>NC_143550.1:62580227-62901363 GCF_054136105.1 Typopeltis vanoorti | reverse complement strand
ACAGTTACTGAAAGAAAGGATATGAGACTGAGTAGGATGAAGAGTCTTTGTTCACAAGATCACCAAGAGTCAAAAACGACTGGATGGCACATATCAACAGCAATATCATCTGCACAGAATAAAGGGCTTAAATTAACACTCCAGTTTTGATATCAGGCTTAATTCCACTTTCCTTCATAATGTGATCCCTATTCATCATCTATTTAGATCTTAATGTGAACTGTATAGATGATGAATAGCAATGGAGATAAAGTGCACTCTTGTCTAATACACCTGATTTATTAACACGGAATCTGCCTGCACCTGCTTTAATTCTAACTACTGACAAGGGTTACCAACTCAAATTTGTTTTTTTGAGCTAAAAGTTCTAATAAGATAAGCTTAGTAGGCTAATTTTTTTTTCTTTTTATGCAACAAATCATATGAGAACTTCTATAAAGATGGGATATATGTGGAATTACAAGGCTCCTGATTATGAAAAGCTTAGGTGACAACTGGTGTGGAAAGAGGCATTGATTGTGTGAAGGAGACATGCTATGTGGGCAGTGCTCAAGAGCTATTGGTGAAGACGTGGTGACTTAGTTGGCAAAAGTGCAGTATGTGAAGAAATTAGCCAATCAAGCTAAGAAAAATCCTTTCAATATATGGCAAGTAGAAGAAAAAAATGAATATGGAAGGATGATGCTAGTTGATGACACTGGCAGATTGGTACCTAATGCAGAGGATATAGTTCAAGTATTTAATGATCAGTTTATCAGTGTATTTCATACTCTTGAAGGCAGCAGCAGCATTATGAGAAACTGTAGGGTATGGTGAAGGAGGGACTGATAGTGCATGAGCAGGAAGTATATGAAGGAATTGAGTAATCTTGATGCTAAAAAAGCAATAGGACTTGACAGTATATCACCACATGTGTTGAGAGAATGCTCTGTGGAATTAATGGTATGTGCCCACACCTGGACAAGTCCCAAAGGAATGGAATATGGGAAAAATTGTTCCACTTTACAAAGAAGAGGAAGACAGGCTACAAATTACAGGTCAACTTTGTGTCTGGGGTTGTTGTTAGAGAAGTTGATGAGGAATAGGATTCAGAAGTGAGTTGATAATAACCATATTCTTTATGGTCAGCATGGCTTTTGTTAGAGAGGAAATTGTGTTTCAGAAATCTGTTTATGAACATATTACAAGGTGACAATTTACTCGATAAATTAGATGCATATATGGTGGTGTATTTAGATTTTTCAATGGCCTTTGATAGACTCCACATTACAAGCTAGTAGCTAAATGGAAACAGATAGTATTAGAGACTAGATGAGTTGGATAGCTGATTGGCTGTCACACAGGTAGCATGTTGTGTATGGAAGAGTGGTATCACAAAAAGTGGAAGGTTACGAAATCTCATTGTTTAACTTGTATGTTAATGACACATTCAGATTTGCAGCTGTTTGCCAATGATTAAAAGTTGAGAAGAGCAAATAAGAAAAGTTTAATAAGGAAGTTTGACAATCTTGCAAGGAAGAAAAATCTTCTGGCAGACAAGGTGATCCACAACTTGTCATATTATAAACTTTTGGACAATGAAATTAAAATTCTAAGCTAAGGGTTTAATTTTGATATTGCTCCAGTAAAAATCCCATGTGCATAGATAATGGCAAACATCAAATGTGATGTCAAAAATCTTCTGCCAGTTGAAGCAGTCATTAGATTAGAAGCCACTACCTTATTTTAAAATGCAAGCACTCCTAGAAGCAACATCTACAATGGAGAAAAAGCACCTCTGAAAAATTTAAAACTAAATCAAAACATGGTAATAGTGAAAGTAGACAAGGGTAATGCTACAATGATCATGAACACAGATGATTATAATAATAAACTTAAGAATTTTTAGCCAATACATCAACTTAATTGCTTATAGTAAAAAACCCTATAGTATCATTTGAAAACAAAACTTTGATTTTGCTAGAAAGCATTACAAGTTGGCCAAATGAAACAGTGTCCAAACTAAAAAAATTTTATCCACATACGTGGGCTACCTAAGTCTATTAACCTGGAACCCTATTGTGCTCCATCATGGATGCCATAAACTACACCTATAAACTACAAAAACACTTGGCATCTGAACTCAACCAACATATCAGCAGGAGATCGTCTTACGTAAAAAAAAAAAAAAAAAAAAAACTCCATGCACTTTAAAACCACTATACAAACCGTCAATTAGAGGAGAATGATTGCGTAGTAAGCTTTGACGTATTGTCCCTTTTTTACAAATGTTTCATGTTTCAGTATACACAAGTTCTGCTGTCCAAATGTCTCCCCCCCCCCACCCTGAAGCCCAAAGTATTATTGAGGTATATAGATGATGTCTTTGCCATTTGGCTACATGACTCACAGGCTCTGTCTAACTTTATATTTCCTAAATAATATCCATCCTTGCATTATCTTCATTGTGCAAGAAGATAAAGGAGCTCTTGCATTCTGGGATACTCTCACTAAAAAGCAAGCAGATGGGTCTCTCATATATTTTGTTTACCATAAGGCTACACACACACACACACTGAGGCAGATACCTACATGCCACTTCACACCACCATCCTGCCCAGAAGTTTGGAATATTCAAAACCTTAGCCTCTAGGGCAGAACGAATTTCATCATGAAGATAAGCACTGCACCTGCAACAACAAGTTCTACTTATGTTATTTCAACAAAATAGATACAACAAAAAACCTCTGGCAAAACTTATTAAAAAGAACACCCCCCCCCTAAACCCAACTATATATACACTATATCTATGCCATACATCAATAAATAAACTGGACTCCCTCCTGAAACGAAACACAATCAGAACTGTCTACAAACTGCTAAACAAAATTTCTACCTGCTTAAGACAAATTAAGGATTGTCTAGACCCTTTCTCCTTCCCTGGTGTCTAAAGAATCTCTTACCAGTGTGGAACTCAGTAATTTGGACAGAAGGACAAAATACTTTAGTAAAGAAAAAGAACACAAAAATTACATCTGAAATGGAGAACCAAAAAGCAGATTATCTCAACATGCCATACCTAAAGAATACTTCATAAGATGGAAGAAAGCCAGGCTACTTCACAAATCTCATTTGAAATTGGAGAGATACTCTTCCTAAAATCAGTACATGTTACAGAACCTGGTTAACTGCAACAGAACAGACTGTATGATTTTAAATAGATTTTGGTGCACTGAACCATCTAATGAACCATGCCATTAACAACAGGAATCATTACAAAGAGTGCCACTGTCGCCATACATGCATGTGACTGCCATTCTTATGCAGATCATTTTAGTTTGTGTCTCTACTGACTGTATAGTGCTATATTGCATCTGATAACACTAGCTTAAGCTAGTGAAATGTTGGCTGTAAATAAATAATTTCATCTAGTAAATTATTTATTTGCATTCCAGTGGCTACGTAGTTTTCTATTTCAACAGCAGCAGCTATGGAAATTTAAACTTGGAAATATATGTGAAGTAGAGCAAATGTTGTGACCTTGCAGGAGGAATTGAATAGACTATATGAGTGGGCAAATGATTGGAATTCCATTCTATTTCTTAGATTTGGAGCTTTCAGTTGAATATTGCATGCATAAGGTCTTGAAATTTGATAGGAAAAGTTGGGATGCAGAGTACAATTAATAGAGAAATTTTGAAGATGAGAGATGGTGATGGTGAAATAAACTTGAAGTTTAGTGGGTCATATTGCTAAAATTGTAAGAACATTCAAATGGATTATGCCAATAATGAAGAGTACACAACTGATAAATACACCCTATTTGATCACAAAAGAAACGAAGAAATTATGAAAGAATTAAACCAAGAACCAGTAATAGAAAAAATTAAAAAATATAAACATAAATGGATGGAACATGTTCAAAGAATGAAAACAGAAAGATTACCAAAACAAGCCATTAGGAAAAAGAAAACCAGGACATCCTCTTAAACGATGACTTCTAAGGCTGGAACAGGTCTAAATCCTTGATATGCATGATGATGATGAAGAGTACAATGGCATGCAGAAGCAAAGGGAGTATGGTTTCTATGTATAAGGCTTTGATCAGGCCACATATGGACTGTTGTGCACAAATTTGGTCACATGTTTTTCAGGTGGATAAGAATGATTGCAGAGGGTTCAGAGTAGTTTACTAAGTTAGTGTCAGGGCTGTGGAATGTGAGATATGAGAAGAGATTGAGGGAATGCAACTTACAGAGCCTTGTGAGAAGAAAAAGAGGAGATATGATTGAGACATATAAGTTGGTGAGGGATTCTTGCGAGATTAATGTGGAGGAGATTTTATAGAGTAGAGGAAGGCAAGGGTAGAACTCTGGAACTAGAGGCAATCCCAGGATGCGAGCAGAAGAGTGATAAGCAGATTCTTTGCATGGAGAGTGTTTGGTGAGTGGAATGCAATGCATTCCACTCACCAAATGATGAGAGTGGAAACTGAATAAGTTAGGCATGGATCAATGATGGCTTTGCATGAGACAGTATAAACTTCCTGCAAGGAGGTCAGATGTTAATAATAATAATAAAAACTATAAAAATAATTTTAAAAGAAACTCATTTTTAACTAATCTTGGCTACTTATCTAGTGTTTGCAGCATGTTGATGAAGAAGGACAATACTCATAGAAATGGTTAAAGATTGGCTTTCATTATCATTTTTTACATAAGATGCAAGAGTTCCAAAACTGTCAGTCTTTTCTGGCAATTTACGAGGGTGGTTTGAAAAGTTCTCGGCCTAACAATGAAAAACGAATTTATGATTTTAAAATTAGTTTTATTTTTCAACATAATCTCCCTTAAGACTAATACATTTATTCCAGCGATGCTCCAGCACCATTATCCCATCCCTGTAGTCGTTCTCAGTAAGATCTACAAAATACCCCTCTACAGCTGCAATCACCTCTTGATTTGAAGAAAACGCTACCAGCGAGGAAGAGTTTTAGTTTTGGGAAGAGATAGAAGTCAGAGGGAGCCAAATCTGGGGAATAGGGTGGATGTTCCAACAATTCATAATGAAGATCCTTTAATTTTCCCATTGCCAAAACACCTTTGTAGGCAGGTACATTGTCCTGATGAAAGATGATTTTTTTCTTTTGCAAATTGGGTCTTTTCTTACAAATTTTTTTGTCTAGTCTGGTTAAAAGATCGGAATAATATTCCATGGTTATTGTTTTGCCCTTTTCAAGATAATTAATAAACAAAATGCCTTTAGCATCCCAAAACACTGATGCCATGACCTTTCCTACTGATGAAACCGACTTTGTTTTCTTTGGTGCTGAACAACCAGTTTTTGTCCACTGTTTTGACTGCTGTTTGGATTCTGGTGTGTAATAGTGAATCCAAGTCTCATCCATAGTAATAAATCGATGCACAAAATCAGTTTTATTCTAGTTAAAATGCTCCGAGCACTTTTCAGAGATTTTCATGCGAATGTGTTTTTGATCTTCTGTGAGCAAACCCGATACCCATCTTGCACATAGCTTTTTGATTTTCAATTCTTCATGCAAAATATATCCTTTATGTTCTTTTGAAATGCCTATAGTCTCAGCAATTTCACGAACTTTGACTTGCCAGTCATCCAATACCATATCGTGCACTTGATCAATGATTTCTGGTCCAACTTTTTGGATGTCCTTCACGTGGATCATCTTCAAGGCTGGTACTGCCACGTTTAAACTTGGCAGCCCATTTCTTAATTGTTGAAAACAAGGGAGAAGAGTGCCCTTAAACTTTTGTGAACTTCAAATGAATTTCTTTTGGCGTTAAACCTTCTTTTACAAAGAATTTTATAACTGCATGATACTCAATTTTATCCATTCGAGGGATACAGACAATACTTTTGTTTCAGACAGCTGTATAAAACAAACCACTTGATAGAATGACTTGCAGTTTCACATGAATGCTTATGATAGATGTACCAACTTAGAAAAAAAAAAATCTTGCTGATAGCATTGCCATCTATGGTTGAGACTGAGAACATTTCAGACCACCCTCGTATATACGATTTGTCCAGTCGTGAAGGTACTTCACACCCACAAACATTGTTTGCTTAATAAAGGATAAATATATAAAAAAGGATAAAAAGAATAAAGGTTTACTTGGATAAAGGATTAAGCCCAAGAATATAATTTCTTGGTATCTTTATTTTATAGTTTAACAAGTGGAAAAACTTTCACCATCTAACTCTTATCTAGAGTATTTTAGTAACAAGGTGTGACACTTTTAGCTACTTGTATATGGAAATAGACTTCTGCATGACTTTAGCTTTGGTATCACCTCTGGGTCTGGTTCCCATTGATGAGACTTCAATAAAGGCTGAAATCAGTCTGGGTAGCGACCCTTCCCATGATGCATATCATTATACATGTATGTAATGATATGTGCTTTGCATTATGGGATACTAAGACAACTGATGTGAACTCATTAGCCTCTATATACAAGTAGCCCATTTGTGAAGTGACTTCACACGCAAACTGTTTGCTTACTCTTGGATAAAGGAATAACCAAAGAATATAATTTCTTGGCATCTTTCATTTATTGATTGACTTTAGTAGATGGAAGTATTGTATCAGCAACTTACTGTATGAGAAGGGTGAGATCATTTAGAAGTTTCACTTTATTGGTGGTACTTGATTCACAAATTTTATTAACTTTCTGAACTTCCTTAGTAACTGGAAGCAGAAGGAGTAAGAAGACTAGGTCCTTTTCATCTTTGTACATTTTTGTATAAAATTTCAGAAGTATACTATTTTTCATCTTTTTTGCATAACATCAAAATGGATCTTTAATTCAAACTTGTGTAATGATTCTTCTAACAGCAGGTTCAATGGAAAGTCATTAATTTAGAATCTCTGGGAATTTTTAGAGGTGGGGGGGTTGTCCTTCATTTATAGTTTGATATAGTTTTTTTATAAGATAACTGCCTTATTGAGAGAACCACATATGTGTCTCAGCAATATGAAATTCCAATTTTTTTGAAAGGGATTCCAAAGATGCATGTGAAACTGCTAATTGAAGCAAATGGCATATGCATTTAAATAAAATCAGTGATGGGATTTCTGCCATATGCTTGTGATGAACACTTATTTATATCACATTTTTTTTACTGTTAAGTCCAGTTTATACAGTCTTGACTATTATCATTAGTATTATCATTACATTTTTCTAGTTCTATAATGGTTAGATTATGTTGAAATAATTTTGTTGCGGGTTTTTACTAAAATATATAATTGTATTGCGAACAGTAATTGTTTGGCTCATCCAAAAGAAAATTATTGCTTTACATCTACTATATCATTAATTAATAAATGATCCTCAAAATGGGGACTCAAACATTTTAGTTATTTCTGCAGAATGTGGTGGATAGACGATTATATTGGATGCAAATAACTCTAGTTTATCCTAATTCTGATTGTGTTGTCTTCCATTAAATCAACATAATGTCATATTGACAGTTGTCACATTCACCCAAGGTCATCAATATGTGATTAAAAGTTAGCTATTAACATTTTCAGAGGCTTGTTTCTTTCATTACACAGTTCTGTGTCACATTTATTACTATTTAATATATTAATTTAAATAATATTGTATTTATTTTATATGAAAAAAACTTAATTTTATAAATTTCTGTAAATAGGACAGAGAGAAAGAGAAAAGAAAGAGAAAGAATAGAAAGGTAATGAAAATTTAATGTCATATTTTCTATTTAACTTTATTGATAACATGATTTCATACACTTGTAACATCGTGGGTATGAATTTTTTCTCATAATTCAATTATGAAGAATACTTGAAAATTAATTATAAATACAGTGTACATTACTGATACCATTTAAGATGCCAAGAAATTATATTCTTGGTTTATTCCTTTATCCAAGCATAAGCAAATAAAGTTTGTGCGTGAAGTAATGTCACTACTTGGATTACTTGTATATAGAATCTAATGACTTCGCTTTATACACTTATAATTATTACACAATTATACACTTCTCTTAGTATCCCATAATGCAAAGCATATATTCTTACAGACATGTATAATGCTATGCATTATGGGAAGGATCATTTCCTAGACCAGTTTCGCTATAAGTGAAGGGAGGTCTCCAAAAACTCAAACAATCCCCCAGATCACTCTAAACTTAGTATGTGCAAGCGATCCCAAGGATCATTTTACTCAGCTGTGGTTCCACTCAGTGACAGGTAAAAACCCACACCTGAGTAGAACCTCTCATATCTCAGTGCAGCAACCACTTCAACACTAAAGCATATAATTGGGAGCTAGACCCAGAAGTGATAACAAGGTTGAAGTAATGTAGAAGTCATATTTCCATATACAAGTAGTGAAAAGGTGTCACCCATTATTACTAAAATACTCTGGATTAGAGATAGATGTTGATAGTTGTTTCACTTAGTTCTACTATAAATTAAAAATGCCAAGAAATTATATTCTTGCTTTAATACTTTATCTAAGTGTAAGCAAACAAAGTTTGCACATGAAGTAAATTCTTGCACAAATTTTCTTTGCTTACACTTGGATAAAGGATTAAACCAACAATATCAGTTGATTATGAACAATATGAGGCCTTGATCAGGCCTCATATGGATTATTGTGCACAGATATGGTCACCGGGTTTTCATGGTGACGAAGATAGTGTGTACCTCCCACAACGAGTCTCTTACTCCATGGTGGTTAAATGTTAATAATAATAATAATAATGGCAATAATGTAGAGCACCCTGACATTCAGAAACAAAGAGGTTATGACGCCATTGTATAAGGTCTTGATCAGGCCCATCAGGATTGTGCACAGATCTGGTTGCTGTGTTTTCATGGTGATGAAGGTGTGTTGCAAAGGGTCCAGAGAAGATTCTCAAAGGTTGTCACTGGTCTTTCTAATGTGGAGTACAAGGACAGATTAAGAGAAAGTAAATTGCAAAGCCTCGTGAATACAAGTAAGAGGGGGGGGGTGATATGATCGCGACATATAAGCTAGTCAGAGGTTGTTATCAGGTTGACATGGAAGAGATTTTTCATAGAATGAGAGGGGGGGGGGTAGAACAAAAGGCCATCACTAGAAACTATAAAGAGGGTGTGAGCAGATGAGTAGCGAGGAGCAGATTCTTTGGATGGAGAGTGGTTGGTGAGTGGAATGCATTGCATGAGTGTTGTGAATGTAGACAGATTGAATCATTTTAAAGCACAGTTAGAGATGAGCATTGTGTGCAATAGCGTGTGCCTCCCACATTGAGTCTCTGCTCAATAGAGTTCGGATGTTAATAATAATAATAATATAATGATAATACACTGGTGTCCAAAAACTAAGGACAAATTACATATGTAATTCATCATTAGCTTTTTATTGTATAGAATTGTATATGAAAAAATTTTCATTGCTACTTCCAGATATACACATAAGTTTATTGCCTGCATACTGGAAATAAACTTATGTCTATACTTATGTCAGTAAACTAAGTGTGTGTGTGCAAAATGTGTTAAAAATTTTCTACAAATTAAATTGCAATATGTTTTGTGTCAAAGTACAAATTTCCTAAGGACGTAGTTAAGAAATAATGCATAGTGCTTACAGAAAACTATTTCGAGAGACATTTTAGTCCATACTAAAAATGAATAATATTATTATTATTAAACAAGACCTCATGGAGTCAAAGACTCATCTAGGAGGTCCTTTTATCTCACACATCTCATCATACCACGTGTTACACACATTCAAACTCCTTGCAGACACCACACTCTCAGGCAAGGCATTCCAATCATTCACAACTCTGCATGAAAAAAATCTGCCTCTCACTCCCCTACTCACACCCTCTTTATACAGTTTCCAGGGATGACCTCTGGTTCTCCCCTGATCTCCCACTATTCTCTATAGAACTTCTCCACCATTGATCCTATAACAACCCCTTACCAACTTGTAGGTCTCTATCATATCTCCCCTCTTCCTTCTCTCCACTAGACTCTGCAAATTACATCTTTTCAATCTTTCCTCATACTCAACATTCCAGAGGTCAGAAACTACCTTAGTTAGTCACCTTTGGACCCTTTCCAACATCTCTTCATCCTTCTGAAAACCAGGTGACCAAATCTGGGCACAATAGTCCATGTGTGGCCTAATCAAAGCCTTATACAATGGAACAAGAATCTCCCTACTTCTACACGTCAGTGTCCTCCTCATCATTCCCAGAAGTCTTTGTGTTATCTTCACAATTTTGGCGATGTGTCCCCTAAATTTTAGATCCTTATCCACTATCACTCCCAGATCTCTTATTTCCTCTACTTCCAACAATATATTCTCACCAAGCATAAATTCTGCATCCCATCTTTGTTTTCCAAATTTTAAAACCTTACATTTTGCAACATTGAACTCACATCCCCATTTGCTTGCCCAATCACTGAATTTATTCAAGTCTTCTTGCAAGGCCACAAAATCTTCACTACTCTTTATGGTTCGTCCCAACTTTGCATCATCTGCAAACAACTGAATATCTCCATCCAAATCTTCGCCAATATCATTAATATACAAGTTAAATAGTAATGGCCCTAAAACAGATCCCTGAGTCACTCCACTAGTGACTTTCCTTTTCCTGGATATTGCACCCCCATACACAACTTGTTGATACCTATCAGATAGCCAGTCTCCAATCCAATGCACTAATCTAATATCCAACCCCATCTGCTCTAGTTTGACTGTCAACTTATCATGAGGTACTCTATCAAAAGCTTTTGCAAAATCCAAGTATATTACTGTGTATCCTTCTCCTCTGTCCAAGGAAGCAGTCACTTTATTGTAATAAGTAAGTAGATTACTAAAACACGACCTCCCTTTAGCAAATCCATGCTGTCCATCAAAGATTATACCATTGTTGTCAACCCAACTCTGGATCCTAGTTCTCACAAGCTTCTCCAACAACTTAACCACAACAACTGACACACAGATTGGCCTATAGTTTGATGCTTGAGTTCGATCACCTCCTTTATGAAGTGGCACAATCTTGCCCTCCTTCCACTCTTTAGGGACTTGACCAAGTGCAAGACTCGTATTAAAAAAATATGTCAAGGCAGGTGTCAACTCTCTGGCACATTCCTTCAGAATACGCGGTGATATATTATCAAGTCCCACAGCCTTGTTTACATCTAGTTTACTCAACTCCCTGTTCATGGAATGTGTTCACTTGAAAATGTGATGCAGTACTCACATTGTCATACCATTCTTAGCACCAAGTGATTCAGGAGTTCTTGAGGGAAACTGATCTGTTCCCCTTCAGAGCAAGGCCTTGTTTGTTTTCTCGAGGGGAATTTTGAGCAGCAATGCATCTCCCTATTGCACCCACAACATTTTCTATGGAGGTTGAGATCTGGGGAGCATGCTGGCCACTCAATTCGATTAATATCCTCAGTCTCCAGAAATATCTCCACTACTTGTATATGATATGGTGTTGCATTGTCATCCATAAAAATGAATTCTTCACCTACAGCACCATTAAACAAGCAAACATGACATTGAAGAACTTCACTGCAATATCGTTCTCCAGTCATAGCCATATCATGATCCCAGCACTTCATATCTATCCCTTTCAAAAACATTTTTGCAATGCTAAGCAGTACCACTTTCACACCAGATCAAGTGTTGTCTAGAATCGAGTAGAGACTAAAATGACTCTCATCTGTGAAGAGCACATTAACCTGTTTGCATTTTGTCTAATTTTTAGGGTACAACACAACTTAAAACGTACTATCCAATGAGCTGTGGATAAAGGGATGGGGATGCAGACTACAGGCCTTTGGGTATATAGGCCTACTCATTGCAGATGTCTTGCCACAGTTTGTTGAGATGTCCATGTACCTGCGCTTGAATGGAGCCGACTTGCAAGCTGACCTGCAGTGGTGTGTTGGTTGCGTTTTGCTGGTATAACCAAAAATCTGTCTTTATGCTCACTCGTAGAGCAAGGACGACCTCTTAAATTCCATTGCTTTGAAAAGCTGCCCAGAGCCTGGATACTGTTATGTGAGATTCCAAACTCTCTGGAAATATCAGTAAATCTGCAGCTTTCTTCAAGCTTTCCAGTAATTCTTCCCTACATGAAATCATCTAGTTGATGTTTTTGAGATATTACAAGGCATCCAAGTTTGCAACTTTATTCCTTCACAAAAATGGCTTCCTTCAAGCACAATTTGCTTAGCGCAACCTTTTTGCCTTTTATCCTGTTGAGTGCTACCACGTCACCCCTTTGCGTGATTCAAAAATTTGAATGTGTACTCGCTTTGTACTCGAAATTGTCAGTTATATAAATTGCCACAAGCCAATATGTCTGTGATTGTATCTTCAAAATAGCATTTGTCCTTAGGTTGGACACCAGTGTGTGTGTGTAACTATTATTACTTATTTCTTTCTGCACAATCTCATGGCACAAGTATCTCTTAAATAACAGGTATGAAGATCAGCATTTAAGGCATTGGCTATAACAGTTCTTGTAGCTTGAAATGTTTGTGCATTGAAGGGTTTGTTAGATAAGCAGTAGGATTTGTGTTTACTATCATCAGCAAAAATGTGGATAGGATTATTTGTCAGTAAGAGAAGGTCATTAATGTGTAGGTAATAGAACAGCCCTGAGAGCACTGGTGTGGAAGTTCAAAGAAAGTGAGAAAGTCATCCTCCACATCACATAAGTGATCAAATCAGAGAAAGAGTAGGAAAGAAGGCAGGAAGGCTGACTATTCAGTTATAGAGCATGTAAAATAGACCAAAGAAAGGCATTTAAGGAATGTTCCATTAATCTCGAGTGGTGAAATTTATACTGGTGGTCATCGATTAATTGATGGGCCTATGCGCAGTAAAGAAGTTGACTTCTAATGACCTTTTCCATTATTTTGGGAGTGAGGGTCAGAAGTGAGAATGATGGGCCAGTAATGTGACAGTAGTCTTTTATCTCCTTTTTTGGAATTTGTTGACTATAGACTTTCTTCCATGTGTTGGGATAAATGCTATATGGGTATAAAACACTCATATGGCATTTGTCCCTATACTTGAAAATTTTAAATTTAAAAGGATATAGATATGATATGGGATGGATATCATTTCTTGAGCACAACATTTTGAGAAAAACTGGAAAGATGCCACTATCCTCATCTTCTCACTGTATAGCTTGTTTCCACAAGCGGGGATCTGGAAACCTGGCATTGCCACTACAAAAGTATACCTTCGCTAGTTGGAAGAAATGCCAACTAGATCTCTGGGTAGTAGATGTCTTTCATCACTTGGTGAAATACCACCACCATCAACTTGTTTATTAGAGCCTTGACATGGCTGCAACCATGGTTGGCACTAGGGCAAGGTTCCAGTTTTTGTTCCCCATCCCTCTTCCCACATGTAGTGAAAGAGGGATACCATCAATGACATGCCAGTCATACTGTAGGGGGGGGCAGACCCTCCACCATTTGAGAGTACAGCAGCAAAGGCAGTTCCGCTGGCAAGCTGCTTGCTAATGCACAGATTCCGAACCAGTTAGTAATGATTCTGGAGGCTTTCCAATCAGCTAGTGTGAAATCCTGCAACCACTTATTTTGCCAGTTCATGACTGGAGGGAGACCAAGTATAGTAACTGCAGCGGGAATTATTAAGGCTACACATGGACAGAGGACTGGGTACCCTCTATGCGAGTGGCATGTTTGGGAGTCTGTCAGCTCTCACCACATGCCCTATTTCCTTTTTTTATTTCTTCCTCACCACATATAGTGGATCTCAACCCACAGGAATGCAATTTTACTGCAGATCACAAAAATTCTCCCACAAAAAAAAAAAAATAGTTTAAAAAAGATTAATCTTTTACCAAAAAAAAAGTTTCCACATCCACTTCACCAACGTCTGTGGCCTAAACAGCAATATAAACGATGTGCTCCATCTATAGTCAGCTAAACAGCAATTACTATTCTTATAGAACACCAACTGACAACCTCAACAACTATTGTCCACCTCAACTACCCAAACTACACATTACATAGTTCTTTCTGCCACTAGGACACTTGTGCATTCATCGGAATTGACATATCATGCCAGAGATTGCAAAACTTTGAATACCACATGTTTGTTCTGCTTTGGCTCAAAATTCCCCAATAAACAAACCTACCTTTTTAATATGCTTTCTCTATGAACTCCAAGCTCTGTTAACCACTCTTACCTCTTCAGCTATCTCTCTCTCTGTCCCTAAAGCTCAACTTTTTGAAGTCAAAATACCTTAATAGTGAGGTCATCCTTCTTAGGGGGAAATTCATCCACAACTCAAATTGGCTTCCTTTCTCCAGTTTCACCGATCAAGCAGCCAGGGATGCTGAGGTGTTTGCTATTAGTAAGGACCTATCACAGATCATCAATTTTCCTACTGGAATATCTGCAAGACATTGAATCCCACCCTGTTTGATCTGCTTTGGCTCAAAATTTCCTACCAAATCTACCTGCCCTTTTCATATGCTCTCTCTCTCTCTATCACTCTCTCCAAACTCCATTAATCACTCTGACCTGTTCAACTATCTCTTTCCAGAGCTTGACTTTCTACATTTGAAATACTTCAATAATGAGGTAATCTTTCTTGGGGATTTCAACATTGGCTTCCGTTCTCTAGTTTCACTGATCCATCAGGCAGGGATGCCAGAATGTTTGCCATTAGCAGTGAAATATCACAGATCATCAATTCGTTACCAGGACACCTGACAACCTCTTACTAACAAGCTCCCCTTCCAAGTATACTGTGGATGTCATTTCTCCTCTTGGTAACTCAGATTACAACCTCATACCAGTCTCTTTGATTACAGAATGACCTTCACCCACCAGTTCTCAGTCTCCTTTGGCACTACAAGGGTGCTAAATGGAACAACCTCCGTGACTTCTGTTCCTCCTTTCCATGGTCTAACTACTGCTTCAGTTCTTCTGATCAAAACACCTGCTTAGACCGAATAACAGAAATCATCCTTACAGGAATGAAGCCTTTCATTCCTTATTCCACTCTAAAGCCTTGGTTTTCAAAGACCAAAACTCCAATTGCTCACTCCACCTATACGGCAGCTTCCAACAGCTTTAAAAGAATCATGGCCAAATCCAAATCAGACTTTGGCAGGCCAAAGCTGCAAACTTGCCTCCTGCCCAAATGGCAGTCACTCCTTCTGGTCCCTTACCAATTTCCATTGAGCATAAATTTTCCCAACCAGATTTCCACCACTCTCACATCCAGATGTTACTGTAAACATCTCTACTGGCATCACCCTTTCAATTCCTGCATGATGACAGGGGCAGATTTTCCACCACTCCTTCAAGAATTGTTCTCTTCATGTCAACCATAGTCTTTTGCCAGAAAGAAATCTGAAGAATCCTTAATAACCTGAACACAAACACGGCATCTGGTCCTGATGGTATCCTACCTATTGTGCTAAAAACTTGTGCCCCAGAGCTAACACCTATCTTGTAATAAAAATGCTATACAGCACATCAGAGTACAAGTGGATTATATATAGTAAATAACCCAGTATTCTTAAACAAAATTAATAAAGAAAATAAAAAGTTTTCTTTCTGAAATATCAAAAAGGGAACATTCTTTTGCAAATTGTCTTTGATTTCTGAATGTCAACAGCTTTATAAATAGTTCATTATAAGAAGTCAAACTTTGAAGTGATTACTTATGGATTTATTACTTGGTTCTTCTTGCTAAACATAATTTTAAAAAGCAACTATTCGAATTATTTCATCAGGTATGCTTTAAATATTGCTTTTATTTATTTTATAGATTTTATGAACTTATTAAATTACCAGAAAAGGATATTTATCTTAATGCTTTGACACTTCAGTCCTTAGGAATGGAAGGATCGGGTAAATTCTGGTTTGGAAAAGATTATTCAAATTTTATCTTGCAAGATCCATCACAATTAGATAAGCCTTGGCACGGTAATCAGTTTTGATCGATATATGATAAAATGATGTTAGAATATTAAATTAATCTTGTTATTATTATATCAGCAACATTAGTGGGTATTACAATAATAACAGCATTATTATTGTTATATTATATTATATTATTATATATGCTTATTCCTTAACTTTCACTCTAGTGAAACTTGAGGAACAAGCACATTGCAGAATCCTAATATTACCTTAGTCACGTTTCCTTCACATAATGAAAATGAAGTAACAGATTTGCACACGGCAGTTCATGTGCAGTCTGATCAAATCTTTGTACAGCCATTTCCTTATCATGTTGCTAAAATGATTACTTGGAGTTCAACTGTTATCCTCAGAAGGGTATTCTGGTAAATTTTTAACAAGTGGCTTCCTTAAAAAAATTCTTTTTCAGAATTCTCCCCCCTCCCGAAAAAGTATAAAAGAATTCTATTATCAGCAAACAATGCTTAATTTTACATGTCAGCTGCTTCTTTTTAGGGTAATAACATTATTAGATTCATGGCAGTTCTGGAAAGGTGAAATCTTTGACAGTCATTGAGCATGAGAATGTCATTACCTTAAGAAGAAACAATCCACAGAAAATTAAACATATGAGGGCTGTTCAATAAGTCCGTGCAAAGTTGAAGAGATGCTCCCGCCAGTACTTATCGAGGCTATTTTTAGTTGCTGGCAACTGTTGTAGGATCACACACTAAATTTCAGTCAGATAGATCTATTACTCTGTGTTTGGCGTTCATTTGAATCAATCAAGTACCGTGATTTGTGAAAATTGAATGAGAAAGAATTTTGTGTAGTGATTAAACATTACTTTTCGAAAGGCAAAATGGCTCAGGAAACCAAAGCTAAGCTTGATAAACATTATGGTGAGTCTATACCTTCGATTAGAATGGTTTATAAGTGGTTTAGTAACTTTTGAAGTGGTCATATGAGCACAAGTGACGCTGAACGTTCTGGACGCCCTGTTGAGGTCACTACTCCAGAAATTATTGAAAAAATCCATGATATGGTGATGGATAATAGAAGAGTGAAGGTGCGTAAAATTGCTAAGGCCGTGGGCATCTCAAATGACCATGTACGTAATATTTTACATGGACATTTACACGTGAGAAAACTGTCCGCAAGATGGGTGCCGCGTTTGCTCACACTGGATCAAAAGCGTTAACATGTGAACTGTTGAAGCTGTTTCAATTGAATCCAGAGGAATTTTTGCATCGTTTCGTAACATTGAATGAAACATCACTACCAGCCTGAGACCAAGGAACAGTCAAAACAATTGGTTGCAAACAGGGAATCTGCACCAGAGAAAGCGAAAACTGTTCCTTCAGCAGGAAAGGCCACCGTCTTCTGGGATGCTCGTGGCATAATCTTCATAGACTTCTTGGAAAAGGGCAAAACAATTACTGGAGTGTATTATGTGTCTTTGCTGGATCATTTAAATAATGAAATAAAGGAAAAATTACCACACTTGGTGAAAAAAGGATTCTTTTTCACCACGACAATGCACCTGCTCACTCTTCTGCAATTGTGATCGCAAAATTGTTCGATTTATGCTACAAAGTCCTTTCATATCCCCTCTGCTCTCCAGATTTGGCTCCCTTGGACTACTATCTGTTTTCAAACATGAAAAAATGGCTAATGGCATTAGTGTGTATTTCCATCCCTTTGCCAGATGCATAATCATGTTCAAAGCCATTCATATCTTTATCATATTTGCATACCATAGCTGATCTTTCACACACATTTTCCCCATTCCTCCCTTTGAAGATCTAGTTTCCCCAGCCTTCTGATGCCAAATGAATTTAAGTGCAGGCCATCCCTCTTCTACAAGTTTGTTCTGACATCAAACACACTCCACACATCTAAAAACTTGCATCCATTTCTTCTATACAACACCTGTGCATTGAATCATTTGCTATCATTGCCTTACTTCTTAACTCAATACTGTTGTATCTGGGTGACAAATCTACAATTTTTACCCTCTCACATTTCTTTCTTGCTTCTTCCAGCAGACTTTTCATATCCTCTCTCACTTAGTATGAGTCACTACTTAAATTATTAGTTCCCACAAGAACTACCATCTCTTATACTTTTCTATTTTTTGATTACATTTGTGGTATCTTTCATTTTCATTCCTGGGAGGCCAGAAGTAGTGACTCCCTCCGCAAATGCAAATTTTGTGATTGAATCACCATAACATATTATCTCTTTTTTATTAGATTTTAATTGATTTAACTTGTTGTTGTTGTTATTATTATTATTATTTCCGAGTTCAGTGCTTTCCTGTCTCTTCTTGTTCTGATCGTTTTTCTTATCCTGTCTAAGTTTTGTTAAATATTTTTCCAATATTCTGGTTAAATTATTATTCTGGTTAATTAACTCTGGTTAATATACTTTTAATTAATTATAGTTAGTTATTAGTTGTAGTTAGTTAGTTATTAATTATATCTGGTTAATTAACTCAGGAGAGAATGGAAACAGTAGGAGAGAGAGGTATGGGAATGCTAGAAGAGAGAATAGCAGTAGAGGAGAGGGAATGAGAGAGACCTATGGGAATGAAAGAAGAGAAGAGAATGGTAACAATAGGAGAGAGGGAATGGTAAGAGGTATAATGTATGATGACTCAATGATCTGTGGTGTTCAAGATAGGATGTGTGAGGAGTGTTGGCCAGGAGGAACAATAGAAAGGGTGGCTATGGCAATTAAGAAAGGTCAAAGGGTGGAAGAGATGATTGTGATGGTAGGAATGAATGACTTGAGTGGTAATGTAAGTCGGGCAGTGAGAGATATGAGATTTTTGCTTGAGACTGTACGGAAGAAGACAGAGAGAGAGGAAAAATAGTGTGCATGCTGCCTAGGTATGATAAAAATGAGCTGAGCAGAAGCACGGTGATATTGAATGGCATAATAGTGAGAATGTGTGACAAGAGAGGACTGGTATATGTGGATGCTTGGAGTGCGTTTGAGGAAAGAGAGGAATTGTATGCGAGAGACCGTTTACATTTGAATGAGGAAGGACGTAGACATCTGGAGAGATTGCCGTTCTGAACGAGTCAGTGTGTCCCAGGGAGGATGATAGCAGGGGTGGCCTCTTGTGAGAATGGATACTTGGGAGAAGGAAGATGATGTCAGGTAACACTGAGCCCAGTGGAGTCTAGAAGTGATAATGCTGGGTATAGAAATAATGGCATTTATATGCTTTATACTAATGCCAGGAGTATCCGGAATAAGGGGGAGGAATTGGTGGTGCAGATGGCATCAGCCTGGCCAAAAATTATTGCGATCACTGAGACGTGGTTGACAGAAGGGGATATAACAACAGGAATAGAAGTCGCTGGGTATAGGAGGGGAAAGCGTTTTTCGTCAGGATAGGAGGGGAAAACGTGGTGGTGGGGTACTGCTTATGATAAGTGATGACCTATGTCCTCTAAGAGTGGAGGCTTTGGAAGGAAGTGAGACAAATGATTTTGAGAGCGTATGCTGTGAGGTAGAGGTAGGCAAGACAGGATATTTAGTGGGGGCGTTGCTACAGACCCAGGAGCACAGAGGATGAGGACCAGGAGATGTTTAGACAGCTAAGTTTGTCAAGTGCAAGAAGAATGATTGTTATGGGAGATTTTAACTACAGTAGTATAAATTGGAGAGAGGAAGATGCATGTAGCAATAGGGGAATGGAATTTCTAGAATTTTTGAGGGACAAATGTCTTAGGCAACATGTAACAAAGGGAACAAGAGATTCAAGAGTTTTGGATTTGATTATAGCATCAGAAGAGCTGATAATAACTGAGTTGACATCTCTCCCGCCAGTTGGAGAGAGTGACCATATGGTTTTGACTTAGAAAATGAATAGACATGCAGGAGTATCAAAGAGACGGGAACTTATGTGGAATTATAATGCAGGTGATTATAATAGTCTTATACGTCAACTTCGGGAAGTTTCATGGAGGGAGGAATTGGAAGGCCGGGATATCATTAGTGTGTGGGAAATTGTGAAAGAATATTTGTTATCAGCAATGGTAAGTTGTATACCATGAACGAAGAAGAGGACACAATTTGGAGTAAAGTGGATGACAAACAATATTAAACAGGAATTGCATGCGAAATAGAGGCTATGGAAGAGATATAAGGAGACAGGTGAAGAGAAGATGCATGAAGAATATAAGACACAGGCCAGAAGAGTGACTAGTGTGGTAAGGAAAGCGAAACTGGAATATGAGAGGAGATTGGCCCTAAGATCCAAAGAAAATCCTAGGGAATTTTTTAGCTGGAGAAATGACTGTGGAAGAATGATAGTGGGGGATAAAAATGGGAATAGAGTGACTGATGCAGAGGACATAGTGGAATTGTTCAATGACCACTTTATTGGAGTATTTCATCCTAGAGGAGTCAATTTTATTGCTAGAGGGATATGGCTGGTTCGAGGTTTAGAGGTACAAGAGGAGAGTGTGTTTCAGATACTGAGTACTCTGGATGTCAGCAAAGCTGTGGGACTGGATGGTATTTCACCACGAGTTTTGAGAGAATGTGCTAGGGAACTGACAGTGCCTTTAACCTGGCTTTTCAATGAAAGTCTGGCTTCGGCAAAGGTGCCCAGGGAATGGAAGGAAGGTAAGATAGTGCCATTGTATAAGGGTGGTAACAGACTGGAGGTGTCTAATTATAGGCCAGTCTGTGTGTTATCAGTAGTTGTTAAGATCTTGGAGAAAGTAGTGAGGGACCGTATACAGCATTGGGCAGATGAGGGTAATGTTATCTGTGAGAGTCAACATGGATTTGTGAAAGGGCGCTCTTGTTTTTGCAATATGCTAGCCTTTTATAATAAAGTTACAAGAACATTAGATGAGGAAAAGGCATATACTGCAATTTTCTTAGACTTAGCGAAAGCATTGACAGGGTGCCACATGATAAGCTGATATTTAAGTTGCAGCACGTGGGTCTGGATGTCAGATTGGGCAACTGGATTCAGGATTGGCTGTCTGATAGGTATCAGAGAGTTGTGTATGGTGGAGCAGTTTCAAGGAGGCAGAGGGTTACAAGTGGGGTCCCACAGGGCTCAGTACTAGGACCTATATTGTTTAACCTTTATATCAATGACATTGCCAGTGGATTGCAAGGGGATATTCAGTTGTTTGGGGATGATGCGAAGCTGGGAAGGATTATTAGTAATAGTGCAGATGTGGTAGCCCTGCAAGAGGATTTAAATAAGCTAGATAGATAGGCAAATGAATGGGGTGTCAGTTTAATGCAGCAAAATGTAAGGTCTTGAGGTTTGGGAAATATCAATGGGATGCTGCATACTCTATGGGAGGAGTTATACTGGAGGAAGTAGGGGAGACAAGAGATCTGGGGTTGATGATTGATAGAAACCTGAAGTTTAGGGGACATATTGCAAAGGTGGTGAAGGTAACACAGAGGATTGCTCCAATAATAAGAAGGACACTGACCTGCAGAGATAAAAGGGTTATCATTCCATTGTATAAGTCTGATCAGATCACACTTAGACTTTTGTTCTCAGATTTGGTCCCCAGGATTTGAAGGGGATAAATTATCTGTGGAAAGGATACAAAGACGGATCACAAAGATGGTTTCAGGACTGTACAAGCATAGTTATGAGGATCGGCTGAGGGAATGTGGACTGCAGAGTTTGGTGAATAGAAGAAGGAGAGGTGATATGATTGAGACTTTTAAACTGTTGAGAGGTGGTTACAGGCTTGACACTGGGGAGTTCTTTTGCTTGGTTGAACAGCGGAAAGGAGTGATGACAAGAGGCCATCCCTGGAAGTTATGAAAGGAAGCTGTGAGCAAGAGGGTAAGGAGTGGTTTCTTTGTGTGGAGGGTGGTTGAACCATAGAATGCATTGCCTGATGGAGTGGTGGGAGCGAGAATGGTCAATGAGTTTAAGGAGTGGTATGATAGACTTTGTGTTTCTTAGGGGGGGGACCTCCCCTCGATGAGTCTTGACATACTTTGTGTTCTTAGGAAGGACCTCCCACGATGAGGCTTTTGACTCCATGAAGGCTGAATAATAATAATAATAATAATAATTTTCAAATAATTTCTTTCAATCGGGATATTTCCAATGTCTGTATTTCCAGCTGTGTTCCAAAGGCTGATCAGTTTTATATTTTAAAGTCCCAGAGAATTTTTGCAGCTTTGTTTTTCCAGTACTGTCTTGATTTTGTGATGCTACCAATTATCAAAGAAGAGGAAAACTATATTTCTTGCATACATGCCAATGAATTATCTTGGCCACTTGATCATTGCAGTATTTATAATCAATTTGAGCAATCTTGTAATGATATGTGTAGTTATATATTGCAATAATATTATAGGCTGTGCTGTATAAGAGTTGATTTGTTTCTTTAACTTGTAACCGTGATCAATGACAGCATTTGTATCTAGAAATAGCTGTTTTAGCCTATATTTATGTATAACTTTTTTTAATTTTGAAGCCGTAGATGCTTATTTATGGAGTTCACGTATTCCAATATGACTGACTTCAGTTTATGCTGCATTTCTGTCCACACATTCTGAGGTTTGTCTTCAAGTTGATGATCACTTAGTTGAATTCAAGGTTAGACAGCTATCTGCTGATGATTATTTTATGTTCTTCCACCCACAAAAGGTTATTTTCAAACAAAAATGCAAACCTACTTGTTTGTAACCATGAGTGAACTAAGGATCCTCCCCCCCCCTCTGTATCAGTTTTATACATTTTGTTTATATTTTTTAATTTATTTTTTACATAGTTCTGGAAACCTTCCTCTAGAGACCAAACATGGAACTTTTTCAAGCTGCTTCAGACCTCCAACAAGCGGGGTGGTTGTCTCACACCGGGAGATGAAATTCATCTTCCACCTAAAGACAATCACAATCATCCATGCTTACAGTGGGGATTTGAACCCACTGTCTGTTGCCTGGAGAGTAGGTACACTGGCCAGGCAGCAAAATTTGTTACTATTGGAATGTTCGATTTATTATGCAACTCTTGCAAATCAAGTTCAGTGAATATTTTGTTGCAGAAAATAAAATTCCTTTGCTCTGTTACTACAGATTCTGGGAATTTTTATTTCCAAATCATGTACATATGCTTTCTGAATCCTTGATTTTCCAGTGTTGATTTGTAAAAACATTTCATAACATCCTTGTTTTCTTCTACCGTCCATTTTTTATGCTTGGTTTCTTCTGATCATTTTTCAGCTTCTTTCTTTCCTTCCAGCAAGGAGAGCTGGGTTCTGTAGCCCACTTGTTGCCTAATGACCAGGATCACCAATCTCTAATGCAGTCCTTGATGACTCATGCAGTGACTGATTCAGTATAGATCACTTCTTACTTTTCATGATTAAGATGGGGGTGGAAACACTGTTAGCCTGGCTTCTCAGTTGAGACTTATCTGACTAGGGTGGCTGCTAGTAGCTGTGCTGCTGCCAACATAGCTCTCAATATCATTGAAGTATGTAAAAGTCCCCATCCTCATCATTATAAGGCCATGTTCCTCGGGAGGAGGAGATTATTATTAAATTTACAGTCATTCTTGTTTACTTTTTTTATTCTAAAGCTCAACAGCAGTATTTGTTTTAAGAAATGTGTTATGAAATAATGATATATAAAAAATTAATCAGCTAAGGCTGTTTTAACTCATAATAGTTCACATTTTTAAAACTGTATAATGCACTATTTTACAGTAAAATCAGAAATATAAATAATATTGAAAGCATGACACATAAGTTCAGCTTAATTTCTAAAATTTGAAATAATGGGCTTACACCAGGTAGTGAAAATCATTTACCACTTAATAAGATTCAAAAACATCTATGCTGCAGCATGATTCAACTCTAAGATTGGAACAATGCTGGGCGCCTAACACCTAGGATTATTTTTGAATTCATTTTACATTTTGAACTATTGGAAAGATGCACATATGAAGTTTTCTTGACTTCATATGCACATCAGCAGATACTAATGGACCAACTAGGTGGTGTAGACAAAACATTAAATGCTACCTTGTTGGTTGTTATATCTGTTTTCTAACCATCAGGCTGTGGTTTAGAATCCCACTGTAGGCACATTTTGTCAATGTGACACTCTTGTATAATATTAAATGAACAAATAGTTGCCTATTACATGTTTGAACATTTTTAACTTTCATTTATATAAATTTATTGTTATCCTATTCATGCAATATAGTTTATTATATTTTATAGCTTGAAGTGCTGCTTCGGCAATTTAAAAGCATCGATTAACATTTTAGTCTATAATTTTTTAGTATTTATTAACAAAAGTCAACTGTATGATGTGTTCATGAATACTTTTTTTAATTTAATAAATTTTTATTGCATGCTCTACTGTTATCTGTGTGGTTGACAAATTATAAATTTTGTAATTTATAATTTGTCATAATAGTCTGTAATAGTTGGACTTTATTCAAACTTTTTTTATTTTTATTTTTGCTTTCCCTAATCTTCACAGACCTTCTAGATAGACATGTTATTCCCAGAATGCCATGGCATGATATTGGAATGTATGTTGAGGGAAGTGCTGCAAGAGATATTGCCCGCCATTTTATACAGAGGTGGAACTTTGCCAAGGTAAAATATTTTTTCATCAATTTAATATTTTGAGATATGATGCAGATATTATTTGTTTTATTTATTATTATACATATAAATGTCTCGTCTCATCTCATCTTCTTTATACCCTCTTTTACCTTGCGGTGTCGAGTGCCCATTGATCATCGGACCTCACTCCGTTTACAGGATAAGGTGGTCAGCCCTATGCCCCGGTGTATCCTATGGCCTGTAGTGTTAAGTTCTCAAGGCCAGTTTGCCTGCTTTGCGGAATGAAAAACCCCAGAATAAACTGGGGAAAAACCCTACTCTTTAATCAACAGGAGAGAAACATTTATTTTTCTTATTAATAACAGCTTCCTTGTATTTAAATAACAAGAAGCTGTTATTTAAATAGAAGGAATAAAAATATAAAAAAAAATATTTATCTTATTGAGCAGATATTTAAATATTATTATTATTATTATTATTATTATTATTATTATTATTATTATTATTCAGTTAAACTTATTACTATTTCCTCTCTCCTAATCCAAACACCTTTCTCTCTTCGAATAACTGAAATCAAACTTGGTGGAATTAAGGTCTTCATCCTCATCTATACTCCAAATCCATGATCACATTCAAGCTTTGATTTTCGAATAAGTATACTAAAGCAGTCTAATATTTAGCATATCATGAGTGGTGCATCATCTGCAAAGAAATCATCAGCAAATCCAAATCAAAATTTGAAAGGGTCATATCAGGCTCTTGCAGCCTGTGCAAATAATAATCAAGCCTTCTAGTCTGTTTGAAGAATATTGGGTCTACCTTTTGCTCTTTATGCTTCTAACTCTCTTTCTCTCTCTCTCTCACACACACACATAAACACACACATATATCCACATAGATGTCACCATTGTAACATCGCTTAGAAATAAGACTGATCCTGTCAATTGGAAAAGACAACATGAAAAATTACGTTAATGAGCTAAAAATTCTTCCACTAAAACAAATGAAAATTTTCCAAAAATATCAGAAAGTAACAAAAAACAATAAAAATATTACCAAAAAATTCCTTAAAAAAAAAAAAAACTGATTTTACCAAAATCTGGGGTTGTTCAATCTTAACATCAGTGATATGCACCACCACTTGCAGACATCTAAACCCAATCTGTTATTCATCAATGAACCTCAGCTGGCATCCTTTATAACTACAGCTTACCTAAACTTTCTACATTTCATCATATATGTTATTATTCCTTCATTAAAGAAAGCTGAACATGTAATTTTGTCATGTCTGATATCTCATGCCAAAGGTTATCACATACGGTATCGCCTTTATAAGATGTCTTCCCCTCCATTTTCTGCTTTTCCTACTCCTAATGATGAAAGATTATCAGTCTCTGAAAGTTGATCACATTTCACTCTAATTACCCAAACAGCGACATAATCTTTTTCAAATAATTTCAGATTTCAGCATCCATAATTCCAACTGGTCCCCCCTTCCTCTAACTTCACAGACCAAACTGGAAGAGAAGCTGAATTGTTTGCTGTCAGTTATGATCTAATGCAAATTGTTAATCTATCTACCAGAATTCCAGATAATCCTCATCATTCTCTTAACAACCCTGGATCTTTTCTTAATCAATTCTCTCTTCAAATACATCATTGACTTTAGCTGTCCTTTTATGGCATTGCAAGATTTTATTGTCATAAAAGGAGAAAAGGAGTATAGATTGAACAACAATGGCCCAAGTACTGAAACCTGAGGTATACCACTGATCAACTTAAATCTGGCAGATTCACACCATATACCACTTTTTGATATCTATCTGTTAATTATACACTTATCCAAGTCAAGAGTTTATATTCCAATCCATTCTCCAGTTTATGTAAGAGCCTTTCATCCTATCAAATGTCTTAGCGAAATCCAACATTATCATAATGTATCCATTCCCTTTATTCAACTTTGCTGTAGCATTGTTATAAAATATAAGCAAATTGCTAAAACATGACCTTTAATAAACTTATGCTGCTCCATGCATTCCAAAAGCATTATGGAATGATAATAATCAGTTATTCATCAGTGAACTTCAGCTGGCATTCTTTATAACTACAGCATACAATTATCAAAAATAAACAGGGGAACATACTTATAGATAAGGAAGAAATTTCGGAAAGATGGAAGGAGTACTTAGAAGATCTATATAGTGAAAAAGATATGGACACCAAAGCTATAGAAGATAAAACAAGACTTGATGTGGAAGAAATTGGTCCACCTATATTAAAATATGAATTTGAATGGGCACTGAATGAATTGTCAACCAACAAGGCACCAGGCATTGATAGCATCCCTCCAGAATTAATAAAATACTCAGGAAACATAACTAAGGCATATCTTTTCAAGATCATAAAGGATATTTATGAAACGGGGATCATACCCAAAGATTTTACACAATGCTCTATCATACCCACTCCTAAAGTAAATAATGCAAACAAGTGTGAAAATCATCGAATGATAAGCTTAATATCACATGCTTTGAAAATACTACTCTAAATTATACAAAAAAGACTAACAAAGAAGGTCGAAGAATATGTTGGCAATGACCAGTTTGGAATCAGGAAACAGCAGGGGACAAGAGAAGCAATCCTAGATCTAAGAACAGTTATCAAAAGAAGATTTGAGAAGAATCAAAATACTCTGATAGTCTTCCTTGACTTGGAGAAAGCCTTCGATAGTATTGACTGGAACCAAATGTTTCACCTCCTAAAAACAATAAAGGTAGATTAGAGAGATAGAAGGCTCATATTTAATCTTTACAAGCATCAAGAAGCCCTAATAGAAGCAGCCAGCAATAAAACAAAACTGCAATAACAAAAAGACTTAGAGGTGTAAGACAGGGGTGCTCTCTTTCACCCATATTGTTTAATCTGTAGTTTGAGAATGCAATAAATAAATTGAAAGAACTAATAGAAACAGGAATTAAGATAAATGGAATTGATAATAACTGGCTACAGTTCACAGATGATATAGCAGTTATAGCTGATAATGAAAACAAACAAAGCCAAAGATGGAAGAAATTTTCACACAGTACAGCCTAAAAATTAATTATAAGAAAACAAAATTAATAAAAACAAGTAAAGTAAATCCAATGAAAATAAACCTGGAAATAAATAATAACCTAATACAACAGTTATCTTCTTTTAAATATCTTGGAAGTCTTATCACAGAAGATGGAAGAAACCAATCAGATGTTAAAGCACAAATAATCCTAGCCAAAAAAACATTCTACAACAGAATAAACATTTTTACCAGTAAAGGACTTAGCATCCAGCTCAAAAAAAAGGCTAGTGAAAACATACATATGGAGCATTGCATTATATGGTTGTCAGGCCTGGACTCTAACAAAACAAGACATGAAAAAGTTGGAGGCATTTGAACTTTGGTGCTGGAGAAAGATGATGAAAATTAATTGGACAGAAAGGAAAAGTAATGAAGAAGTTCTAAATATAGTTCATGAAGAGCAGTCATTAATGAAACACATCAATAAGAGAAGAAAAAGCCTAATTGGATACCATTTGAGGCATGGGGGGGGGACTGATTACAGAAATAATGGAGGGGAACTGTAGAAGTTAAGAGGCCACAAGGCAGACCAAGAATTTCATATATAAATAACATGATGATACTAACTGGTGCTAAGAGTTATGAAGAGATAAAAAGGAGGTCACAAGACAGGATGTTATGATGTGCTGCTATAATTACCAATCTTCAGATTGATGCACCAAAAAGAAGAAGAAGAATCAGTTGCATGAGGAATATAAAGAAAGTTGACTTAGTTGGTAAGGGTAGCAGAAGTTCAGTATGGTCAGAAATTAGTTGATAAGGCCAATAAAAATCTCAAAAGATCCTTTGGTAGGTGGCAGTAGAAGAAAGGAGTTGGTGAAAAGGTTGGAATGGTAACCCCTGTGGAGGATATAGTTAATATATTTAATGAACAGTTCCTCAAAATATTTTATCCTTATAAGTGTAATATCGCTCAGAACTTGAATATAGATGGAATGAAGGAGGAGGAAGATTGATGGATAGTAAGTGAACAAGAGGTATATGAAAAATAATAATATTTCAAGTTCAAAGTTTTCAGAATTAAGTAAACTTGATTTGAGTATGGTAGGACTTGATGACAGATTTTTATTTATTCATATGGGATTTCCCCTATTCCTCCACAATCCCTACGGACTGGTTGAGTCCTCCTAATAAGGGATTAAGTATGTATTTTATGACTGGCCAATTTTCCTGTTTTAAGGGACAAAAAACCTGTGTTTCTGGGTGGGAAAACCCTCTATCTCCCCCATATGAGACCAGCTAACTCACCTTTAGTCGAAAGCAACCAGATAAAAGTTCCTCACGTCATGGACAGGAATCGAACCCAGGTCTTCTGACCAAAGGGCTTCGTCTATACCAATTGAGCTATGGAGGCTGTGATGAGAGATTGCATATTTTAAAGGAACATGCTAGGGAATGGTAATTACTGACAGTATTGACATAATCTCCCACCAATCTTGAAGAGGGGTGAGTCCCAAAGGATTTGAAGGAGAACAAAATTGTTACACTTTACAAATAAAGGGATTTAAATGAGATTAGACTTTGAATTACAGACAAATTTGTGTGTGTGTGTGTGTGTGTGGGTAGTTGTGGTTAAGGTGTCAGAGAAGTTGAGGAGTTCTAGAATTCAGAATTTGGTTGATAACAGCAGATTTCTCTGTGATGATGGCCTGAGTTAATTGAAGAGAGGTCACAGTTTAGCAATCTTCTTATATATTATGACAAGTTAACAAATGCATTAGGCAAAGAGATTTATATACATTGGTGTATTTTGATTTTGTATAGACCTTTGCTTGCCTGATAGGTACCAGCAAGTTATGTATGGGTAAATAGTATCCCAGAAAAGCCCCATCACTAGTTGTGTCCCCAGGAGTCTGTTTTATCGCCATTGTTGTCTAACTTGTATGTTAATGATGATGATACAGTTTAAATGAGGATATGAAGCAGCTCGTGTATGATTGAAAAATTTGGGAGAACTATAAAGAGTAAAACAGACAATTTGGCTTTATAGGATGACCTGAATGAACTGTGTAAGTGGTGGCAAAAGAATGGAGCTGCCATTGATATGAAGAGGGTTTCAGAATTTAGTAGGTGAAGATGGGAAATACAGTATACAGTTGGTGGGATGTCTTTTAATGATTAAAGGTTTTAATATTTTCATTTGCACTGCAATCACTATAATATTCGTAAATAGTATATCTGTCAATGGTATTGATTGTTTTATTTCTAGTTTAGGAAAAAAAAGCATGACAACTTTTATCCATGGTTATTGCCTCAGTGCTACAGGGAGAAAACATTTTTACATTCACCATTTAGTCCAGACAATGGACTTTTCTCTGCTAACTGTCAGGTAAGAATTATATTATTTTTTTGTTATTTTAACAGTTGTAATTAAATTCACAATATGTCAGTAATGTCTAATTTCTATTATTATTATTATTATTCGTGACACTTCCAAGGAGTCTGAAGACTCATCGTAGGAGGACACCTACTGTACAACTCTCCGTCTCCACTACTACACAGAATCTCTACTACCAATTGCCTATATCAATGCCCACGACCATTACCACTACCGCTAGTATATTTGGTCTGTAAATTGCATGTGTTCTGAAGGGCCAATTTGTCTGTATGTAGGATTAAAAACCCTTCCACCTCTGTATGAGATCGGCTAACTCACCTTCAATTGAAAAAGTCCATATAAAGATTCCTCCCATCATGATAATAATTCGATAATACACAAAAAAAAATAATAATTTTGATTATTATTAATAATAATAATAATAAAAATAATTCACAGTGGGTAGGATTCTACCACTACTGATTCTTCATATGTTAGTGGCATTTTACTATTAATGATGATATATTAATAGTAGCTTTGCCTCGGCTGCTAATACTAATGTATTGATAGCATCAGTAGCAAATGTTAGTTTTGAAAATCATAGTGATCCAGAAAAAGTTTATTGGCCATTTTAAATGAAATGATATTGAATTTTGTCAGGTTGTTGACAAAACAACTCCATTTCACAATCCATTATGCTTATCTGTGAGTCTATCAGGAAGATACAAGATAATAGTTAATAGCAAAATTTTAAGGATGATAAAGAGCCTGTCATATATTTATAGACATCGTATAAAATTATTTCAATATTTTTGAATAATATTTTATGATTTATTGTTCCATGATTTATTGTTATTATTATTTTCATTATACATGGGTGGTCTGAAAAGTTCTCGGCCTCGACCATAGATGGCAACACTATCAGCAAGATTTTTTTTTCCTAGTTGGTACATCTGTCATAAGCATCCATGTGAAATTGCAAGTCATTCTATCAAGTAGTTTGTGTTTATGCTGCTGTCTGAAGCAAAAGTGTTGTCTGTATCCCTTGAGATGGATAAAATTGAGTATCGTGTGGTTATAAAATTCTTTGTAAAAGAAGGTTTAACGTCAAAAGAAATTCATTCGAAGTTCATAAACGTTTATGGGCACTCTTTTCCTTTGTTTTCAACAATTGAGAAATGGGCTGCCGAGTTTAAACATGGCCGTACCAGCCTTGAAGATGATCCACATGAAGGACATCCAAAAAGTGTAACACCAGAAATCATTGATCAAGTGCACAATATGGTATTGGATGACCAGTGAGTCAAAGTGTGTGAAATTGCTGAGACTATAAGCATTTCAAAAGAAAGTGTAGGATATATTTTGCATAAAGAATTGCAAATGAAAAAGCTTTGTGCAAGATGTGTGCACTTGCTCATAACAGATCAAAAACACACTTGCATGATAATCTCTGAACAGTGCTTGGAGCATTTTAACTAGAACAAAACTGATTTTGTGCATCAATTTATTACTATGGATGAGACTTTGATTCATCATTACACACCAGAATTCAAAGCAGTCAAATATTGGAGAGAAACCAGTTGTTCAGCACCAAAGAAGACAAAGTCAGTTCCATCGGTATTTTGGAACTGAAGGCATTTTGTTTATTAATTATCTTGAAAAGGGTAAAACAATAACCTGGGAATATTCCGATCTTTTAACCAGACTAGACAAAACAATTCATGAGAAAAGACCCAGTTTGCAGAAGAAAAAAATCATATTTCATCAGGACAATGCACCTGCCCACAAAGGTGTTTTGGCAATGGGAAAATTATGGGATTTACACTATGAATTGTTGGAACATCCACCCTATTTCCCAGATTTGGCTCTCTCTCTCTGACTTCTATCTCTTCCCAAAACTAAAACTCTTTGTTGCTGGTCAGTGTTTTTCTTTGAATCAAGAGGTGATTGCAGAGGGATATTTTGCAGATCTTACTGAGAACCACTACAGAGACGGATAATAGTGCTGGAATAAATGTATTAGTCTTAAGGGAGATTATGTTGAAAAATAAAAATAATTTTGAAATTTTAAATTTGTTTTTTCATTGTTAGGCCCAGAACGTTTGAGACCACCATTGTACATGTATTTCCATGATGTTCTGGCCATACAGCAATCAAATTTTAATACCTTTCCCAACCACCTAAACAAACAAGATGAATGTATATAATTTACCATTGAAATTGAAAATCAAAACTCACTTTTACTCCTGGATATACTGGTCACAGGTCTTCCCTCAGACAGTCTATCCTTCACTTTCTATGTACCACAAGTATACACGTGCTAAATCTTACCGCCCACCTTTCATTAGCATTCGTAAAAATAGAGGTATAACGATTTGTTGTAATGAGCAAGCTCTTAAGCAAGAATTACATATTAGCTTTGCATTTATAAATGACTATAGCAAAAATAACATCAATAAAATTCTCTATAAAACTACACCTAAAAATGCAAATAATATCAATTATAGTAAAGCCATACTTATCCCATACAGTAAAGGGTAAAAAAAATCAGGTTACACCTTTTATTTCTTTATGGAGTGAAGCTATTTTAGCCCTATCACACTTTTGGAGACTGAGTTTGCAGTTCATTCTCCACTGGTAGCTAATCAGAGATAGCAGGCCTAAGACTATCACTAATTATAAGCAGCATTTGTTGAAGAAAGGATTACAAATCTCTTGTTGTCCCTAATCCTGACACAATATGTTATTGTCTGAAATAATGTGGGTTGATTTTCCTGAGTTTACAGGGGTGAAAAACCCAAGTTTCAGAGAACCCCCCCCTCCGTTGCTCATGCCAGATATCGACTAACTCAGTAATCAGTCAAAGGAAGGCTTAGAACAAGTTCTAGTTGGCAACCAGACTCGAACTTAAATCATCCTTCTCTTTGGGTGATCTAGCACATTGGATGCTAATGCCACTTCCACTGTAGTTATCAAATAAAATAAATAGAATTCTGCAGCATTACAAACTTAATGCTACTTTTAAACCACCTATACAATTAAAAAACATTCAACTTCTCCAAGAATCCTCCCCACCTCTTGGTCCATCTTGTGGTGTACCAAATCCTTAGTGCTTCACTTATCTTATATTGATGAAACTAGATGCACAATTCTAATCTGTCAAAAAGAACATAATAGCACATTCAATTTTGGTAAAGTAGGTCTCTTGGATCATGCTCTTAACACTCTATGCTTAATTAGCTGGAAAGGTACCTGTTCTTTACATCATACAAAAACCTAATGTCAATGATTATTTAAGAAAGCTTGGGAAATTTTGTTCGACCATCCTAATCTAAACAGTAACCTAGCCAAGCAGACCAAAGAGTAAATTGTCGGGCGACTTGAGAAAATTAAAGAATACATGCAAGGAAATTGAAACTATAGAGAGAGAGAGTATTAAATGTTTCAAAAGTGAATGCTTATTAGGTGAGGAGAATGTGCAGCAAAGGATAGTAGAGTGGACAGTACAGATGGGAGAATGGAAAATTATGTTATTAATATTAAACGTGTGGTTGAGAAAATAGAGGAGAACAAAATGGACATTAATAAAGAAATGGCATGCATAAATGTTATCCTTCAAGGACAAAGCACAATATTGAAAAATTGTATAAGCAGCAAGAGCTTAGCAGGACGGAGAAGAACAAGAAGTAGGCAGTCTGAAATAGTAATAAAGAGTGACTGAACAAAAAAGAAAAACAAGAAGAAAATTATTTATGGAGATTCAATGATCAGAGGAGTACTTAATGAAAGTGTGATAAAATCATGTTTCTCTAGTGCAAAAATTCGTGATATTAGTCACGAAATCCGGATACAAAAAGGTAAGTCGAAGGAAATGATTGTTTTGGTTGGTCCAAATGATTTGAGAGGCTAGAAGTTTTTTCATGAGGGGGGGGGGTAAAGGATTTCTTAGAAGAGGCAAAACCAAAGAGTAAGAAGGGAAAGAATGTAAGTGTCCTACCACATTTACCACATTGCCTCCAATTGGTGAAAGTAACCATGCAGTCTTGAGTTGGGAGATTGTAAAAGATGACGAATATTCTGTCAAGAAGAGGGTATATGTTCAATTACAAGGCAGCTGATTATGAAAAGCTTAGGAAGAAGGTTAAATCTGTGCCATGGCATAAAACACTGCAGGGTAAGGATGTTAGTAGTGCATGAGACATAGCTAAGGGTCATCTAGAGGAAGCAATATTCATTTGTATATCTATGGTAAGGAGGGTGAATCAGGTAGGAGTTTGATGGATGGGTAATATCATTAAGCACAAGCTGCAAAAGAAGAAAATGCTTCGAGGGTATATAAAGAGAAAGGTGACCAAAAAACTCATGAACAGTACAATTTTCAGGCAAGAACGGTGACCAGCATGGCAAAGAAGGCAAAATCAGATTATAAGAAGAATCTAGCCAAGTAGGCACAAGGAAATCACAAAGATTTCTTTTTGTTATGTAGCAAGTAAGAGAAAGAATGGCTATGGAAGATTAACTTTAATGAGCAATGATGGTCAAGAGAAGACTCACTCAGTAACTCAACTAGTTTATCTGCTTGAGTTCTTGAGTGATCACTTTGTAAGGGTATATCATCCATTGCTCTAACATATGTAACAGATACTAATGTAGGAACAGAGGTGGATGAATTGGAGGTTCTTAGGATATTGCAGAATCTCAATGTAAATACGGCTGTGGAATTAAATGGGATATCAGCTAAGGTTTTGAGAGAATGTGGAACGCAACTGGTTATGCCTTTGACTAAGCTGTTTAATTAAAGTTTCAGCTCTGGTAGAGTTACAAGGGAGTGGAAAGAGAGCAAAATAATTCCCTTGCATAAGGGAGGTTCTAAGACTGCATTAGCAAATTATAGACCAATTGGTATTTCAAGTGTGGTGATAAAAAGTACTGGAAAAATTGGTGAAAAAAAGAATTCAAGGATGGGTGGATAAAATATAATGCTGTAGTAGGAGAAACATGGCTTTGTGAAGAGTCAGTCATGCTTAGTAATTTACTATCTTTTTATAATAGAGTAACAGCAGAGTTGGATAAAGGAAATTACTACACAATGATTCTGCTGGCTTTTGCTAAAGCATTTGACAGAATACCACATGGAACACTGTTATGCAAATTAGAACAAATGGGGATGGATATTACACTGGTACTTTACTTAGTAATTTACTATCTTTTTATAATACAGTAACATCACAGTCTTATAAAAGAAATGACTATCAGATTCGTATTTAATTTACACTTTTCCTGAGGGCTAGAATGCTCTGCCACTGCCCCCTGCTCTTACAAAATGACTAAAGACAAATAAAAACAATCAACATATACAGAAATCTTTTATTACATTTATTAAAGATATTATGCTAAGTAAAGATAATACATATGAGACACAAATGTTAAGCTAGCGCTAAGTAAAGACATTACAAATGTTTTTTTTCTAGACTTCTCTTTCACAAATGTATCAATAATATCATAATAATTCAGATTATTAACAACATAATTTTCAATGAATAAATAGTTATGAATTTGGCAATTTATCCTTATTTAAAGAGTTTTGTAAATAATTTTTCTCTCTTTTAAGAATAGAAAATGAACATTACTTGTTTGTGGCATTATTGCAAAAAGGTCATGGACACAAAAAATATATGAAAATAAATAGTATTTGCCTTCTTGTTTTTTAAAAAATAGGAAATATGATTTATTTAGACATTGGCTTGAAGCAGTGATACCCTTTTTCTGAGCTATAAATATATATGTGCTATAGAAAAAAGGTACTGTGAAAAAAGGGTATAAATTGTGGAACTACAAGGGGGGTGATTATGAAGAGCTCAGGAGACAGCTTGCAGGTGTAGCATGGAATGAGGAGTTAGCTGGAAAAGAGATCAATGCAGCTTGGGGGATTTTCAAAAAATATTTAGTGGATGCAATGTCTAAATGTATACCACGGGTGAGAAGGTTAAATAAGTTAGGTGTGAGATGGATGAATAAAGAGATTAAGCATGCAATACAGAGAAAAAGGGCATTGTGGAGGCAGCATAAGAGAAGTGGAAGTAACCAATTTCATGAGTTCTACAAAGACCAGGCAAGGAGAGTGACTTGGTTGGTGAGAGTAGCTAAAGAGAGGTATGAACAGCAGTTAGCTAATGAAGCTAAAAAGAATCCTAGGGAGTTCTTTCGATATGTAGCCAGCAAAAGAAAGAATGATTATGGAAGGATGACATTGATTGGAGGAAATGGTATAAAGACAGCTGTTGCAGAATGTGTGGTGGAGATACTTAATGAGCAGTTCATAAAGATCTTTCAATCTTGTGAATGTGACTTCATGGAGAGATTAAGAGCAGTTGATGATGGGGAGGAGAGACTGACTGTAAGTGAGCAAGAGGTGTTTGGGGAGTTGAGTAAACTAGATGTAAATAAGGCTGTGGGACTTGATAATATATCACCGCGTATTCTGAAGGAATGTGCCAGAGAGTTGACACCTGCCTTGACATATTTTTTTAATACGAGTCTTGCACTTGGTCAAGTCCCTAAAGAGTGGAAGGAGGGCAAGATTGTGCCACTTCATAAAGGAGGTGATCGAACTCAAGCATCAAACTATAGGCCAATCTGTGTGTCAGGTGTTGTGGTTAAGTTGTTGGAGAAGCTTGTGAGAACTAGGATCCAGAGTTGGGTTGACAACAATGGTATAATCTTTGATGGACAGCATGGATTTGCTAAAGGGAGGTCGTGTTTTAGTAATCTACTTACTTATTACAATAAAGTGACTGCTTCCTTGGACAGAGGAGAAGGATACACAGTAATATACTTGGATTTTGCAAAAGCTTTTGATAGAGTACCTCATGATAAGTTGACAGTCAAACTAGAGCAGATGGGGTTGGATATTAGATTAGTGCATTGGATTGGAGACTGGCTATCTGATAGGTATCAACAAGTTGTGTATGGGGGTGCAATATCCAGGAAAAGGAAAGTCACTAGTGGAGTGACTCAGGGATCTGTTTTAGGGCCATTACTATTTAACTTGTATATTAATGATATTGGCGAAGATTTGGATGGAGATATTCAGTTGTTTGCAGATGATGCAAAGTTGGGACGAACCATAAAGAGTAGTGAAGATTTTGTGGCCTTGCAAGAAGACTTGAATAAATTGAGTGATTGGGCAAGCAAATGGGGATGTGAGTTCAATGTTGCAAAATGTAAGGTTTTAAAATTTGGAAAACAAAGATGGGATGCAGAATTTATGCTTGGTGAGAATATATTGTTGGAAGTAGAGGAAATAAGAGATCTGGGAGTGTTAGTGGATAAGGATCTAAAATTTAGGGGACACATCGCCAAAATTGTGAAGACAACACAAAGACTTCTGGGAATGATGAGGAGGACACTGACGTGTAGAAGTAGGGAGATTCTTGTTCCATTGTATAAGGCTTTGATTAGGCCACACATGGACTATTGTGCCCAGATTTGGTCACCTGGTTTTCAGAAGGATGAAGAGATGTTGGAAAGGGTCCAAAGGCGACTGACTAAGGTAGTTTCTGACCTCTGGAATGTCGAGTATGAGGAAAGATTGAAAAGATGTAATTTGCAGAGTCTAGTGGAGAGAAGGAAGAGGGGAGATATGATAGAGACCTACAAGTTGGTAAGGGGTTGTTATAGGATCAATGGTGGAGAAGTTCTACAGAGAATAGTGGGAGATCAGGGGAGAACCAGAGGTCATACCTGGAAACTGTATAAAGAGGGTGTGAGTGGGGGAGTGAGAGGCAGGTTTTTTTCGTGCAGAGTTGTGAATGATTGGAATGCCTTGCCTGAGAGTGTGGTGTCTGCAAGGAGTTTGAATGTGTTTAAGACCTGGTATGATGAGATGTGTGTGAGATAAAAGGACCTCCTAGATGAGTCTTTGATTCCATGAGGTCTTGTTTAATAATAATAATAATAATAATAATAGTGAAGTTTAGGGGGAACATTGCAAAAGTAGCTAAATCAGCTCATCAACTCACTTGGTTGTTGAAAAATACCTTGACGAGCAGAGACAAGCAAGTTATTGTACCTCTGTACCGAGCCTTGATAAGACCTCATCTCGACTACTGTGCCCAGATTTGGTCACCTCAGTTCCTTCTTGATGGGGAGGAGGTGGAGAGGATCCAGAGGCGAGTGACTAAGATGATAGCAGGTCTATGGAATGAACCGTATGAGAACAGGTTGAAGATTTGTGGGTTGCAGAAATTAGTTGATAGGCAGAAAAGGGGGGAGATATGATTGAGACATTCAAATTGCTAAAGGGTTTCTATAGGATTAATTCAGAGGATATTTTTGAGATCAGGACTGGTGGTGGGAGAACTAGGGGATGCCTATGGAAGCTGGGCAAGAATGTGGTTAGAAGGGGTGTTAGAGCTGGGTTCTTTACTTTTAGAGTGGTAAATGGGAATAAGCTGCCAGAATCTGTTGTGGGTGCTATGACGGTGAGTGAGTTCAAGGCAAGGTATGATAGATACTGTGAGAATGTCGTATAGATGTGTGGACATGATGTGTAGGGCCTCCCTCGATGAGTCTAAGGATTCCCTGGAGTCGCCCATAATAATAATAATAGTGATATAGAAAATTTAACAGAAAACAATCATAATATTTTTATGATTTATCAAGTCCCCCAGCTAAAGTGTCGTGCATCTGTGCATAACTACGACCCTGATGGCTACACAATGATTCTGCTCTATTTTGCAAAGGCATTTGACAGAATACCATATCAAGCTGTGTTACACAAATTAGAACAAATGGGGATGGATATGACACTGGTTAAGTGGATAAGAGGATGGCTTCCAGACAGATGGTGGGTCAGAATTGAGGCAAAAATAGGTGTCTAGTGGTGTGCTGAAAGTTTCAGTCCTGGGACCATTGTTGTTTAATTTATACATAAATCTTATAGGAAATAACCATCATCATCATCATCAAATTCCTGCCATGTACCCTCAAGGGGTGTACAGGATATGATAGTACTACATGAAAAATTTACATCATTACTAACTTCCTATCTACAATTTTCCTCCAAATCAGTCTGTTACTTGTCAAGACTCCAACATTATCAAATCTTATATTTCTATCGTCTACGGCACTTTGTATAGTGTCAATCCACCTATATCTTGGTCTTCCTCTGGGTCATTTTCCTGCCAACCTGGCAGAGAACACTTGTTTTGCTAATCTTTCCTTGCCCATTCTATTTAAGTGACCATACCACCTAAGATTAGCTCTGCTAATGCATTCCTGGATGCTGACAATGTCAAATTCTTTCCTAATATCGTCGTTTTTTATATGATATTGCCATTGATGCCATCTGTTCATACCTCTGACCTTTTCATAACTCTCTCATATATGCAGTCTCTAGTCTTTGGTCAAGTGTTTTACTTCTGACCCAGCTCTCAGATCCATAAGTAAAACTGGTTTAAACACTGTCTTGTATACAGCTTATTTAGTGGTCCGACTAATTTCTCTCTTATTCCATATGAATTTATTCAATTGACTTCCTACCATACCAGCTTTGTTGATTCTGTTGTCTATTTCGATATTTAATTTAGCATTTTCACTAAAAATCATGCCTAAGAAGCTGAAATATTTTACTTGTTCCACAGGTTCTCCATTGACAATGCAGTTGACATTTGCAACGATTCTGCCTATTTTCATTGTCTTTGTCTTTTTATTGCTGACCTTCATACCATATCTATTACAACAGTTATTTAATTTAGTTAGGGAATCATGCAGACTTCTAGCGGATTTATTTAAAAGTATAACATCGTCCGCATAAAGCAAAGAGCTGACATTAACATCTCCAATTCTGATATCATGTTTAATACCACTTTCTTTCATAATGTGATCCATACAGATAATGAATAACAGAGGGGATAATGTACATCCTTGTCTCACACCAGATTTAACATTAAACCATCTTCCTATACTTCCTTCGATGCTAACTGCTGACTTTACAACTCAAATAAAGACTAAGTATTGCTTGATATAATGCCCTATTCACACCATATAACTGTAGCGTATTGAATAGCTTCTCTCTTGGCACCTTGTCATATGCCTTTTCCAGATCGACGAAACTTAAATATATATCTTTGTTATATTCCCATGCTTTCTCAACTATTTGTCAAAAAGTGAGGATCTGATCCTGAGCTCTATTTGGCCTGAAGCTTGTTCTTCACCCAGCTTTTCTTCCACAATTCTTCTCAACCGTTTCTCAAGTATACTTGCATATATCTTACCAGGAACACAGAGTAGGGAAATACCTCTGTAATTCTCACATTCAGTTTTATTTTCCTTTTTATATATGGGTACTATTAGAACTCTACTCCAATCATCTGGAATTTGTCCCTCTGTCTAGGTCTTCTGAAGTATGGAGTGCAGCCACTGTAAGACTTTTATACCACCATACTTCAGCATTTCTAGTCTAATATCATCTACTCCTGTTGCCTTTCAACATTTCATGAAGCCTTTGATGGCTTTTTCTACTTCAAGTATGGATATGTATTCCTGACTGTATGCCTGCTGAGTATTTTATACCACTGTGCTGTCACTGCTTGTTTCATTTAGCAATTTTTCGAAGTAATTACTCCATACTTCAAGGATATCTTTTTCTTCCATTTTGTGTCACATTTGTCATCTCTATTCCTTTTACAGCACTCTTTTCTCCATTTCTAAGCTTCTTCAACAACTTCCAGAATATCTTACCACCTTCTTGATATTTATTTTCTATATTCTTGCCAAAGTCCTCCCATGACTTTTGTTTAGTTAGTTTTACACAGTGTTTAGCTTTGTTAAACTTGTCTCTGTATTCTCTAAGAACACAAGCTGACTTATTTGCCAGGAACTTTTGATATGCTTTCTTCTTTTCCTTCACCACCTCTTTAACTTCCTGTTGTCACCATGGAGTTCTGATGTTTCTATCCTTGCAGATAACCTCACCACATCCCTCTCTGGCTAATCAGTCAGGGTTTTCTTCAGAGCTTGCCACTGAATCTCCAAGGTTTGGTTGCTGTTCTCAAACTCTTTCATTTTTTCTTCAATAATCTTTCTGTATTTTAGTCTACAGTTCGCATCTGAGAGCTGCGCAACTTTTATTCACTTTAAAACTTTCTTACATGTGATTCTTTTCAATATGAAATTCAATTTTATCCTGCTCAAAACTAAATAGTGATCGCTTCCAATTTCAAATCCTCTGTACACTCTGGTGTCCTTCACCAGGGAGAATACATCATTATCAACAATAACATAGTCAGTGAGACTTTTCTTATTCCTTGCCTCTTCTCTCCATGTGAATTTGTGCACATTTTTATGTTGGAACATGGTGATAGTAATAACGAGTCCATGCCCTGAGCAGAAATCCAACAGATATTTGCCATCATTATTAGCTTTGCTCTTTTCTCCAAATTTTCCCAAAATATTTTTGTGCCTCTGACAATCATTTCCTACTCTGCTATTTAGATCCTCCAACAAGGACCAACTTTTCCTTTTTCATTGTGTCTGTTGCTTTTTCTAAAGCATCAAAAAATTCCTCCACTTCTACCTTGGTAGAACCTTCTGTGGGACCATAGGCACAAATAAGTCTCATAGTCCTGTTACCCATTCTCATATTTGCCCACATCACTCTACTTTAGACTGCCTGCCATTCAAGAAGATTAGCCTCGTATTTAAGTACTATGGCTACTCCTTCTTTTCCTTGTTTGTCATTGCCTGAATATAACATTTTGTATTTATTGCTCAGAAAGATCTCACCAGTTTTTGTCTTTTTTGTTTCAGTCAACCTTATTATGTCAATCTGGTACTTATCTAATTCCTCAGCTAGTTCCATTTCTTTGCCATTCAGGCTTCTTATGTTGATAGTACCGATCTTTAACTCTGGGATGTTGAGTTTGGGTTTGTTTTCAGATTAGGAAATAACCAGAAAGGAAATATTCAGTTGTTTGCTGATTGATGCAAAATTAGGTAGAGTAATTGTTAATCAAGGTGATGCGAAGAGTTGGAAGGACAATTTAAATAGGCTGTCAGTATTGGACAAAAGATAATGGGTGTCATTTTTTTTCCTTCAGGGTTACGCAGCAATCAGAATTCATTATAAAAATTATGAAAACAACTACTGTGTTAAAGTTAAAAACTTCAGTTTTATATGAGCAAAATATTCACTTGGTGTTCTGTCCTTCACATTAAGGTCATCATCTCGAGTGTACACGTGTACAAAGAAACAACCTTCCATGCAATCTACATGATATGCTAAAGTTACATTAATTTGGTCAACCGTTAAAACTACTGCCCTCTCCTCTTTAAAAAAAAAAAAAAAAACGTACTGCATAGAGTCCTGTTGTTATTATTATTATTATTATTATCCATTTAGTTACAAAAAATAAATTAAGCTAGAGAGCATCATGTTCTCACATACTTATTCATATAAATACACATCTAAATTAGACCAAAACAGTATGGATAGTGGCCAATAAGAGCGGAAAATATTGCTTAAAATCCTATTGCAATAAGTTAGCAGTACATTTATAAATAATGGCTATAGCAAAAATATTATCAATAAAGTTCTTCATAAAACTTCATCAAAAAATACATATATATATATCCTTTCATTTAGTGTTTTATATAGTGATTGCGTAGCACGAGATGCAATCATTTTTCTTTTGAGACACTGCTCCATCATACACAGCCTGCTGGTATCATTCAGAAAGCCAATCTCTGATCCATATAACAAATATACTATCTATTACTAATCTATTCCCATCCTTTGCAGCTTATAATCAACTTATGGTAATATGGTAATCTATCAAATGGTTTTTCAAAGTCCAAGAATATCACAGTATATGATTCTCTCCTTATCTAACACACTGGTTACCTTATCATAAATGCAAGTAAATTGCTAAGACAGGACCTATTCTTTACATATCCATGCTGACTATCATAAAGAATGCTATGTCCATCAACCCAATCCTGTATTCTATTCCTTACCAATCTCTCCAACACCTTGACCATAACTGCAGTTATACACACACTAGTCTATAATTAGAAACTTCTGTAATAGAGCCATGCTTGTGGAGTGGTACTGTTTTGCCTTCTGTCCACTCTGTAGGAACCCTACCTACTGCAAGACTTTCATTAAATAACCAGGTCAAGGATATAGCCAACTGTGGTACACATTCCTTAAGATTATGTGGTGATATGTCATCCATTCCCACAGCCATATTAATATCTAACCCAACCAATATTTGATACACCTCTGATTCTTTCATTCCACTCTCCTAATATTTGCCTCTCATCTATGTATTGCAAGGCATCATTTACACCAGTATGATATATGCTGATAAAGTACTCATTCAATAATTCCACTATATCTGTTATAGCTGTTATTCTGTTGCCTTGACTATCCATCATTGTTAACCATAATTCTTTCTCTTGCTTGCAATATAGCAGAAAAATTCCGTTGAGTTAACCTTGGCCTGACCATTCAATCTCCTCTCATACTGCAGCATTTCTTTCTTTGCTATGCTCATCACCTTTCTAGCCTGCACTATACTCTTCATGAATCCGATCACCCCCATCTGTCTTGTACCTCCTCTATAACATTTTCTTTTCCAGCACAGCTTGCTTGATTTCACTGTTCGTCCATTTTACTCCTACTCTATTTACTTGCTTCCTACTCTATTCCTACCTGTCTCATACTCACCTTTATTCATTCCATCATTTTGTGCTGCTGCAACTATATCTTCAACATCCTATCCCTCTTCCTCCTGTCATACAGTCTAATTATTTGTGCTATCCTGCTTCACAAGTAGACTGATCATTTACTACGTTAACTTCTTGACTCTGTGTCTTCTCAGAAAACAATAGACTTTCTAAATGCCTAACATCAAACCCATTCAAATTAATTCATCAACTTTAAACAATTCCAGCTTTCCTTCAAATGCAATCCACAAGTTTACAAATTGAACTCCCTTTCCCTCAGCCATCTTACTATTCACTGTTGTCATATCTGAGCAACATGCCTATGACTTTCTGAACAATACCATTCTTCTTTACCTGCTGCAACAACTTCCTCAAGTCTCTATCTACATTCTTTTTCTCCCCAACTAAGTCATTCATGCTCACGACTAGCATTAGTTTTGATTACCGGTCTTTCCTTTTCTGCAAAGATCAGTTATTTGCTTTGTTGTTCCACCAGGAAAGAATGTTTTGTGTACTTCATTGTAATCACACCTCTAATGATTGAGTCCCTACAATGATATACAACTATTCTTTGACTTTTTCTTCAATTGTGCACTTTATTGTAATCATACCTCTAATGATTGAGTCTCCCATACAATGATATACAACTATTCTTTGACTCTTTTTTCAAAATACTAACTTCCTCCTTCTCATTATCATCAGCCAATCTTTTCTTTAGATGTTTAATATTCTCTTCCAGGTGGTTAATTTCGCTTTTCATTTTCACTAACTCCTGTCTAAGCTCTTCTACTATGGTCCCGACGCTTGCTCCCATTTCTAATCTCTCTAATCTATCAAGGTACTTTTCATGTACGTTAATGCTTTCTAAAGAAGCTTGTGAAATTTTGATCAAAAATCCTAATCTTAACAATAATAATGGTGGCATAAAATTCCCAAGAATTTGGATCACATGCACATTTGGCCAACTTAAGGTCTTCAAGTTTTCCAGCAAACCCTAGCTTTAAGACTTAGCAGTATTTTCAGCTCTTATTGGTCACTATCCATACTGTTTTGTTCTAATTTATATGTGTACTTATATGAATAATTATATAAGAGCATGTTGTTCTCTAGCTTAATTTATTTTTTGTAACTAAATGGATAATAATATGACTCTAGTGTTGATGGAGTAAGGATTTTTTTTTTTAAAGGTTGACCCAATTAATGTAACTTTAGCATACCATGTAGGTTGTAGTGTAGCTTGTTTCTTTGTTTATATGTGTATACTCCAGATGATGACCTTAATGTGAAGGTCAAAACGCACAGTGATTATTTTGGTTTATATTAAACTGAACTTTTTATTTTAACAATTTAATTGTTTTCATAATTTGTATAATGAATAATGGGTGTCAGTTTAATGTGAAGAAATGTAAATGCATTTTAGGATAAACTGATTACAAGCTGTATATCAGACTGATGGCACTGTAGTCTAGGAAACAGTTGAAGCTAATAGATTTATTATTATTATTAGTAGTAGTAGTACGGGCAACTTCAAAGAGTCCTTAGACTCACAGAGGGAGGCCCTAACATCATGTCAAGAACAACTATTCAACTTTCACACAGTATCTGTCATACTTCGCCTTCAACTCATTCACAGTTATGGCACACACAACAGACTCTGGCAGCTTATTCCACTCATTCACCACTCTTCAAGTAAAAAACCTACCTCTAACACCCTTGCTAACCACACTCTTGCCCAGCTTCCATGGATGGCCCCTAGTCCTCCCACCACCAGTCCTATCCTCAAAAATTTCTGAATTAATCTTATAGAAACCCTTCAGTAATTTGAATGTCTCAATCATATCACCCCTTTTCCACCTATCAACCAATTTCTGCAACCCACAAATCTTCAACCTGTTCTCATAAGGTTCATTCCATAGACCTGCTATCATCTTGGTCACTTGTCTCTGGATCCTCTCCACCTCCTCCCCATCCAGAAGAAACCCTAGCACCCAAATTTGGGCACAGTAATCTAGGTGGGGTCTTATCAAGGCTCAATACAGAGGAATAATAACCTGTTTGTCTCTGCTCGTCAAAGTATTTTTCAGCAACCAAGTGATTTCATGAGCTGATTTAGCCACTTTTGCGATGTGCCCCCCTAAGCTTCAACTCCCTATCCACCAACACTCCCAAATCCCTGGCCTCATACAATCTCCTGGAGTATGGTTCCACCAATGTGGTATAGTGTTGCTAACTTTTCACCCCAAAATGCATAACCTTACATTTTGCTACATTAAATTGACATAAAATCTCCTTAGCCTAGCCCTCCAAACTATCCAAATCATCCTGCAAAATTTTGACATCCTGTGTATTCACTATTGCTCTACCCAACTCTGCATCATCAGCAAACAAATGAACAGTTCCTCTCAGATCCTTTCCTATATCATTAATGAACAAATTAACGTCTTTTGGACTCTACTCCTGAATAAACCACTCTCTGATATCTCTCCTTCAACCACCCTCCTATCCATCTCACCAACCCTATATCCATCCCCATATTCTGCTGTTTACTGATTAGAATCCATGTGGTATGTTGTCAAAGGCCTTAGCAAGGTCCAGTAGGAGCACTGTAAACCCATTACCCTTATCCAGTTCAGCCGTCACTGTGTTATAAAACATGAGCAAGTTACTGAGGCATGATCTGCCCTTCATGAAACCATGCTGTCCCACATACAGTATCCCATTTTCATCTATCCATTCCTGTATTCTCCTCTTGACTATTTTCTTCAAGACCTTGACAATGATTCCTGATATGCTGATCGGTCAGTAACTTACAACAGCAGTCTTGGAACCTCCTTTATGCAGTGGAACTATTTTCCCCTCTTTCCACTCCCTCGGGACTAACCCAGACTCGAGACTCAAATTAAACAAAATGGTCAAGGACACTGACAATTTTCTTTAGCTGCTTCCCGTATGACACGAGCTGGTATACCATCCAGTCCCACAGATGTATTGACATTGAGGTTTTTGTAATGGACTTTTCACCTCCACTTCATTCACCACCATTCCCTTATAAGCTGTTGGTTCCTTCATTCCTGCAATATCACCTGGATGATATACTCTTGCAAAGTGCTCGCTCAGTAATTCCGCTATATCAACTGATTTGGTTACCTCCTACCATCGGAATTCTTTAAAATCATTCTCCCATATACATTTAATTAGCCTGCATGGCCAATATTCTTTCATAATCCTTTTTTGCTTTTCTCAATACACTCGTTATCCTTCTGGCCTGCGCTTTATACCCTTCATGTGCCTGCAGGTCACCTTTCTCCTTAAATTCCCTCCACAATTGTTTCTTTTTTTGCAGCTCAAGCTTAATGGTGTTATTTATCCATTTAACCCCTACTTGATTTACTATTTGGACTTTAGGTATACAGTATACCTAAAATCCGAATAGTAAATGTATATCCTGCACTCCTTAACCACCTCCCATGCACTATCAACATCCTGCCCTCGCAGTTTTACATGCCATGCCACTGAGCCAAGCACACACCTAAGCTTGTCTTACTTACCAGTCCGGTAATTCCATATGTATCCTGTCTTAATTATAAATTCCACTCCTTTAGCCACCTCCCAAGTCATGACCTTATGGTCACTCCCACCAATTGGTGGCAACATGGTCATGTTCGTTACAGCCACATGACCATGTTGCAGTTACTAGGTCAAGCACTCTCTGCCCCCCTGGTATTTTCCACCACATGCTGTCGCAGATAGTTGTCCCTTAATAACCGCATAAAATCCAATTCCTTCCTCCCATGTGCCCTCCCCTCCTTCTAGTCATTGTTACCATAATTGAAATCACCCATAATAATTACCCTCCTTCCACTCATTTCTTCTATTTGCCTATGCATACTATCCCCACCATCTATTCCATCACCTGGTCTATAGCAGCATCCAATTGTATAGTTTGTTCTGCTGGACTATCTCACACCAAACAGCCTCAAATGTGCTCTTTTCTCTATCCTGCAGTTCAACTTCTATACTCCTTGGCTACAACTCATCAGCTATCATCAATAACACACATCCCCCCATTTTATTCTCCCTGTCACTCCTGAACATGCTATACCTGTCGCATTCAATCCCACTAGCTTTATCATCTTCTGTCAGCCATGTTTCACTAATACCAACAACCTGTGGCCTGGAAGTGCCAACCAAGGCCAAAAACTCTTCCTTCTTGTTCCTAATACTCCTGGCATTAGTGTACATGAATTACAGAAGCCCATTAGTCCCATCCCTACTTTGATGCCTTATACTAACTATCCCATTCTGATTTGTTGTCCTTCGTACTTGCTCGGTCATATTATACTCATTCAGACACTCAACTGCCTCCCTAAAGTCTGCATATCTACTCCCCCCCCATCTTAATAAATCTAGTTTCCTTGAGTCTGTACATCCACTTCCACTTCATTCATGAACACTTTTTCAAGCCTCTGTACACCAAATCCATTCAAATGCAAACCACCCATCTTATATAAATCCTTTTGCCCATCAAACTCACTCCACATCACTCCTCCTGCATAACCTGCGCATAGATTCATTTGCAATTATGGCCCTCCTTCTCATCTCTTCTCTGTCATACTGTGGTAACAGACTCACTATCCTAATTTTCTCACCCTTTTCTTTTGCTACCTCTAGTAATTCCTTAAAGTCTTCTCTCATAGCCATTTTATCTCCATTTAAGTCATTCATTCCTGCCACTACTATCATTTCTTTCACCCTCTGCTTTTGCGCTCTGATAGACTCACTCACATCCTTAATTTTTGTGCCCAGTAAGTACGATTTTAACACACTCTCATCTACTTCACCTCTTACTAAAGAATCTCCATACAACCCTCGCTCCTTCATTTTTCTTGCACTCACAACCATACTCTTATTTTCTTATCATACTTTTGCCTTTTATTAGCTGATGCGTTTGGTAAACAATTTTTTAAACGCTCCACCTGCCGCTTCGTCCTGTGTATCACTCCGTGCAACCGTGTGATCTCATTCATTGCAACTAATTCATCATTTTTATTATCCATTAAACCATTCACTGGTTCTGTATTTTTACCTTTTTACCTTTATTCTCACTTTCAGTGCCGCTCTCAAAGTTATCTGGTACCCCCATCACAAATTCGTATCATATCACTATTTTCTACATTCTGCCTTTCAACAATGATATCACTCTCGCGACCTGAAACACACTTTAAATCCTTACTTTCCTTACACTTTCTGCACACATTCACTCCACTATCATTATCTAACCAAAGCATACATCTCACATATGCCACACTGAATAAACTCACTTATGTTAAAATCTTTGAACAAAGATGGTGATTTGGACGCAATCGTTTTTCCTTCTTATCGATGTCATGTGTACGCTCTCTATCATATCTTATCAAAATACTAATTGAAAATAATGCTGAAAACACACAAAAATCACACAGACATGCTAAGATATGAAAAGTAAACAATACTACATAAGATTCAAGCAATTTTGTCAATTATTATTCAAAATAACACTTATATTTTCAGGAGCTCTCTACTAACCCTACACACCATGTTTAGGAGCATTGGTAGACAGACAGACATTCAGTTAAAGTTTAGAGGACATTTTGTTAAGGTAGCCCATAAGATTACATGGCTATTTAAAAACATGAAAACAAGTAGAGATAAAGAAGTTGTTATTCTTCTTTATGAGACCTTGATACGTCCACATCTGGATTACTGTATTCAAGTCTGGTCTCCTGGGTTTCTTGGGGATGAGGAAAAGGTGGAGAAGATTAAGAGGTGAGTGACCAAGATGGTGAGTGGCCTCTGAAGTGTAGATGTTGGTTGATAGGAGAAAAAGAGGGGATATGATAGAAACATTTAAGTTGCTTAAAGGGTTTTATTGGATTAATGCAGGGGAAATGTTTCAGTACTTGGCTGGATGGGCAGAACAAGGGGTCATCCTTGGAAGTTGAACAAAGATGTGGTTAGTAAGGGTGTGAGGACTACATTTTTTGCTTAGAGAGTTGTGAATTAGTATAATGGGTTGTCAGTGTCAGTTGTGATTGCTTTGTCTGTTAATGGGTTCAAGGAGAAGTATAATAGCTTGTGTGGATAGTTTGGGTCTCCTGTGATGAGTCTTTGGACTCCATGAGGGCACTCATACAATAATAATAATAATGGTGGCATAAAAATCTCAAGAATACAGATGGCACACATTCTGCACATAACTTGAGCTCTTATTTGTCACCATCAATACTGGTTCTGTTTTAATTATCTGTGAGCGATCCCCAGCTTAATTTATTTCTTAGTGATTTCAGAATCACTAAGAAATAACAGCACTCTAGCTTTTGATGTAGTAAGTTTTTTTTTTTTCACTGCCAGAGATCAGACTAGTAGTGTTAATGGTTGATGAAATTAGTGTGATTTTAATATACTATGTAAATTGGAATGTAGCTTCTTTCTTTGTATATATGTGTATACTTCAGATGATCATCTTGATATGAAGGTCAGAACATTTGGTGATAATTTTCGTGTATATTAAACTGAAGTTTTACTACAATGCAGTAGCTGTGTCCATAATATGTGAGAATAATGACTAGGATGGAGGTAACAAAATACTTGAATTACTGAGTGATCACTTTCCAAGAATGTGGATATCACAGTACCAGGTCAGACAAGAACTGATGGAAGAACAGAGGTAGATAAATTGCAAGACACCTAAGATATTAAAGAATTTAATGCAAATATGGCTACTAAAAAATCACAAAATGCATAGGGTTATAAAAGTGCTCCGGAAAAGATGAGTGTCATTTTATGTAATAATTGTTGATATTGCATGAATTTTAATATAGTATTGTTGTAATAGATTTCACGGTATGATATGAACACAGATGGATAAGAAAATAATTATTTATTAACTTAGAAGCTAATATTTCGCTGGTATTATACCAGCATCTTCAGAGCACACAACACAAAGTATGTTACAAAAGCAAGATAACCACAATCCGGTGTAACAGTGGGGGCTAGTATAAGTAATTGCAGCGTGTAACACAAGACTAAAGTCCTAATATGGCACCATCTATGTTAAAAAAAAAAATTAAAAAAAGTTTAAAGTTTAAAAGAACCTTAACAAGTATGGCTGTATAAATCTACCAAAGATTTGGGAGATAGTCATCCTAAGACCAAATTAATATTTATTACTTTTATTTTATTTTATTTATTTTTTATTTTATTTTATTTTTCAAACTTTCTAAGAATATCGTTTGGACTACTATTTCAAAACTTTGAACTTTTATTTTTATTTTTATTTTTTTAACCTAGATGGTGCCATATTAGGACTTTAGTCTTGTGTTGCATGCTGCAGTTACTTATACTAGCCCCCACTGTTATGCCGGATTGTGGTTGTCTTGCTTTTGTAACATACTTTGTGTTGTGTGTTTTGAAGATGCTGGATATAATACCAGCGAAATATTAGCTTCTAAGTTAATAAATAGTTATTTTCTTATCCATCTGTGCTCATATCATACCGTGAAATCTATTACAACATGTCTGATGAACACATAAGCCTGTCCATGCGTATTAATATAGTACTGTTTACTAAAATAAAGAGCCAAAAGGCTTCACTTCAGCAATGCAAAATACTTTTTTGCATCACCAAACAGTACGGAGATACTGTTTGAAATGTAATATAGCTTGTCTTTGTACACACACACACACGTGTGTGTGTGTGTGTGTGTGTGTGTGTATACTCCAAATGATGATCTTAATATGAAAGACAAAACATCAGGAAATTAAAGTAATTATACCTAACACAGTTGTAGTTTTCATAATTTACCAAAATAAATTTATTTTAGATATTACGTAGTGCTTCTCTTTGGTCAGCTGGCATAGGAAAAACTGAACATTCCATACATGATGCATATATTGATGCCATTAGGAATGCTAGATATTTTATCTATATTGAGGTTAGTAAAGAATTACTAATAATTGTTTTTGTTTTGTTATTATTCTTCATGGAATAAATAAAATCACATGGAATAAATATGACAAAACTAAAAAATTAAAAAAAATATCACATGGAATAAATAAATGAAACTGAATAGGTATCCTTTTATGTAATTCATGTTTATTTATCTATCAAGCTGGACTTCTTTTATATAATTAGATATCAAAATTAATAACAGCATGTGAATTTTATTTCCATAAAGTTCTCACAAAATATCAAGAACATCTTCTTGGGTTAGAAAAGTTAAATTCTCTGTTTTATTATTGTATCTAATTCATGTCTGCTTGCATTCCTGTTCTTAACAATAGCTTTCATTCAACCTATTTATTTCTCAACAGTATGTATTTTGCTACTAATTATTGTTATAATATCATCTGGACTACAGATGATATTATAACAAGATGAAACCACAGTTATTTTAATGGACACTAACAATAGAACACTCAGACAAGATTGACTCACTGTTATTATTATAATAACAAGCTTCAATATATTTCAGACACTCATTAAGGAAGATCTCACTAAGTGAGTAACATACACTGCTTGTAAATAAGTTAACGTACATCATAGTTTCAGAAACAAACAGCCATGGCACCCACTTTAATAAGATGCAGGACTTCCTTTCACTGTGATGACTACAGCCATCCTATGGAGTATACTTTCAACAAGCATATGATATCACTCCGTGGGGAATGTTGGACCATTCTTTCTGTAGGCATGTAATGGCCTTCACGGTCAATGTGGACTTGACCACACTTGACTGGGCTCCACAGAGCCCAGTCAACTGTGGTAACATTCATGTCCACAATCTATGGAACTGACTATTGTCTCTTTCAGCAAGATAATGCACTGAGTCATAAGGCTGCTGCTGCAACTCCATAATTTGTGGACATGAATGTTACCACACTTGACTGGGCTCCACAGAGCCCAGTCAAGTGTGGTAACATTTGCCATAAAGTATGAAGCATTGCATTGTCGAGAATGTTCAGATACCTCTCGGAGTTCAGTGTTCATGGCACCATCACACTGCCACCTCCAAATTTCATTGTTGAAGTTGCACACTCTGGTAAGAGACATTTACCTAGCATCCACTGCACCCACACTTGTCCATCTGCTCGGTATAGGGTATAGTATGATTCATTGCTCCATAACACAGCTTTTCAAGATTCCACATCTCACTATATACAGTTTTTGCATCACTGAAGATGATGCTGCATGTTGGTTCAAGAATGTGGAGCTTGCATATTGCGGTCCCATGGAAACCTGTGTTGTGAGCTTCGGTTCTGAATGTTTTTGTGCAGATTCGTGTTCCAGTTGATGTCCAGAACTCTTCATTCAATGTGTCAGCTGACAAATGGTGGTTTTTACATATAATCCTTCATAGCAATCCATTGTCATGTTCAGTGAGTGTGGTGAGTAATCCACTCCTGGACACAGATGCACTGACTTTGAAGCATTATATTCCTCCAATTTATACTGGCTATAAACATGTGATTTGTTACATGGCACAATGCATCTTGCTCATAGAGATGTCTGGTGACTTCTTTCCATGCCATATATCTGACTTATTAAATCTTAAAATTCATTCACAATTCTAGCATTAACAGTGCATTCTATTGGTGTGTTCCATTCATCCACCAACCATTCTTCATTCAAAAAATCTACTTTTCACATCCCTCTATATCATGCCATTGCAAAACTGCCACAATTGTCTTTTGTTTTCCTGCTGTCATCTTCCATTCTGTGTACAATTCCTTCTGTATTAATCTTGTATAATCATCTCAACATCCCTGGCAGGCACATATTTGACAGCCTGGTTGGCCAAAAAACTTTTTGGTTCTCCAGCCAAAAAGACTGCGGGTTTGAATCCCGTCATGGGCATGGATGTTTGTGATTTTCTGTGAAAATACTAGCGAAGACATAAAGGCGGAGACATAGAGCAGGTGCCCTCCCTCGATGAGTCTTTAGACTCCTTGGAGGTGTCTCATAATAATCTTCTTCTGGTTCCCATCTGCCATACGGCCGCGGGAGGGTAGCTATATGCTACCATTCTTGGGAGAGATGATTATGAGCAAGGTGGTTTCCCGTTGCCTTCCTTGCCGTAAGTATTTATGACTGTAACCTATGTGTTCACGGGGCCGGTTTGCCTGCTTGCGGGATGAAAAACCTCAGATAAACTGGCGGAAAAAACCCTGCGGCCCACGCCCAAGACCGGCTAACTTGGCTATGGCTGAGGAAGATCCTTAAGCTCCTCACGTCGTGGACGGGAATCGAACCTAGGACACTCCTTCCCCAGGCATATGGTTGCAAAGCGCAAAGCCACTAGGCTAACCGCGCGGACCTCATAATAATAATAATAAATATCTCTGTCATGCCGACATTTACTTTTTTTATCTGCTCTGCAATATTTATATTTCCTGAAAAGAGTCCTAAAATGCCCTTCACCACTTGTTTCTCAAACCTACCTCCTTATTTCTCCACATTATAGAAGTAATGTTCTTTGTTGTTTTGACAACACTTGTAACATGTTCTCTGAATTTCAGGCCTCTGTCAACCAGTTCAAATTCACTTCTCATCCATATCCTGAAGCAGAGTTCCACTAGCTCAGTATGCAGCCCTATACCTTTATCCTCCAAAGTACAACATCTTGTACTTACTAACATTAAAACTGTATCCACACCCATTTGTGGGTGTGGATACAGTTTTACTTATATTTTTCCTAGCTTGATTTAGCTTGAGTGAATTTAAATTCATTCTCTTGTAAGTTTTTTCTTGGTTATACCATAAATTAAGGATACCAAGAAATCATATTCCAGGTTTAATCCTTTATCTAAGTGTAAGCAAACAATGTTAGCAGGTGAAGTATCTTCGTAACTGGGCTACTTGTATATAGAGGCTAATGACTTCTCATCAGTTGCCTTAGTATCCCAAAATGCAAAGCACACACACCTTTTCAGATGTCTATAATGCTATGCATTATAGCAAAGGGCCACTATCCAGACCAGTTTCAACCTTTGATTGATTTGACTTGGGTAAATGATTAAACTAAGAATATAATTTCTTGACTTCTTTAATTAAACTCATTCTCTGCTTTTGTCAGGGAATCGTTATACACCATAGAAGTATAAAGAGCAGAAAACCTACTCTTTATACATCTATTCACCCTCTAGCTTCATGTTAACTTTATGGCAAATCTCTTCTGCATTGATGGCTACAAATCCTTCACCAACCTATATGTTTCAGTCATATTGCTCCTTTTCTGTTTCATCCATTGATATTTTTCATGAGAAAAAATATAAATTTTTTGTCCTCTTCCAGACAATAAAGTAGGCCAAAAGCAGTAATCCCGCAGGTAAAGTTGTCAAGTAATTTGCTGTCATCACTGATCTCAAACAAATTATTCACATGCCTACCAGATAATAATAATAATTATTATTATTATAATCTGGACTACAGGTTATAATAATAATTATAGTAATAATAATTACTCTCCTACCTTTGTATGAGATTGGCTAACTTACCTTCAACTGGAAAAGTTCATAAATTCCTCTCGTCATGATGAGAATCACACTCAGACCTTTTCCAATTGAAGGGTGCAATGTACTGTTGTTCTTTCAATTGTGCTACAGAGGCACTTAAAAAAAATCATCAGATAATCATAACCTCTCTCTGAAGTCTCAAGATCTCTTCCTTGTAAGTGACCCTTCTGAATATACTGTGAATGTTGCTTGTGAGACAATTTAGATAATGCTTGTGGTCATTTCTTCTCCTGTGGTGAAACATTCACAGAATTATGCTCATTCACATGTTGCATGCTATTATAAATTATCAAGCATGATAATCACATTTCCAGGTTGGACATGTGATTATCCCTTCTTGGGCTGGAGGCTATATTGTAAGTGGTCATGTAATTTAGCACTTGTGTAAAATTAGTGATTTTATCTGTTTTATTGTGTTTTTTCCTCAGAAAATTAGTGTATTATAGTGTATTAGTGTAGGTTTTTGTGTTGTTAGAGTATGTTATAACATTTTTATTATAATATTTATCATGATATTGTCGGCATGGCACCAACACTATGAACAGTGGTGGCAAAGACAACATTGTCCAGCCGATTTGAAGTTGCGGGATATTATTCAGTGCACTGTGTGAGAAATGTATTCATTGAAAAAATTAAAGAATATCTGGAAGGAAATTGAAACTGGAAAGAGAGTATGTATTAAGTGTTTTAAAAGTGAGTGTTCTGTTAGGTGATGAGAACGCAACAAATATTGACGGTAAGATGGAAAATGATGTTATTAATGTTGAATGAGCAGCCATGGAAATACAGGAGAATGAAATGGATATTAATAAAGAAATAGAAGTGGCAAGAGTTCATCAGGACTGAAAAAAGAAAGAAGCAGGTGATTTGAAGGAATAATAAAGATTGACTGAACAAACAAGAACAAGTTAAGGAGAAAATTATGTAAGAGACTCAATGATCAGGAGAGTACCTAATGAAAGTATGACAAAATCATGTTTTCTGGGTGTAAAATTTCACAATATTAGCCACACTATCCGGATGCAAAAATGTAAGTCGAAGGAAATGATTGTCTTGGTTGGTACAAATGATTTGAGAGGCGAAAAGTACTCTTTGAGGGAGGATGTAAAGGAGTTATTAAAAACTGAAGAGCAAGAAGGTGAAGATTGTAAGTCTCCTACTACACTATGATGCAAGTGAATTGAGGAGGAGGGCACTGTGATTACCAATGAGTCTATACATAAGCTGTGCAAAAGGAATGATGTAGGATCTGTGGTTTGTTTGACAGAAAGAAGGATTTGTACACTGTTGATAGACTGCAGTTAAATGGTTTTGGTGTTAGGTGTCTTGAGAGAGCTTTTTTCACTGAGAATGTGGAAGTGCAAATTCAGGGAAACTTAAGAAATTAGGGTGGAAGCAGGCGAGTTTGTGTGAGGGCATCCATGAAGCGAGAGATTGTGAGAATGACCAAGTAAAGAATCTAATCTCTCAAGCAAAAATATTGAATAAGGGTAGTTAATTCAGAAAGGAAAAGTGGATTGGGGACTAAAGGGATGCTGCAGTTTATATATACTAATACCAGAAATATCAGGAACAAGAGGGAAGAGTTTTTGACAATGGTCAGCGCAACCTCACCAAAAGTTATAAGCATTAGTGAGACTTGGCTAACAGCAGGTGATGTAGTTACAGGGACAGAATGTGAAGAATTTATTATTTTCAGGGAAGATAGGATGACAAGGGGGAGGTGTACTTCTGATGACAGAACAGGTGGAAGGGTGGCTGATCATTGGAAGCAATCTGGTGTGAGATTAAGGCCAGTAAAACAAAATATATAGTTGGTTGTTGCTACAAGCCAGAGAGTTCTATGATCTGGAAGACATGCATTGCAAAATTAGTACGAATACACATTGAGTAATTATTATGGGGGGAGGAGTTACACTATGGAGTTATAGACTGGAAAGAAGAATGATCACATGGGAGGAAGGAAATAGAATTTATACACTGAGAGATCATTACAGTGTGTGATGGAGGGGACTAGGGGTGGGAGAGTATTGGACCTGGACATAGGATCAGAAGAGTTATCCATAACAAAGGTGACAATGTTGCCTCCAATTGGTGAAAGTAACCATGCAGTCTTGATTTGGGAGATTGTACAAGATGAGGAATATTCTGTCAAGAAGGGGTATATGTGGAACTACAAGGCAGGTGATTATGGGAAAAACGTTAAATCTGTGCCATGGCATAAAACACTGCAGGGTAAGGATGTTAGTAGCTCATGGGAGAAAGCTAAGGGTCATCTAGAGGAAGCAGTATTAATTTGTATACCTATGCTAAGGAAGGTGAATCAGGTAGGAGTTTGATGTGATGAGTCATATCATTAATAGTTGATATCCCATCTAATATGATGGGATATCAGCTTAGGTTTTGTTACGCACAACAGCTTAGATGTTGTACAAGGAATCTCCAGAAAGTTCTGTTTTTAAATATTTTCACTGCAGCGCTGCGATTGTAATGGTGTGCATGCATGCTGAGTTTGTTGATTCTTTAGCCTTGTTGCTAAGGAATGGCACCAACGCCTTGTTGGTGCCATTTTCAGACATTCCCACTGCATGTAAAATTGAATCGCCTGCCGCATGTGAAATTAGGTCAGTTATCTGTTTCTTGAATGCGAGGAATGTTAAAGCAGCTGAAATTCATCAGCAGATTATTGAGGTTTATGGAGAACACGCAATGAGTGATTTGATGGTATGAAGATGGGTAAGACTTTTTAATGAAGGAGGACAGGTGTGCATGATGATGATGAATGGAGCAGGCGACGATCTTTAGTGACTGATGATTTGGTGCATTCATTTGAAGAGAAGATTAGGCAGAATAGGGGATTCACTATGACGTCACTCTTGCTGCAATTTCCAGAAGTTTCACATTCATGTCTTCATGAAACTGTGTCAGAGAAATTGAATTATCGGAAATTGGGTGCACGCTGGGTGCCGAAGTTGCTTACAGAACAATACAAAGTGAATCGGCTGGGCAATGCATTGGAATTCTTGACACGCTACGATGAGCAATGCTTTCCTGAGCAGACGTCACCAGGGACAAGACTTGGGTGTCACACACAACCCCTGAATCCAAACAATCTATGGAGTGGAGGCACACCTCATCACCAGTCAAGAAGAAATTGAAGACAATGGTTTCCACTTGGGAAATCCTGTGCACTGTGTTTTGGGACAGACAAGGAATTTTGCTGGTAGACTTCTTGGATCAAGGCTTCACAATCAACATGAGTATCTGCTGCCAAACCCTTAAGAAACTGCGTCATGCAATCCAGAACAAATGACGTGGAATGCTTACCAGGGACGTTGTTTTGATTCATGATAACGCCTGCCCACATAAGGCAGGTGTAACACAACAACATCTTGTCACCTTCGGCTGGGAACAATTCCATCATCCCCCATATAGTCCTGAGACCTCTGCCAACTTTCACTTTAAGTATTTTAAATAGTAATGGTCCCATCACTGAACCTTTTGGCATACTACTAGTCGCCTGTTCTTTGCCTCGATTCTGGCCTTACATATACCACTTTTTCACATCTGTTCAGCAGCCACCCTCTTATTCACTTAACCAGTGTCATATCTGTCCACATTTGTTTTAATTTTCGTTATGGAGTTCCATGTAGTATCCTTTCAAATGCCTTTGCAAAATCCAGCAGAATCGTATAGCAATTTCCTTTATCCAACTCTGCTGTTACTCCATTATAAAAAGATAGTGAATTACTAAGGCACGACTGAACTTTTGCAAAGCCATGTTGCCCCTCATACAGTATTACATTTTTATCCATCCATTCTTGAATTCTCTTTTTTGACCAATTTTTCTAGTACTCTTAACATCATGACTGAGATACTGATTGGTCTATAATTTGCTAATGTAGTCTTAGAACTTCCCTTATGCAAGGGAATTATTTTGCTCTCTTTCCATTCCCTTGTAACTCCACCAAAGCTGAGACTTAAATTAAAGAGCCTAGTCAAAGGCATTGCCAGTTGCCTCAAAGCCAAAGCTGATATCCCATCTAACAGTCTTTCATGTGGTATCCTATCAAATGGCTTAGCAAAGTCTAGTAGTATCACTGTGTATCCATTCCCTTTATCCAACTCAGCCGTAACATTATTATAAAATGTGAACAAACTGCTTAGGAATAGCCTCTCTTTAGTAAATATATTGTTCCTTTGCAGAGTAGGGCTTGTCTGTCAATGCATTTCTATATGTGAATTCTTATCAACTTCTCTAAATCTTCCATCATTCCAGAGATAATGATCGGGTAATAGTTGAACACATTTTCTTCATCACCTTTTTACAATAGGGCTATCATGAATTCTTTTATTCCTGTGGGATCTTTCCTCAGCTGAGGCTCAGATTATACAAATATGTCAAGGACTTAACTAATTTCCTGAACATTCCTTTAGCATATGTGCTGATATGTGCATCTGTCCCTTGCTGAGTTCATCTAAGTAATGCAACTGCTCTAGAACTTTTCTAGTCAGTGCTGTATATATTTCATAATTCTTTTCATCCTCATTATCATGATATTTCTTCCTTTCCATCAATCTTCTTCTTATGGATCTCTTGCTTAATAAGGTTGCACATCCATTTCATGGCAATTTTTTTTGTTTATCAAACTCCAAGGACAAATTCATATACTACATCATTTAAGCATCCTTTTAGTGCTTAAATGATGTAGTATATGAATTACTGGGAAGGATATCAGCATGCAATGCTGATATCCTTCCCAGTTAATAGTTGATACTATTGAATTGAACATAGTATTCTCACAAGTTTGTTCATAATTTCCAGCCATGCTAATTTAGCATCTTACCTGTCCTAATAGGAACATCCATATAGATGGCTACTTCCCAAGTCAGTACATCAGTTGGTGATGGTCACCAACTGATGCCAAAAAAAGTTGCTTCCTTAACAGAGATCCCTTCTAATGCTATAATTAAATCTATGACTCTTTGACCTTATGTTCCTTCTTTCACATACTACTTGAGAAAATGGTCTCTCGCCAGCTCAATAAATTCTCCTTCATTCTTATCACGAGTTTTCTCTGCTACCTGATCAATGTTTGGATAATTTAAGTCACCCATAATGATCAGTCATTTAGTATAATTTGGCAATGCAGTTGTGAACATAGAGTTGAAACTCTGTTACACAAATTACACAAATTCAAGAAAACAGGGATAGATATGAGAATCTGGTATATTTTGTGACATCCATATGATTATTTCATTTGGTATCTGTCCATTACTCGTCCTTGTGGTGATGGATAGATATCAGAGAGTAGTATATGGAGGAGAAGAATCCAGGAGAATGCAGGTGACAAGAAGTGATCTACAGAATTCTGTGCTTAGACCACTGCTGTTTAATTTGTACCTCAGTGATACAGGAAATTATATGAATGGAAATATTCATTTGCTTGCTGATTATGCAAAAAATGAGGTTAGTACTAGTTAATCAAGGCAATGTAGAGAGTTTGCAGAATGATTAAAATAGGTTGGCTGACAGTGTAGGCAAAGGATAATGGGTATCAGCTTAATGTGGCAAAGTGTAAAGTAAAGTGAATTTGGGGGTGGAAGATTATAAATTGTGTACCATATTCATGGAACTGTACTCCAGGAAATTGATGAGATAGGATTTGTAGGTGTTGGTGAATAGGATTGGAAGTTCAGAGGTCATCATGTGAATATGGCCAATATAACTCATAGGATTACTTGTTTGTTAAAGAACACAACTCATGTCTTTAATAATACTTCTACATCTGGATTACCGTGCGTAGATTTGGTCACTCACCTGGGTTTCTTGTCTGGTCTGGTAGTGGGGGGGGATGAAGAAGTGATAGAGAGATTATAGAGGCAGGTACTAAACTGTGAGTGGTGTGTGAAATGTTCCCAATGAGGATAGATTGAGAATTCGTAGGTTGAAGAAATTGGTTTATAGGTGGAAATGAAGGAATATGACAAAAATGTTTATGTAGAGGAAATTTTTCAGCAATCGGCACTACAAGTGCAGAACAAGGAGTAATCCCTGGAAATTGAATAAGAGTATTGTAAGTACTGCATTAGGAAATGTAAAAAGTACGCACACATGAACACAATGGCAAGTGATTTTATTAAGTGTACAAAATCATACATATATTTGTTTAAGTATCTTAAACCATCATCAGTGCGATAAATAGAATTTGTGAAATTGAAACAGCAATTTATAAAGCTATAGTACTTTTGTTACAAGTGTTTACATGTTTTTATTATTGAAAATAAACTTATGTTTTCTTTTGACAGAATCAGTTCTTTATCACACAGGCCTCTGAGAATAAAGATGTTTTAAATAAAATTGGTGAAGCTTTATGTGAACGTATATTAAAAGCATACAGGTAATGTTAGTTATATTTAACTTATGTTGTACTAAAATACTCAGTTATCACCCCATTGCACCTTCTACTTACTCTAGTATAGTTATTTCACCAGCACAGTATGCAGTCTCTTGTCAATGGATCCCAAATTTCAAGACTTTCCATTTAGTTGCATTAAACTGACATCTCCATTCCTTTGTCCAGCTTATTTAGATCACTCTGAAAGACCACCACATTAACCATTACTAATAACCCTTCCCAGTTTCACATCATTGCAAACAATTCAATATCCCACTGCAATCTATTGAGAATATCATTGCCATAAAGGTTAAACAGAAGAGATCTCAGTACTTAACCCTGTAGTACCTCACTTCAGACCTGCTTCCTTAAACACTATAACCTTGTGCACAACTCTGGTATCTATGAGACAGCTAGTCTCCAATCCAGTTCACTAACCTGATATCTAAACCTACTTGCTGTAACTTAAATATCAGCTTTTCATATAGCACCCCATCAAATGGCTTTGTAAAAATAAATAAGTAAATAAAGGCAGACATTCATTTGTTTACTGATGATGCAAAGTTGGGTAGAGCAATAGTGAGTGCACAGGATGTCAAAATTTTGCAAGATGATTTGGATAGTTTGGAGGACTGGGCTAAGGAGAATGGATGTCAATTTAATGTAGCAAAATGTAAGGTTATGCATTTTGGGGTGAAAAGATTAGCAGCAGTATATCACATTGGTGGAACCATACTCCAGGAGATTGTACGAGGCCAGGGATTTGGGAGTGTTGGTGGATAAGGAGTTGAAGTTTAGGGGGCACATCACAAAAGTGGCTAAATCAACTCATCAAATCACTTGGTTGCTGAAAAATACTTTAACAAGCAGAAACAAATAGGTTATTGTTCCTCTGTATATCGAGCCTTGATAAGACCCCATATAGACTACTGTGCCCAGATTTGGGCACCAGGGTTTCTTCTTGATGGGGAGGAGGTGGAGAGAATCCAGAAACGAGTGACCAAGATGATAGCGGGTCTATGGAATGAACCTTATGAGAACAGGTTGAAGATTTGTGGGTTGCAGAAATTGGTTGATAGGCAAAAAAGGAGTGATATGATTGAGACATTCAAATTACTGAAGGTGTTTCTATAAGATTAATTCAGAAGATATTTTTGAGAATAGGACTGGTGGTGGGAGGACTAGGGGCCATCCATGGAAGCTGGGCAAGAGTGTGGTTAGTAAGGGTGTTAGAGCTAGGTTTTTTACTTGGAGAGTGGTGAATGAGTGGAATAAGCTGCCATAGTCTGTTGTGGGTGCCATGACTGTGGATGAGTTCAAGGCGAAGTATGATACTGTGTGAATGTCGAATAGTTGTTCTTGACATGATGTTAGGGCCTCCCTCGATGAGTCTAAGGACTCCTTGGAGTTGCTCATAATAATAATATTAATAATTCTGCCTTTTCCTCATCCACAGCTCTTGTTACTTTATCATATAAAAGCAAGCAAATTGCCTTTTATAATAATTGCCTTACTGGTGGGACCTCTACTGTTTAACCTTTATGCCAGTGACATTGTCAGCAGTGGATTACAAGGGTAAATTCAATTGTTTGCAGATCATGCAAAGCTGGGATAACCTCTAGAGGGCCACTTAGTGCCACATGGCTGCTGAAGATCTGCTGTTGAAAACGTGTTTTATTTTTATAGCAATCTGCAATATTGATTGCTTTTTGGTATAATTTTGTTTATTTTTCATAGCTTAGCATAACTGCATGATTATGATACTTTGTGCTTTGTTAGTTTGATACTTCTTTTACTAATTTTTGAAGCTTGCGGTGAATGATTGATGACAAAATGGTGGTACAAATGAGATCTGCATGTACACAGCACAAAAATCAAATATAATTAACATTATATATTTTTGAAGAATAGCTCATTGTCATGAGTTCAAAACAAAATGTATACATGGCACAATGTGGAGAATAGCTTTCTGGAGAGACTGAATATGAGACAAGTGAAGATATGAACATGTGAATGTGTAATGTTATTAGTAAATGCAAAAACTGACTGATGGAATGAAAGTGAGCATAATTGCAGGGGTAAAAATTTCTAAATCACTCAACAAAAATTAGTGAGACTATGGAGGTAAAAGAAAGTACATTTGATAAAACAAAAGCAACTGATGCTGTGGAAGCAAGGGAAAATAGGAATGAGGAAACAAAAGAAATATTTGAGAGATTGACAGGTATCGTGATTGCCAGGATACAAGACTTGAAAAATGAATTGATCAAAATGAGAAATCAGATGAAAAATATGTGCTGTGAGATTAGAAGATTGGTAGATACGAATGAAAGATTGCAAAAGGATAGAATTAAGCAAAGCAGAGATAAAGAGGTCATCACAAATGGCTCAAGAATGATGTATGGAGATTCCATTTTTAGAGTTATAATGAATGAGAGGACCCCACAACGTGTGTTGTGAAAGTGTTAGGTGGAAGATGAAATTCACTTACCCAGTGTGAGACCATTACCCCACTTACTGGAATCCCAAAGTGGCTTGAAAAAGTTTCATGTTTGGCCTCTATAGCAGGGTTTCAGACTGTGCAAAAAATAACAACTATACAAAAAAGTATATAAAATCAATTAAAGTAAAAAAAAAAAAAATCTTTAGCCTATGCACAGTACATATACTATAGTCCTTTCTTTTAGGCTTGCACGGTGATCCGAATGCATTTTTGGAAATTATGGAGACAACTACCATGTTTGAATAAAAACTTTAGTTTAATATTACTAAAATTGTGTCATTGATGGGGACATTAGTTTCTGCCCTTTTCACTAATGTTCCCATCAATGACACAATTCTCCTACTACAGAACAAATTTCCGCCCGACATTACAGCCCTCTTTGCCCACGTACTAAAGTCCGGTTACTTCGTGTGGCAAAACATATTCTACCTACAAAAGGAAGGTACAGCCATGGGCTCACCATTATCCCCCCCAATCGCGAACTTCTACATGGAAACCTTTGAGCAAAGGGCTCTTGATTCCGCCACGCTTCGACCGACAATCTGGCTCAGATACGTTGACGACGTGTTCGCTATCTGGCCACACGGGCGACAAACGCCAAACACATTCCTCAGCCACCTAAACAAACAACACGAACGCATACAATTTACCATCGAAATCGAAAACCAAAATTCGCTCCCGTTCCTAGACACACTAGTTACACGTCTTCCTTCAGGCAGTCTATCCTTCACGGTCTACTGAAAACCGACACACACACACGGGCTAATACATACATGCGAATTCATGCCACCACCCAGCACAAAAACATGGAGTCATAAACACCCTTAAAAACAGAGCCACAACTATTTGCTCTAACCAGCAAGCCCTGAAACAAGAACTAAAAATCATTAGTGACACATTCATAAACAATGGCTATAACAAAAATACTGTCAATAAAATACTCTATAAAACCACAACAAAAACGAATCTAGATTACTGTAAAACCATAGCCATCCCATACATTAAAGGGTTATCAGAAAAAATCAACAGAATCCTACAACATTATAACCTCAATGCCACATTTAAACCAACCACTAAACTTAAAACCATATTCAGCTCCTCTAAGGATCCTCTCCTCCCATTAGCACACCCTGGAGTCTATTGCATCCGCTGTACCTGTAACTTACCGTAAATTGGTGAAACAGGACGGACAATCCCTATACGCAAGAAAGAACACATTAGACACATTAAATATAACCATTATGGTGAAGCAGGCCTCTCAGACCATGCACTTAACACCTTACACCAAATCAACTGGAAAAGCACCTGCTCCTTACACTGCACAAAAACATGGTACGAAAGAAAATTTAAAGAATCCTGTGAAATCCTGATAAACCACCCAAATATCAACAATAAAGATGGTATGAAAATTCCAAGGATCTGGATGGCACACATTCAGCCAACCTAATATGAAAGATTCAACATAAGTCAGGACTCTAGCCAATCCACTAGTATTAGAAACCATTCCACTCCAACTGGATGGAATGATGTTAATATATGTATATAGTAGACAACACAAATAATAGGACTCTAGCGTTGATGTATAATTTTTTTTTTTTTTTTTTTTTTATCACCAGAGGTCAGGCCAACAATTGTGGTAGCGGTTAGTCAGTGTCTTTAACGAACCAGTATGATTGTAGTATAGCTTGTTTCTTGTGTATATTTGTACACTCCAGAAGATGACCTTGACATAAAGGTCGAAACATCGAATTGTAAAATTTTAGTAATATTAAACTAAAGTTTTTATTCAAACACGGTAGTTGTCTCCATAATTTCCAAAAATACATATACTATAGGTTTACAAATAAACCTTTTGTGGGTGGGAGCCCACATAAAAAAATAATAAATAAATAAATAAATAAAGATTACTTAAGAGAGTGAAAGATAACCGTGTGGTGGGAAAGGTAGAGAGTGTCAATGTTATGTAATAATAACAGACTAGTGAGTTGCATCAGTTACTGGCTATCAGATATGTATCAGTAAGTTGAATGTTGGGGGGAGTGCAGTGTCAAGAAAGTCACTAGTGGTGTGTTGCTGGGGGTCTGTATTGGATGCTGTTATTCAAATTGTATATTAGTGATATTGGGATGAGTTTAACTAGTGATATGCAACTGTTTTCAGATAATGCAAAATTAGGGAGAGAAATGCATAGCCAAGCCAAGAATAGATTATATGAATGAGAAGATAGGTAAAACCATTAGTTCAGTGTTTCAAAATGTAAGGTTTTGAAATTTGATACACAATGATGAGATAGAAAGTATACACTTGGTTGGAAACTTTGAAAGAATTAGAGGTGATGAAAGATCTGGGAGTGATGGTGTACAAGGACTTGAAATTCAGTGGCCACATTATACAATTCGAGAAGTCGTCACATCAGATAATGGTAATGATGCAGATAACCTTGAAGTGCACTGAACATCTGAATAGGACTGAACAGGATTCGTACCAGCCATGGAAGATGTGCAAGCTTTCTGCATAAGTGGGTAAAAATTCCTCACTGGAGTGTGACTGTGGATGCTGAAACCAGTCAACCCATCATATTTCCACTGAGTGCAGTCTTCATGCATATATGGGTCAAAGAAGTGACTTCCTGGAGGCGACACCACCTATTATAGACTGGATCAGAGAACTCGATCTAACTTATAAGTGTTTTGTCCACTGAAAGTGTAACTGCCTAAGTTTTACTTTAATGGTTTGTCATTTAATCTTTTACTTACCTTTTACATATTTGTACTGATTTATGTACATGCACTTTTATAACTGTATGTAGATTGCCATACGATAAATAAATAAATAACCTTTATGTGCAGATATAACGAAGTTATGATTCCATTGTATGAGGCCTTGATCAGGCCTCATGTGGATTATTGTGCACAGATTTGGTCATGTGGTTTTCCTAATAATGAGGGTATGTTGGAAAGGGTCCAGAGAAGATTCACAAAGGTGGTAACTGGTCTGTGGAGTATGATAACAGATTGAAAAAATGTAATTTGCAATATCCTGAATAGGAAGTGAATGTGGGAGGATATTATTGAGACATATATGTTGGTCAGAGGTTGTTACCAGGTTAAAATGGAAAAATATTTAATAGAATGGGAGAAGGGGATAGAACAGGAGACCATCCCTGGAGATTCTATTTAGATGGAGAGTGTGAGAAAAGGCATGAGCAGTAGATAGGTTCTTTGCATGGAGAATGGAATGCATTGCCCAAGTGTGTCATGAGTGCAAATACATGAATCAGTTTAAGGCATGATTGGATGAGCTTTTTGTACCTACCATGATGAATGTCTGACTCTATGGAAATCATATAATAATAATAATACTGACCAGAGAACATGTTCAATTATCTGAATGAAATACTATTAGTCGGTGGTAGATGATACAATGTGTAGATGGTAGATGGAAAGAGGGGAAATTAATTAGTACAAATGGCTTGTCATGTGCTGTGGAAGTGCCCTCCTTCGGTGAGTCCTTGGACTCCTTGTCAATGTCATGTAATAATAATATTTCATAAGATACACATTATTCTTTCCCCATGGGGCTTGCAACTTGCAGGCACAGACATGGCTAACCCAGGGTCCCAGAGCTAAGTATGATCTATTTCAAAGCTTTTGGTTATACTTTTCTCTAACTCTTCCACTTCCTGCTTCTACCCTCATACTAACATTCTTCCTAATGAGGATTCTTTACTTAAAAACTTTCTGTCTGTCTCTTTTCTTGCTTACTAACCCCAGGAGGAGGTCCTCCATTCTCCCCGAAGCTATTAGAGTACTCGAGGGCTAGGGGTGTTTCCTCCTCTTTCAACTAACCACTAATAGTTATAATAATGGGCACAGTGCTACTTGTATTAACCTCCTGTAGCATACATGTTACAATACTGTGATATGGAAGGCAAGGGGAAACCGCCACATTATATTCCCAAGTAAAAGCAGCAATGGAAGTCAAAAATGAAATCAAGATTGGCGATGGAGCCTTCACTGAAGGAGTCATGCCTGGCAGGAGAAGTAACCGGACTTCTCAGGTCGACAGCCAACGAAATCCTGGTACTTATTCAAAAATGAAGACAAGAAATAAGCTGAATATTGGAACATGGAATGTAAGAACACTGCTAGAACCAGGTAAAATAGAAAATGTAAAAAAAGAAATGGAAAGACTTGAAATAGACATTCTGGGCATTAGTGAGACGAGATGGGAGGGACAGGGTGATTTCTGAAGTGGAGAATTTCGGATAATATATTCAGGACAAAAGAAGGGTGAGTCAGGTGTTGCAATAATGCTTCATTAAAAAGTTGGAAAGTTAATCACTACAATAATTAACTATAGTGACAGAATCATGGCAATAAGCATTCAAAATGAACCAGTAAACCTCAATATTATAATGGTCTACATGCCAACATCACAACATAGCGATGAAGAAATAGAAGAAATTTATGAACAAATAGAAGAAATCTGGAGCAGCTTTAAAAACAGAGACAATACGATAATAATGGGAGATTGGAATGCTATCGTGGGAGAAGAGAGCAATGATAATGTTTCAGGAAGATTTGGTCTTGGACATAGGAATGAAAGAGGAAAGCAATTAATAGAATTTTGTACACAAAAATAGCAAATACACTATTTCAAGTTCCAAAAAGAAGAACATATACATGGAAAGCGCCTGGGGATTCAAATAGATATCAAATAGATTATATATTGGTCAAGAAAAGATACAGGAACCAAATAAAAAATTGCAAAAGCTATCCAGGTGCTGACATTAGTAGTGACCATAACCTTGTCTTTCATGAAAACAGAACTGAAACATAGGAAACAAATCCAAAGATACAAACCAATAAGATGGAACCTTGAAAAATTAAAGAGTAAAGAAGTAAAGAGAGGATACCAAGAGGCAACTAATCATAACATTCTAGAAAACATAAATAGTCAGAATAATATTGAAAACCAATGGAATATGATTAAAGAGTTAATTACAAATTCATCAAATCAATTATTGAAAAATGCAGAAAAAGAAAAAAGAAAACATTTGATAACAGATGAAATACTTGGCCTTATGGATGAAAAAAGAAAATATAAAAATGCTATTAAAGAAGAAGATATGGCCAAATTCAAATATCTTAAAAATCAAATTACAAGAAAATGTAGACAAGCCAAAAAAGAATACCTGGAAGAACAGTGTAATAACATAGATGAATTATTTAAAAAAGAAAACATAGAGAAAGCCTATAAAGAAATTAACAAACTAACTTTCAAATTTAATAAGAACAGCAAAAACAATGCCATCAAAGATGAAAATGGAAAATTACTAATAGAATCTGACGATATATTAATGGAATGGAAGAATTATCTTGAAAATCTCTATAATGGCAACAAGCTTGATGCTGATATCAGCATAGAAAATCAAAATGAAGATAATCTAGGATCCCCAATAATGCGAGAAGAATTTGATAAAGCACTGTCCAAAATGAGTAAGGGAAAAAGTCCAGGTGTAGACAATATTCCTATAGAACTGCTACAAAATCTAGGTGATGAGACAAAAACCTTACTCTATCAATTAATAGCTCAAATCTATGATAGAGGAGAAATACCAAAGGAGTTCATGAAATCAACCATAATACCAATACCAAAAAAGAATAATGCAAACAAATGCAGCCAATTTAGAACAATAGCTTTAATCCACATGTTAGCAAAATTCTGCTAAAAATTATTCAAAATAGAATTTATTCAAAAATAGATTGTCTATTGGACGAAAACCAATTTGGATTCAGAAAGAATAAAGGAACAAGAGAGGCAATACTCTGTTTAAGAACAATAATAGAGAGAAGATTAGACCTTAGTCAAAATACTTACATTTGCTTCCTTGATTTAAGAAAGCGTTTGATAAAGTAAACCAGCATATACTCCTAAATTGTCTAACTAATATCGGCATAGATTTGAGGGATAGGAAAATAATTTATCAAATTTACAAAAATCAAAATGGACAGATTAAAATCAATGATAAGGAGAAAATAATAAATATCAGGAGTGGAGTAAGACAAAGATGTATACTTTCACCACTTTTATTTAATTTATATATTGAAAAGGCCATTCAGGAAACTAAAGATAAAATAAATAGTGGCATAAAGATAAATGGTGAGCAAGTCTTGTGTATAAGATTTGCTGATGACATAGCCCTTGTAGCAGAAAACAGAAGAACGTTAAAAACAATGCTAGAATTACTAAATAATAACCTTGAAAAATATAAAATGAAAATTAACACAGATAAGGTTGATGAGGGCGCTAGTGGGTCAAGCGCTACGGACGTGTTTTGAAGAGCTCCTGATTCAGATAAGTTTTACTAGGAATAATTAAGTATATATGCGTAATTGTTTAAGTAAGAGCGGCTGTAAACGTTGTACGCTACCGATATTATTAGTGTGGTTTTTTTTTTCTTGCTTAAACTAAATATGAAATCGTTAATATTAGACCTAGTAACCTGCAGAGAAAAAAAAAAATGGCGGCGGCATTGTCATTCCATGATTTTAATTTGGATTTCAGTCGTTTCATTAAGTGAGAGGTCTGTTATATGTATTCCTTCGATTACATAAATGATTTGTGGATGTGTAGTGCGGATGGAAGAAGGGTGTGTGCGAAATGTGACCTGAACGAGGAATTGATGAATGCGAATATGAAGTTGATGACAGAAAGTGCTAGTACCGATTGTGTCGCGAGTGCACATTTGAAAGAGAAGGATGGTGAGAAAGACACCGAAAAAATGTTAAAAAATCAGGAAAAAAGAAATGAGCGATTTGACAACTGTAACGGATGTTAAAAGGGACGAAAGTGAGGCGGAAAGAAACGAAATTGAGAGAACCAATGAAAGTAGAAATGGCGTGATGCAGAAATCGCAAGTAAAAAAAATCGAAAGAATCAATAATAGCAAAAAAAGAATGACTGATGGCAAAAGTTGGACGCATGTTGGAACGAAAGTACTGAACCAAAGAAAGATGAATGACAGTAAAAGTGAGAAGAATAATAGCGAAAGTTGGACGCATGTTAGTCCGAAAGTACGGAAACAAAGAAAGATATGTGAGAGTGAAAGTGAGAAGAATGATAGTGAAAGTTGGACGTATGTTGGACCGAAAGTACAGAAACAAAGAAGGATGAATGAGAGGGAAAGTGAGAAGAGGGGGTCGAGAGTTAGAAAGTTAGAAAGATTTAATGATAGAGAGAATGTGTCGCGAGGTTCGGAAGGTGAATTGGATTGGATGAAGCAAGAAATGAAATGGATGCGGAATGAAATTAAGAGAATTCAGGTCAAAACTATTAAAATAAATCATGGTGGCATGAAAGAGTTAACAAAAGATGAGCGAGTGACGTCGTTGTATGGCGACTCCATTATTAAAGGTGTGCTAGAGGATAAAATGCACAAGGTATGTTTTCCAGGCGGTAAAATTAGTAGAGTGATTGAGGCATTGAATATGAGGCAGGAACAAGCAAAAGAGTTAATTGTATTAATTGGTACAAATAATTTGAGAGAGAACAAAGAGCATGTCAAAATGAATGTCAGGAGACTGCTTGGAAAGATAAAGGAGAATAGTGTGACAGGAAGGGTAGTCAGTGTGTTGCCTAGGTATGATTGTGGTGAAATGAGGCGGAGAGCAAGGATTATGAATGATATTCTGGCTGAAATGTGTGAGGAGATGGGAGTACAGTTTGTTAATGTGTGGAATGAGTTTGAGGGACGAAGTGAGCTGTATAGGAGCGATGGACTACATTTGAGTGGTTATGATGTGAGTCGCTTGGAGAGACTGCTGCTGGAAAGTGGAGAAGTGAATAGAGAGAATGAATCGGATCGAGAGGGGAGTGATGTGGAAGAGCAGGAGAGTAAGACAGGAGAGATTGAAGAAGTGGAAATGAATGGGGAAGTGAGTGGTATGAGTACAGAAAATGAGAGAATGGGTGTGCAAGAGGAGCAGGGAAACGGGGAGGCTCAGGGTAGACAGGGATACACAGCGTGAGAAAGGTGGATGCTCCAAGAGGAGGTGAGAGCATGTGTAGGCAGGAAAGTAATGGGATGATTAGGGATCAAAAGATAACAGATGGAATTGCAAAGGGTTCTAAAATGAAGAAGCAGAAAGGGAAATGGCCCCAGTCCAGCATGGAGAGATCACATCGAGTGAGTGGTATCAGTGGAACTAGCTGTAGATCCAGAAATGAGTTGTTGTGTTTGTATACCAATGCTAGAAGTATAAGAAACAAGGCGGATGAAATGGTTGCACTAATTGCGTCTGTGCACCCAGAGATTGTCGGAATAAGTGAGACATGGTTAGATGAGGATGACATCCTGACAGGAATAGAGATGGAAAGGTATGATGTGTTTCGTGAGGATAGAAGGGGTAAAAAGGGAGGGGGAGTGCTATTGATGATAGAGAAAGAGTTATGTCCATACAAGGTAGAGATGCAAGAGGGAAATGGGGCCAGTGGTTTTGAGGCAGTATGGTGTGAGATAGAGGTGAATAGAATCAAATACTTGGTGGGATGTTGTTATAGACCTGGTGATAGTGAAATGTATAGTCAAATAAGCCAAGCAAATAAGAAAAGGGTGATCATTATGGGTGATTTTAATTATGGCAATATAGACTGGAATGAAGAGATAGCAACTGGAAGTAAAGAAAATGAGTTTCTTGAGTTTTTGAGGGATAACTACCTCAGACAGTATGTAACAGAGGGCACAAGAGGATTAAGGGTCTTGGATTTGGTCATCTCATCGGAGGATGTAATTATCAATGAGGTATCAAATCATCCACCAATTGGTGAAAGTGACCATGAGGTGATTACTTGGGTGGTTGCCAGCAGTGCAAGGACCCCTGTGAAAAAAGGGTATATGTGGAACTACAAGGGGGGTGATTATGAAGAGCTCAGGAGACAGCTTGCAAGGGTAGCATGGAATGAGGAGTTAGCTGGAAAAGAGATCAATGCAGCTTGGGGGATTTTCAAAAAATATTTAGTAGATGCAATGTCTAAATGTATACCATGGGTGAGAAGGTTAAATAAGGTAGGTGTGAGATGGATGAATAAAGAGATTAAGCATGCAATACAGAGAAAAAGGGCATTGTGGAGGCAGCATAAGAGAAGTGGAAGTAACCAATTTCATGAGGTCTACAAAGACCAGGCAAGGAGGGTGACTTGGTTGGTGAGAGTAGCTAAAGAGAGGTATGAACAGCAGTTAGCTAATGAAGCTAAAAAGAATCCTAGGGAGTTCTTTCGATATGTAGCCAGCAAAAGAAAGAATGATTATGGAAGGATGACATTGATTGGAGGAAATGGTATAAAGACAGCTGTTGCAGAATGTGTGGTGGAGATACTTAATGAGCAGTTCATAAAGATCTTTCAATCTTGTGAATGTGACTTCATGGAGATATTAAGAGCAGTTGATGATAGGGAGGAGAGACTGACTGTAAGTGAGCAAGAGGTGTTTGGGGAGTTGAGTGAACTAGATGTAAATAAGGCTGTGGGACTTGATAATATATCACCACATATTCTGAAGGAATGTGCCAGAGAGTTGACACCTGCCTTGACATATTTTTTTAATACGAGTCTTGCACTCAGTCAAGTCCCTAAAGAGTGGAAGGAGGGCAAGATTGTGCCACTTCATAAAGGAGGTGATCGAACTCAAGCATCAAACTATAGGCCTATCTGTGTGTCAGGTGTTGTGGTTAAGTTGTTGGAGAAGCTTGTGAGAACTAGGATCCAGAGTTGGGTTGACAACAATGGTATAATCTTTGATGGACAGCATGGATTTGCTAAAGGGAGGTCGTGTTTTAGTAATCTACTTACTTATTACAATAAGGTGACTGCTACCTTGGACAGAGGAGAAGGATACACAGTAATATACTTGGATTTCGCAAAAGCTTTTGATAGAGTACCTCATGATAAGTTGACAGTCAAACTAGAGCAGATGGAGTTGGATATTAGATTAGTGCATTGGATTGGAGACTGGCTATCTGATAGGTATCAACAAGTTGTGTATGGGGGTGCAATATCCAGGAAAAGGAAAGTCACTAGTGGAGTGCCTCAGGGATCTGTTTTAGGGCCATTACTATTTAACTTGTATATTAATGATATTGGCGAAGATTTGGATGGAGATATTCAGTTGTTTGCAGATGATGCAAAGTTGGGACGAACCATAAAGAGTAGTGAAGATTTTGTGGCCTTGCAAGAAGACTTGAATAAATTGAGTGATTGGGCAAGCAAATGGGGATGTGAGTTCAATGTTGCAAAATGTAAGGTTTTAAAATTTGGAAAACAAAGATGGGATGCAGAATTTATGCTTGGTGAGAATATATTGTTGGAAGTAGAGGAAATAAGAGATCTGGGAGTGATAGTGGATAAAGATCTAAAATTTAGGGGACACATCGCCAAAATTGTGAAGACAATACAAAGACTTCTGGGAATGATGAGGAGGACACTGACGTGTAGAAGTAGGGAGATTCTTGTTCCATTGTATAAGGCTTTGATTAGGCCACACATGGACTATTGTGCCCAGATTTGGTCACCTGGTTTTCAGAAGGATGAAGAGATGTTGGAAAGGGTCCAAAGGCGACTGACTAAGGTAGTTTCTGACTTCTGGAATGTCAAGTATGAGGAAAGATTGAAAAGATGTAATTTGCAGAGTCTAGTGGAGAGAAGGAAGAGGGGAGATATGATAGAGACCTACAAGTTGGTAAGGAGTTGTTATAGGATCAATGGTGGAGAAGTTCTACAGAGAATAGTGGGAATCAGGGGAGAACCAGAGGGCATCCCTGGAAACTGTATAAAGAGGGTGTGAGTAGGGGAGTGAGAGGCAGGTTTTTTTCGTGCAGAGTTGTGAGTGATTGGAATGCCTTGCCTGAGAGTGTGGTGTCTGCAAGGAGTTTGAATGTGTTTAAGACGTGGTATGATGAGATGTGTGTGAGATAAAAGGACCTCCTAGATGAGTCTTTGACTCCATGAGGTCTTGTTTAATAATAATAATAATAATAATATAAGACTAAAATCATTATTACAGGCAAAATCCCTATCAATATAGAGCATATAGACATCAGCAGGAAATAAAACAAGTGAAAAGCTTTAAATATTTAGGAAGCCTAATAACAGAAGATGGCAGAACGAGAGAAGACATAAGATCAAGAATAAACAATGCAAAAGCCCAATTCTCTAAGATGAAAAGCATTTTAACAGGAAAACTCAACCTACAATTGAAAAAAAAATGAGTCAAGACATTGATATGGAGCATTGCACTGTATGGATGTGAAACCTGGATTCTAGGCAAAGAAGATGTAAGAAGATTGGAGGCTTTTGAAATGTGGTGCTGGCGCTGCATGAACAAAATAAAATGGGCAGAAAAAAAATCAAACCAACAAGTCCTGAGAGAGATTAATGAAACAAGAACTCTAATTAAATCGATCAAAATTAGAAGGGATAGGTGGTTTGGACATATACTTCGACATGATGGACTTGTGAAAAGAATAACTGAAGGCAAAACAGAGGGGAAAAGAAGAAGAGGCAGACCAAGGAAAAGCTTTCTTGACCAAGTCAACGACAGCACGGGTTTGAGGAGTTACCAGGAGGTTAAGAAGAAAGCCAATGACAGAGCAGAATGGAGAAAATTGCTGCTGAGCTACCAGTCCCAAGATTGATGCAACTGATGAATGAACACATTATTCTGGTCATGAATGGTTATGGCCATGATCCATGATCATAGATGGTGTAGGGATTTAGTTACATGAATTAGTTATTTGTTTGGAAAGATATGTTATTAAATCCTATTATAGACATTATTATTATTGTTGATGTGTGGAAGAGAGAAAAAAAATGGCCTAATAACACTCAAATGCAAACACTATTTTAGCATACAAGAAACCAACTAACATCCAAAATACATGCTTCCAAACAAGATTCACATGATTACCTTTCTGTGCTATAATAGTTATCACTGTTTCTTGCTGTTGTTTGAGTATCTTTATACTCTCCGGGACTCTATTAAATATTACTTGCAATTGATTGCAGCAATTCCTTTGGTCATCTTAAGCATTTGTATTGTTATACTCTCATTGCTGATCGCCTTTCCATTCTTTCCATTCTTCTCTGTTATGTTCATTAATTTAATTTTTAGATATGATATTGTTTCTGATATAATATTTAAATCTGTTGTTATAGGATACATTCTTCCATTATCGTGCTTCTTATTATATCAGTTATATTAGTTTCTACATTTAAAATCTGACCAAAATACTGTTTCCATCTTTTGACAGGATCATGCTTCTCATTTAACTCCTTTTTATCCCTTATGGCTGATTAGAGATAGAATACAAAATTTCATTAATGACAGTAGTCAACTTTCCAAAGATTAGCATGAGTTTGTTACCGCTTATAAAAGGCAACAAATGATGTATCATATAGAGTCAATGCACCTTGAGTGAGTGGCTTAGATTTTACAAAAGTTTGATAGAATACTATGTTACAGGCTGCTATTGAAATTGAGGGTGATTAGAGGTGGATATAAATTATTTAGTAACTGGGATACAAGAATACTCACTGGATAAAAACCATCAAGTTTTTAGAAAGTTTTTTACATTGGATATATATTGTGTTAAAGATACCAAGCAAAAACCAAGCTCCACCTTTACCACGAGTTGCCTAGTGTTGCACTACATGCAGCCGCAAACTTGACTTACTTGTCTGTTTGCTTATTTGGAAAAAAGGATTAAAAAAAAAACTAGCTTATAAAATTGCTTGGTATCTTTAACACCATCAAGTTTTGTTTGAGGAAATGATATTTCAAAAGAGAAGGTTGAGTGACAAGTGTTACACTACTTGTCATTCACCCTTCTGTTCTGGAGCCATTATTGTTTTAATTTTATATTGTCAGTATATTTAGGATATGAGAGGAGGTATCTAATTTTGTGTAGACCATGTCTAATTTTGGAAGAAGAAGAATAGCAAAGAGCTCTGATATGATGCTGTTACAAGAGTAGTTGAATAGGATGTTGGACATGTAAATTGGGATATCAATCTGTTTAAGGGTGCTAAGCACAGTATAAGTCATGTTCTTTGGCCTCAGGAGATGGAATGAAATAGGAATGTATTGTATTATATTATAGTGATGGAACGTCTCCATTTGCTGAAGCATATGTAACAGGTGATGAAGCTGAATGGTATCAATAGATAGGGAGTTCACTTTTAGTGAAACACGTTGCAAAAGTTGCAAAGGTTACTTAGAAAATTGCTGCTGCAATGTAGAGGACACTGACAAATAGTACTAAAGAGGTGATAGTGCCAATGTAAATGACAATGATCAGTACATATTGAATTTTTGTTCACAGATTGGGTTATTTGAGAGATAATGAAGTACAAGTAAAGAGTAAGAATTAAGCTGGAAAGAGGAACATAAATTGTTATAGAAGAAATACTGCATAGGATAATAGGCAGTGGAGAAATAAAATGTCAGTGTCCTAGAAGATGTATAAGAATCATGAGAGTAATGAAAGGGGGGGGGGCGTTTTTTTTAAATCAAGAGTGGCAAGTGGATGGCGATACACAAACCTCTGAAGGTCTTCAAGAGAAGATGATCATTATCTGTACAGAACAATGGAAATCAGAGTCAGGATTGGGGAAATGGGTTGTCAGACTGAAGAGAGAGGTGTGGTATATCAACTAGAATAGAGAACGTTGGTGATTGTTATGTTTATACACAAATATAAGGTGCATTCGAAACAAGAGAGCTGAGTTTGTTGCATTGATTGAGATGGTATTCCCACAAATAATTGGAATAAGTGAAACTTGGTTGTCTGAGGAGGATGTGATGTCGAGAATAGAATTAGAAGGATATATAATTTTCCAGAAGGAGGGGGGGGGAGAATGTTGTTAATGATTTCAGAGGAATTGTGTCTGCAAAGTATGGAAGTTGATAGTGCATTCACAGATTTTGAATCTATGTGGTGTGAAGTTGAAATAAACAGGTTAATATATCTGTTATGGGCCAGGGAATGCAGAGAATACCAATTGTGAAATGTTTAGACAAATTATTTGGGCATGTAAAAAGATGGTGATCCTGATGGGAGACTTTAATTACAGGAATACAGACTGAAGGAGGATATAGTGTATGGGAACAAGGAGAGCAAGTTTGTGGAATTTCTGAGAGATAAGTATCCTAAGAAGCATGTGATTGAAGCAACTAGAGGCTTGAATGTTTTCGATTGGGTGATATCTTCACAAGATGTAGTTGTTAATGAAGTGTTGACACTGCTGCCTGTTGGTGAGAGTGATCATGAGTTACATTTTTGGGAAGTGATGAAACAAGAAAAGGTCAATGTCAAAAGTGGATATATGTGGAAGTATAAAGCAGGTGATTATACAAAGCTCTGTAGTCAGTTAGGCAATACGTTAGGTAGATGAGCTGAGTGGAAAAGATGTTGACAATGCATGGAAACTCACAAGGCAGTATCTGACAAAAGCAAGGTATGACTGAATACCAAGGGTTAAGCGAGTAAATAGAGTAGGAGTGAAACGGATGAACATTGAAATTAAGCAAGCTGTGCCGGAAAAGAAAATGTTATGGAGGAGGTACAAGGCAGTTGGTGGTGATTGGACCCATGAGGAGTATAAAGTGCAGGCCAGAAAGCTGACGAGCATGGTAAAGAAAGAAAGAAATGGTGCAGTATGAGAGGAGATTGGCTGGTCAGGCCAAGGTTAACTCAAGGGAATTTTTCTGCTATATATGGCAAGCAAGAGGAAGAATAATTATAGCAGATTAATATTGATGGATAGTCATGGCAGCAGACTAATGTAAAGGATATAGTGGAATTATTGAATTAGCACTTTATCAGTGTACATCATAATATCATACTGATGTAAATGATGCCTTGCAATATATAGATGAGAGGCAAGTATTATGAGAATTGGAAGTGAAAGAAACAGAGGTGTAGCAGATATTGGTTGGGTTAGATGTGAATAAGGCTGTGGAAATGGATGACATATCACCACATATTCTTAAGGAATGTGCACCACAGTTGGTATGCTCCTGACCTGGTTATTTAATGAAAGTCTTGCAGTGGGTAGGTTCCTAAGGAGAGGAAAGAAGACAAAATAGTACCACTCTATACGCATGGTTCTAAGACAGAAGTCTCCAATTATAGGCCAGTCTGTATAACTACGGTTGTGGTCAAGGCGTTGGAGAGTTTAGTATGGAATAGAATACAGGATTGGGTTGATGGACATAGCATTCTTTATGATGGTCAGCATGGAAATTGTAAAGGGTAGGTCTTGTTTTATGTACTGCTATGTACTTGCATTTTGTGATAAGGTGACAAGTGTGTTAGATAAGGGAGCTATGTTCTCCCCAGGACCTTTTGAATGGGCAAACCGCCCAGCTGGTTTTACTGACCACCCAGCTAATGTTGTGAATTGATATGGCTAAATAATGAGCAAGAATGGAAAAATAATTTTTGTATGCCCGACTAATGTTTCATTCCACCTGGCTGGTAAAAATTTCTGTGGAGAACACTGAGGGAGAATCATATACAGTGATATTCTTACACTTTGCAAAAGTTATAGATCACCACATGAAGGAGCGATGACAAGGGGTGATCCCTGGAAGTTACGAAAGGAGGCTGTGCGCAAGAAGGTGAGGAGTGGTCTTTGCATGGAGGGTGGTTGAACCTTGGAATGCATTGCCTGAGAGAGTGGTTGGAACAGGAATGGTCAATGGGTTCAAGGAGTGGTATGATAAACTTTGTGTTTCCTAAAAATGACCTCCCACGATGAGCCTTTTGACTCCATGGAGGCCTGGATGATAATAATAATAAGTTGGTGTACAAGCTGCAGAGGATGGGAATAGATAGTATATTGGTTAGCTGGATCAGAGATTGGCTCTCTGAACAATACCAGCAGGTTGTGTATGATGGAGTAGTGTCTCAAAAAAGGAGGGTAATAACCAGTGGTGTACCCTAAGGTTCTGTTCTTGGACCTCTACTGTTTAACTTTTTTTTTAAAAGATATACCATGTGGACTGACTAGGGATCCTCAGTTATTTGCTGATGATGCAAAGTTAGGAAGAATTATAAGTAGCATTACTGCTGTTAATTCCTTTCAGGAAGATTTGAATTCAAATCTTCCTGAAATAGACTTTTTACTTGAATAAAAGTGTGGGGTTGTAGTTTTAATATCAATAGGTGCAATGTGTTGCATTTTGGAGTGCAGAAATATAAGGCTGTGTACTATATCGATGGTACCTTACTGCAGGAAGTGGATGAAATTAGAGATTTGGGAGTGATGGTTGACAGTAGACTGAAATTTAGAGGGCATATTGCTAGTTTTGCAAAGGCTGCACATCATAGTGCTGCTATGATAAGAAGTACTCTAACATGTAAAGATAAGGAAATAGTTGTGGCAATGTATAAGGCACTGGTCAGACCACACTTGGACTATTGTGCTCAGATCTGGTCACCTAATTTTCAACGCAATAACATTGGAGAGGGTCAAGAGATGAGTGACTATGACAATATTAGGACTTTGGAATGCTGGCTATGGAGAGAGGTTGAAGAAATGTAGATAGGAGGAAGAGAAGTGATATGATAGAGACATTTAAGTTAGTGAGAGGATTTTATCAGATTAATCCAGAGGGGATTATAAAACGAGATGGTGAGAGGGGAAGAACCAGAGGTCATTCCTGGAAGTTGTAAAGTGTGGTGAGGAGGGGGTGTGAGGAGCAGATTTTTTACATGGCGAATTGTCAGTAAATGGAATGCATTACCAGAATGTGTTGTTAATTCAAGGAGTGTTAAGGATTTTAAGATTCTATATGATAAATATGTTGTCATTTGAATGAACCTCCCACGATAAGTCTGCTGACTCCATGGAGTTGTACTAATAAAATAATAACAATGATCTGGTGAACAGTAATAATAACACAAAAGTTAGAAAAACAATAAATTCATCTGTTAAGGAGAATTACAAAAGTGAACAGAGGGATAAAAAAAGAGATGTATAAGCACATATAACAATATGTGCTTATACATATTGTTATATTATACATTAGAATTCCAACACAATGCAATAAAAACCAAGGCTTAATTCTGCACCAAGTTTGGTCAGCTTTGATAAAAATATACCTCAGTCAGACCTCGAACATTATGATCGTGAACAACAGAACGTGGCATCATCCAGCATTGTTTAAACTTAGCACTGCTTTGAATCTGCATTCTGATTTTTAATTTTATAAACAGTCAGGCGGCTACAACTGTATAGTATGAACTATTAATTTCTCTTTTTTGTTGTTTAACTTTCAGTTATACCTTTTACCCCTGAAGATGTAAGTCAAACGACTTATGAAACTTGTCGGGTTTTATTTCTTTATTATGCTTTTAGCTTAATATATTAAAAAAAATGTGGTCCAATTATTATTATTATTATTTGACACCTCCAGGGAGTCCAAAGACTCATCGAGGGAGAGTTTGCCAACAGCATCGAACAATTGGTCCCCTTCCAACTACTAACTGCACTCAAGCTTGCTTAGCTTTTTGTGTGAGCCATTAATAGCAGAGGCTCTACCAGTCAACCAACCTTTTACCGGAATATGCCTTATGAACTTCTAAACCACAGAAACCTCCACTTACAATTAAATGCTCACGTAACTTTTGGTATAAAGTTACGCAACTAGAGAAATTATGTATTAAACATCTGAATTTCATCAACCGTCTTATATTCTTAATACGATGCAGAGATAACGAAATCATACCTAAGTTCATCCAAATGAAGTGTGCATTCCATACAAATAAAGCTTACAGAATTTATCGAAGAATGGAACTAGCGATTCTGAGAGAAAGAATTTCAGCCACTAGATCAGAATTAGCACAAATTAGCCGAGATACATTTTCTCTACATGATGAGTTAGCCATATCTCTTCCGTCCGACCTGTGGAACAACATAGATATCATCACATATAACAAAGCTGCAGCAATTTCTGATTGGAAGAAGCATACTTTAATCAAAAAATTTAACTTACTTCTTCATGAAAAACAAAAACAAAGAAAACACCTAGATTATTCCAAAGTAGTTATTAACCTTTCTTCAAGAGTCCTATCAAGAACCGAAAAAAATCTACTCATGAAAGGTTTCAACTTTGCCTTAACGCCACGTTTCCTACCAAAAATTGACATAATCGCTCAAATAGATAAACGAATAAGAAATTTACCTGGTGATACATCAGATCTCATCCGCATACAGAGCACAGCTTTACTATTGCAAAGCAAATTACCTCAAAGGAACCTTCCTTACACGGAATACACATCCCTCAAAGAAATAAAATCAGATAAAAATATCGTTATAATCAAAGCAGATAAAGGGAATCTAACAGTAGTTTTGAACTCTGAAGATTATAACAATAAAATGAAAACTCTTCTTGAAGATTTTAATACCTATAGACCTTTAGACAGAGATCCCACATGGCGTGCTCACAATAAAAACCAATGATGTAATTAAAAAGATGCCTAATTGGACTGAAGAACTTAAAAGAACTCTACAGTCAAAACACCCATTAGTTCCAAGAATTTATGTTGTACCAAAAATACATAAGATAGGTATTCCCTTAAGACCGATGGTGGATGGAAGAGCTGGCCTCTAATTTAGCAAAACATCTCACTAACATGATTTTACTTCACACAGGAAAAACATCTTCTTTCATCAAGAACAGTACACATTTTATTGAGAAGGTAAAAGATATTTACATTGGACCTTCAGACATCTTAGCAAGTTTGGGCATTATCAGCCTATTTACAAATGTCCCAAGAAACGAAACTGTGAATCTCCTCGAAGACCTCTTTCCTCCGGACATTGCAGATCTTTATAAACATTGTATAAATAATAAGTTTTTCGTGTATCAAGGCAAATTTTGGGAACAAAAAGGATTGGGCTTTTCCCTATGGGCTCTTCCCTCTCTCCGGCTTTAGCTAATCTATTTATGGAACATTTTGAAAATAATGCTTTAATCAATTATCATAAAAAACCAAAAATTTGGCTATGCTATGTAGATGACATTTTCATCCTTTGGCCAGGAACAACAGATGAACTCATTGCTTTCAAAAATTACTTCAATAATTTACATAAGAATATAAAATTTACTTTAGAACAAGAAGAACTCAGAAAACTTCCTTTTCTTGACATCCTGTTAGAAGTTAATGAAAAAGATAATAAACTTTCTTTCTCAATATATAGAAAACCCACCAACACAGGAAGATTTCTTAATCGGTCATGCACCACCACCCTTCGCAAAAAATAGGTCTAATAAAAACCCTGAGGGACAGAGCTTATAATATTTCCAGCACAAAAAACAGAGAAATGAAGAATTGGAATATTTAACACAGATCCTCAAAAAAAAATGGTTATGAACCCAAGACCATCAAAAAAATCCTCCACACACCTCCTACAAGCATCACACAGAAACGAGATTTCAAAAACGCCATCACGCTTCTATATATCAAGAATGATACAGACAAAATTTTTTTTTTTTTTTAAATTACTAAACAAACATAACATCAAAGTAGCCTTTCTGCCACTGGAAAAAATTTCAAGATTTCTATATCTCCCAAAACTTCCACATCATCCTTTTAAAAAAACCAGGTGGTTATAAAATTTATTGTTCTTGCGGCATCTGCTACGTAGGACAGACAGGAAGATTTTGGGAAATATGCATGAACGAACACCAAAAGGATGTACAAAACAGAAGAGAACACAAATCAGGTCTAGCTTTCCATACCACTTCCACTGGCCACAATGTACTCTGGCAGAAAACAAACATGTCTTATATAGAAAAAAACTGTTACGTAAGGAAATTTAAAGAAGCTGCAAACATGCTTAGAATTCCAACACAATGCAATAAAAACCAAGGCTTAATTCTACACCAAGTTTGGTCAGCTTTGATAAAAAAAATATACCTCAGTCAGACCTCGGACATTATGATCGTGAACAACAGAAAGTGGCATCATCCAGCATTGTTTAAACTTAGCATTGCTTTGAATTTGCATTCTGATTTTAATTTTATAAACAGTCAGGCAGCTACAACTGTATAGTATGAACTATTAATTTCTATTTTTTGTTGTTGTTTTAACTTTCAGTTACCTTTATCCCCTGAAAATGTAAGTCAAACGACTTACGAAACTTGTCGGGTTTTATTTCTTTATTGTGCTTTTAGCTTAATATATTAAAAAAAAAAAAAAAAAAAAAAAGTGGTCCAATTACCGGAATATGCCTTATGAACTTCTAAACCACAGAAACCTCCACTTACAATATAACAATATATTATTTATTTTATAAATAATTAGTAGCATAATTTTATATCACAAGTTTTTTTTTTTTCATATTTTTAATCAATTACTGAGGAAGACTATGTAAAAAAGTAAAACTTTTTTTCATTGATTAATGTGCTTTTATAAAATGTTTATATGTTATTTTAACATTATTAAAAGAGAAAAACAAGTCTTCAGAGTATATGTTGTGATGCCACTTCTACCAGCATTTGCAGGAGAACTTGGAACTACAACTGGAATGGCAATGCAAGCAATAAGTCATTGGAATTATGCATCTATATGTCGTGGACCTAATTCACTGTTACATCATCTCTCTCGACAAAGTGAGTTATAAATAGTTGAGATTTTATATTTATGAATGATCTTATTATTATTGCTTTTCCTCCACAGAATCACAAAATAGAGAAAGAGAGAAATTTTGTTCATTAGTATTAGGAGTTTATCCTCCAACAGTTTATTTTACCATTGTAAGCTGACTCACATATCCTATGTTTTCATCCTGATTCAGATCATAATATTACACTATCTACCAATAATTGCTCAGACACCCCTGTTATTTGAAGTTATAGAGCATTCCAAGTTTATTAATAACATAAAAACCAGTGTACAGATAGTAAAAAGCAGTATTTCATCGTAGCAGTTGAATACAGGTGGTATGGCAACACAACGTGAACTCAGTAACGTCAAGAGAAGTGTCATCATGGGCTGTCACGTTGGTGCATGTCTATTTGTGCCATTGCCACTCAACTGGAGCTTCCAAAATCAACGGTTGGTGATGTGATCAACAAATGGAGATGTCCTTGGCATCACTAGTGCAGGAAAACACCCAGGGCAGCTACTAAAAATGACTGACAGGGACAGGAGGGTGCTAAATCGGGTAGCACGCAAAAACCAGCTACATTCAGAACAGACCATTAGTGATGAGTTGCAGAGTACCAGTAACACCATGGTGAGCACTAATACTGTATGAAAAAACTCCATTTGCTGGGTTTCCACAGAAGAGCATACAAGCTGAACATCACAACAACGAACAAGGCAGCTTGTCTTACCTGGTGCGAAGTGCATGTAAACTGGACAATTGACCATTGAAAATGGTACTCTGGAGCGATGAATCAAGGTTAACCTTTTTCCACTCTGATGGCAGGGTGTGGATGTGGAGGCAACCTGGTGAACACTTGATACCACAGTGTGTTGTATCCATGGTAAAGTTTGGTAGTGGAGGGGTAATGGTGTTGGGTGCATTCAGCTGGTTTGGAGTGGGACTATTAAAATGTTCTGTATTTCTATTACCCTGCTTTGTCTTTATTTGTTCTTTACTGAAATCTTTGCAAATTGTCAACTGCCTTAACTGTTGACTGCCACCTTTATTTATTTCTACTATATCTTTTGTTTTCATGCTCTATAGTCTAACAAATTTATTTGTTTTATGACTGTGCCAGTTAGATTATGTGTATTTGAGTATGAGATTATAAGATTTTAACCTAAAGACAAAGCAGATATTGTTAGCATTCTCTGCTTATGTTAAATTTTTCCTTTAATTAATCATGGTTTAATTATTGATCACTTAAACTTTATATTATGCAGGTTCAAAAATTTTTAGGATAGTAAATTGACAGAATCAGTCCAACTTGTTATTCACAAACCATTTAATTAAATCAAAAGACATTATTTACACAGTTTGATTAACATTAATATACACACACACTTCCATTACAATTCTTTGTTATTTTCAATTCTTCCTAATTCAAACTTAGTTCTAATTTTCTTCCTTTAAAGCTAATTCACAATCTAGAATATCCTACCAGTCAGATATACACAAACTGACAATAAAGCATACCTTGAGTAAACTTAATTCAATGTCAGTTTACATTATCTTATTGTACCCATAAACAGACACACTTGATATACATTCTTGTTTGGAATTATCACATACATAAATGCTTACAATTCTCATTCAGCACTGCCTTTTATGTGAATATCTTTTGTTCACATGAAAGTGCTCCTTTTTGACCTTTTATCCCCTTCTGCTGCCCTGTTCTTGATTTCCTGGCAAATTTCTTCCATGCCCTTTAGGACCCTTAACATGGCAGAAATGTTAAGGCAAGACATCCCAACAATTGACACTATATTTCCCATGGCAGCTGACCCAGGTAAGTGAAGATCAAGAATCCTAAGATTTGTGATGCTCCTATATCGATTACCGACAATGGACTTCATGTGGTGGTGGTAGACCCAGGTAGAATATTCAGAAACCTAAGACTTGCAACACTCCTCTTTCAATTACCAACAACAGACCTCATGTGGCAATGGATACAGGCAAGAGAAGTCTCAGAAACCTCAGACGTATGATACTTCTCTTTTGATTACCGACAACGGATCTCATTTGGCGGCAGACCCAGGTAAGAGAAGACTGAGACCCCTAAGACAAAGTCTTTCTGCACGTGTTGCCTTATAAAGGCCTGGACTTCTGATGTACACATGCACTCATTTCTTGAAACTTCCATATATGGTCATGTATTGACATCCGAACATGATGACATCATACTTTGCACATCTTTTGAAATTGCCATATATGGACATGCTAACAGCATTACATAATGACATCATGTGCCACATTATTTTAACAAAGGCTCATGGTTAAGTTATTACAAATACAAGATTATTACAGACAAAATTTGAGATTTCTTTAAATGCAATCTCCTTAGAAAAACATGTTAAAATTGAACATGATAAGTTATATAGTTATATATCATGAGAGATTTTACAGGACCACTGGTCATTGTTCATGATTACATGAAAGCAGCTTCATATTCTAGATGATCAGTTGCTACCTACACTGTGGTGTTTTTATGGAACGGACCCGTGTTACTATCAGTATGACAATGTCCCATGCCACATAGCTTCAGCTGTTATGGAATGATATGAAGAGATGGGTGTTAAACGACTGCCCTAGCCTGTGCAGAGTCCTTACCTCGACCCCATCGAACACCTGTGGGATGAATTAGAGTGGCAATTGAGGTCCAGAGCAGTATGTCCTCGACCTGTTGCTAAACTCAGTGCTGCTTTGATGGAGGAATGGAAACAAATTCCACCTGATGTCAGCTTACCATTGGTGGAAAGCCTCCCTCAATGGGTGCAGAAGGTGATCAAAGCCAAAGGTGGACATACCCGATATTAGGATTTGCCTGCTGGTATCAATTGTAAATTGCTAAAGTGTCCAGAAAATTATTGGTAGTGTATTTTAATATTTATGTCTTAACTGGCTCCTTCTTACAACATCACAATAACATTAATATTGATTTGGTTGGGAAGACGTAGGTTTGAATTCTGTTTAGGAAATTAGCAGTCATTTAGATGCTTTTTCAAGAAAAGGTATTAGCCAGTCTGATATGAAGATTGTAGGATTATTTTTTAAAGAAACTTAATGTTTTCGTCCCTTAAATTAGGCAAACTAGTTGAAGAATTCCCATTCATATGTTGTCTCCTATCTAGGAGTTTGACTACCATGATGTGACTCATGGTTAACTATGGGCATAACAACGTGGTGAGTAATCCATGTGTGTTCACGGGGCTGGTTTGCCTGTTCTGAGGGACGAAAAACCCGAGTTTCCAGGTGAAAAAACCCTCCACCTTCGTATGAGACTGGCTAACTCACCTTTAGTCGAAATAGACCAGACAAAGTTCCTCACATCATAGACAGGAATCGAACCCAGGTCTTTCTGACCAAAAGAGCTTCATCTATACCGACTGAGCTACAGAGGTTCTAGTTGAAGAATACATGCCTTTAAAAGACATGATATGCTGGTCTCATAGCCTTAGTTTCTGTGTCCATAATTTCACCCATTTTGATCTTTTATAAGTGTTTTTCATCTCTTCTCTGATCAAGGCTATGTATAATTTACAGACAAAAAATACTATTCACAAGCATTGTGTGTTTATGGATGATTAAGTAGTAGAGACTGTGGGTTGTGTGAATCACCTCCTGCAATAAGTCCTTGGACTTCTTGAATAATAATCAAAGGAAATCAACCATTAAAATAATAATGTCAGCTAAATGCACTTCCTGCCTGCACAGCTCCTTGCACTTTCTGGTCCTCATCCATCCAAGATGAGTTAAATTCCCTGATTAAATGGCTACATGATGATTTTATTGGATTTTCAAAGACATTTGAAAGAATACCAAATGGAACTCTGTCACACAAATAAAAACAAATGGGGATGAATATGTGGGCATGGGCTAAGGGGATCAACCATTAAAATAATAATAAAAAATAATCAAAGGAGCATCATCAAATTCCTGACATGTACCCTCAAGGCGTGTACAGGATATGATAGTACTACATGAAAAATTTACATCATTACTAACTTCCTATCTACAATTTTCCTCCAAATCAGTCTATTACTTGTCAAGACTCCAATATTATCATTATCAGATCTTATATTTCTATCATCTAAGGCACATTGCACCGTATCAATCCACCTATATCTTGGTCTTCCTCTGGGTCGTTTTCCTGCCAACCTGGCAGAGAACACTTGTTTTGCTAATCTTTCCTTGCCTGTTCTGTTTAAGTGATCATATCACCTGAGATTAACTCTGCTAACACATTCCTGGATGCTGACAATGTCAAATTCTTTCCTAATGTCGTCGTTTTTTATATGATATTGCCATTGATGCCATCTGTTCATACCTCTGACCTTTTCAGAACTCTCTCATATATGCGGTCTCTAGTCTTTGGTCAAGTGTTTTACTTCTGATCCAGCTCTCAGATCCATAAGTAAAACTGGTTTAAACACTGTCTTGTATACAGCTAATTTAGTGGTCTGACTAATTTCTCTCTTATTCCATATGAATTTATTCAATTGACTTCCTACCATACCAGCTTTGTTGATTCTGTTGTCTATTTCAATATTTAATTTAGCATTTTCACTAAAAATCGTGCCTAAGAAGCTGAAATATTTTACTTGTTCCACAGGTTCTCCATTGACAATGCAGTTGACATTTGCAACGATTCTGCCTATTTTCATTGACTTTGCCTTTTTATTGCTGACCTTCATACCATATCTATTACAATAGTTATTTAATTTAGTCAGGGAATCATGCAGACTTCTAGCGGATTTATTTAAAAGTATAACATCGTCCGCATAAAGCAAAGAGCTGACATTAACATCTCCAATTCTGATATCATGTTTAATACCACTTTCTTTCATAATGTGATCCATACAGATAATGAATAACAGAGGGGATAATGTACATCCTTGTCTCACACCAGATTTAACATTAAACGATCTTCCCGTATTTCCTTCAATTCTAACTGCTGACTTACAACTCAAATAAAGACTAAGTATTGCTTGATATAATGCCTCATTGACACTATATAACTGTGGCATATTGAATAGCTTCTCTCTTGGCATCTTGTCATATGCCTTTTTCAGATCGACAAAACTTAAATACAGATCTTTGTTATATTCCCATGCTTTCTCAGCTATTTGTCGTGAAGTGAAGATCTGATCCTGACAGCCTCTATTTGGCCTGAATCCAGCTTGTTCTTCACCAAGCTTTTCTTCTACAATTCTTCTCAACCATTTCTCAAGTGTACTTGCATAGATCTTGCCAGGAACACTCAGCAGAGAAATACCTCTGTAATTCTCACATTCAGTTTTATTTCCCTTTTTATATATGGGTATTATAGCTCTACTCCAATCATTGGGAATTCATCCCTCTGTCCAGACTTTCTGAACTATGCAGTGCAGCCACTGTAAGAATTTTATACCACCATACTCAGGCATTTCTGGTCTAATATCATCTACTCCTGCTGCCTTTCCACATTTCACATTTCATAATCAAAGGATATCAACCATTAAAATAATAATGTTAGCTAAATACTTCTTGCCTGCACATTCCAATCCTCATCCATCCAAGATGAGTTAAATTTCCTGATTAAATGGCTACATGATGATTTTATTGGATTTACAAAGACATTCAAAATAATACCAAATGGAACTCTGTCACACAAATAAAAACATATGGGGATGAATATGACACTGATTTGTGGATAACACAAATCAGTGTCTGCTGGACAGATATCAAAAAGTGGTATATGGAGGGGGCAGAATCAAGGTGAAAACAGTTGACTAGTGGTGTGCCACAAAGTTCCGTGCTTTGACCACTGCTTGTAATTTGTACATTAAATGAATTAAATGATAACCTAAAAGGAAATATTCAGTTATTTTGTGATGATACAAAATTAGTTAAAGTAATAGTGAATCAAGGTGATGTGGAGAGCATGCAGGAAGATTTAAACAAGCTGTCAGCATGAGCAAAATAATGGATGTCGGTTTAATGTGGAGAAACGTGGTTATGCATTTTGGGATAAATAGATTACAGGCTGTGTAGCACATTGATGGAATTCTACTCTAGGAAACAGATGAAACTAAGGGGTAGTGGTAGATAGAGAATTCACATTTAGAGAACATATTGCTAAGGTACAAAGGTTATTTGAAAAGTTTGGTAAAAAAAAATAAGTTAAACGCATGTTTTTGGAAAAAATCACCTTTATTTTTCAACATAGTCTCAATCGAGGTCTACACATTTGGTCCAGCGAGTTTCCAATTTTTTCATCCCATCTAAAAAGTAGGATTTGTCAAATTGTACAAAATAGTCATTGACAGCCTTGATGACATCCTCATTTCAAATAAAAATGTTTTATCACTGCACAAAACTTGTTTTTCTCCATTTTTATGAATAATGCGAACATGGTCATTTTAAATGTTTACCAAACAAGTACTACACATCACACTTGGCTAAAATTTTGACAAGGGTCATGAAAAAGATGATACATGTTGACACTGGTATGAATGAACAAATTGTGTTGCTGTCTGTTGGAAATTTACCAAACTTTTCAAACAACCCTCATAGCACATAAGGTTAATTGGCTATTGAAGAACAATAACAAGTAAAGTTAAGGAAGTTGTTATTCCTTTTTATAAGGCCTTGATACATCCATATTTGGATTACTGTGCTCAGGTCTGGTCTCATGAATTTCTTGAGAATGAAGAAGTGGTGGAGAGGATTCAGAGGCAAGTGTCCAAGGGTGGTGAGTGGTCTGTGAAATGTTCCCTATGAGATTGAGGGTGTGTGTTGACTACAGAACTTGATTGATTGGCTTTATCACCTATCAACCACTATTTTTCAACCATGGGATGCATGCATGCATGACACAAGCATAGCAAATTATGAAATCCTCAACTATGCTTTTAGTTTATTAAATGGCATTTGTTCACAACACATAATGATAAGAAAATAACTAATATTTATTAACTTATTAGCTGATATTTTGTTGGTATTATATCCAGCATTTTCAGAGCACAAGAAAAGTTTGTCACGGTACATGAAATAACCATTTGGTAAAACATTGGGAACTAGTTTAAAAAAAATTGTAACTGACAACACAAGAAACTAAAGTCCTAATTGGCACAATCCATTATTAGAAAAAGAGAGAAACAAGTATTAATTTGATCTTAAAATGACTGTCTCCTAGATTTTTGGTAAATTGATACAGCCATACTTTTTAAGGTTTGAAGTATGTTTTAAAGCTGCTACTGATTCCACAAACAATCTTTCTGACTTATAATGACTTCTATGTAACACTTTTGTTTTCTTCCATTTGATCTTGTGTGAAAGGATATCCAAGGCATAGTCTTCTAGACCTGACTTGCATAATGATAATGCCGAATTTATTTTTTATGTTCTCCAAGGCTGATGTCAACTGTTCTTGTTGTCTGTCCATAATAAGCCAGGTTACAAGAACAGGGTACTTCATTTATATATATACATATATATCTGATCTACACTCCAAAAGCCACATGACCTATAGCATATTATTACCATGTGTGGGCAAGAGGAATAGAAGAAAGGAGAAATCTGTTCACATATTACTTGAACAGCTAAGGGTTGGGAAGTTAACCTTTTGGGAAGACCGAATGGGGATGACTGGTCCAAAGGACAGAAGTAGATGGGATGAAAGAGGAGGAGGCAGTTCAGCGATTTTCAAGATTTATTGTAAAGGAGTATTGGTTAACAGTGGCTCTCGTTTTAATGATTTTGGAGGGGAGTGGAGGAATAAAAGAAAGTGGCCAATTGAGCAGATCACTGTCCATGAAAGTATCTGTAGAAGAGGCACTTGGCAGAAACTGAATGTCTGGGAGAGAGGAATTGAAGTGGGTATGTGAGAGAGGGATCATTAATTAGCTGCATTGCCCTCTTCTACAGAGAATCAAGCAATCTTAGAGAGGATATTGGTGCTCGACCCCAAATATTGAGCTATATGCCATGGCTGGGTGAATTTGGGATTTGTATAGAGTTATTATTATTATTATTATTATTCCGGGTAACTCCAAAGAGTCGACAGACTCACGAGGGAGGCTCTAACATCATGTCAAGAACAGCTATTCGACATTCACACAGTATCCATCATACCTTGCCTTGAACTCATTCATGGTCGTAGCACTACCACAGACTCTGGCAGCTTATTCCACTCATACACCACTCTCCAAGTAAAAAACCTAGCTCTAACACCCTTGTTAACCACATTTTTGCCCAGCTTCTATGCATGGCCCCTAGTCCTCCCACCACCAATCCTATTTTCAAAAATATCTTCTAGATTAATCTTCAGTAATTTGAATGTCTCAATCATATCACCCCTTTTCCGCCTATCGACCAATTTGCAACCCACAAATCTTCAACCTATTCTCATAAGGTTCATTCCACAGACCTGCTGTCATCTTGGTCACTTGTCTCTGGATCCTCTCCACTTCCTCCCCATCACGAAGAAACCCTGGCACCCATAGCTAGGCACAGTAGTCCAAATGGGGTCTTATCAAGGCTCGATACAGAGGAACAATAACTTGTTTGTCTCTGCATGTTAAAGTATTTTTCAGAAGCCAAGTGATTTGATGAGCTGATTTAGCAACTTTTGCAATGTGCTCCCTAAACTTCAATTCCCTATCCACCAACACTCCCAAATCCCTGGCCTCATCAATCTCCTGGAGTATGGTTCCACCAATGTGATATACTGTTGCTATTCTTTTCACCCAAAAATGCATAACCTTACACTTTGCCACATTAAAATTGACATCCATTTTTCCTAGCCCAGTCCTCCAAACTATCCAAATCATCCTGTAAAATTTTGACATCCTGTGCACTCACTGTTGCTCTACCCAACTTTGCATCATCATCAGCAAACAAGTGAATACTTCCTGTCAGATCCTTTCCTGTATCATTGATGGACAAATTGAAAATTAGTGGTTCAAGAACAGAGACCTGCGGCACACCACTAGTCAATGATACAGGAAAGGATCTGACAGGAAGTGTTCACTTGTTTGCTGATGATGCAAAGTTGGGTAGAGCAATAATGAGTGCACAGGATGTCAAAATTTTACAGGATGATTTGGATAGTTTGATTTAGATTCAACTCCTGAATAAACCACTCTCTGGTATCTCTCCATCAACCACTCTATATCTCACCAACCCTATATCCATCCCCATCTGCTCCAGTTTACTGATTAGGGTTCCATGTGGTATCCTGTCAAAGGCCTTGGCAAGGTCCAGTAGAATCACTGTAAACCCATTACTCTTATCCAGCTAAGCTATCACTGTGTTATAAAACGTGAGCAAGTTACTGAGGCATGATCTACCTTTCACAAAACCATGTTGTCCTCCATACAATATCCCATTTTCATCTATCCAATCCTGTATTCTTTTTTTGACTAATTTTTCTAAGACCTTGACAACGATTCCTGAAATGCTAATCGGTCGGTAATTTACAACAGCAGTCTTGGAACCACCTTTATGCAGTGGAACTATTTTCCCTTCTTTCCACCCCCTTGGGACTAACCCAGACCCGAGACTCAAATTAAACAAAATGGTCAAGGGTACTGACAATTCTTTAGCTGCTTCTTGTACTACACGAGCTGGTATACCATCCAATCCCACAGATGTATTGACATCGAGGTTATGCACTAGACTACTCACCTCCACTTCATTCACCACAATTCCCATATAATCTACTGGTTCATTCTTTTCTGCAATGTCACCACCTGGATGATATATTCTTGCAAGGTGCTCACTCAGTAACTCAACTATATCAACTGATTCAGTTACCTCCCTACCATCGGCATTCTTTAAAATCATTCTGCCATATACATTTTTCCTTTTACTTGCACCATATCGAAAAAACTGTTTAGGATTCTCTTTAGTCTGCATGGCCAATGTTCTTTCGTAATCCTTTTTTGCTTTTCTTACCACACTTGTTACCCTTCTGGCCTGCGCTTTATGCTGTTCATGTGCCTGCCGGTCACCTTTCTCCTTAAATTCCCTCGATAGTTGTTTCTTTTTTTGCAGCTTAAACTTAATGGCATTATTCATCCATTTAACCCCTACTTGATTTATTATTTGGACTCTAGGTATACAGTCAGTCATTGCTTCATGCAAACACTTCTTAACTGCCTTCCATGCACTATCAACTTCTAGTCCTTGCAGTTGTACATGCCATGGCACCGAACCAATCAAACTCCTAAGCTTGTCATACTTTCCAGCCCGATAATTCCACATGTACCCTGTCTTAATTGTAAATTCCACACCTTTAGCCACCTCCAAAGTCAAGACCCTATGATCACTCTCTCACCAATTGGTGGCAATGGGGTCATATTTGTTATAGCCAAATCCTCAGATGTAATTACTAGGTCAAGCACTCTCTAACTCCTAGTATTTTCCATTACATGCTGTCGTAGATAGTTATCCCTTAATAACCGCATAAAATCCATTTCCTTCCTACCGTGTGTCCTCTCCTCTCCAATCAATACGACCATAGTTGAAATCTCCCATAATAATTACCCTCCTTCCACTCATTTCTTCTATTTGCTTGTGCATACTGTCTCCACCATCTTTTCCATCATCTAGGCTATAACAGCACCCAATTGTATATTTTGTTCTGCTAGCCACAATCTCACACCAAATGGCCTCAAATGTGCTCTTTTCTCTATCCTGCAATTCAACTTCTATTCTCCTTGGCTGCAGTTCATCAGCTATCATCAATAACACTCCTCCCCCCATTTTATTCTCCCTGTCATTCATGAACACACTATACCCATCATATTCAATCCCACTAGCTATATCATCTACAGTTAGCCATGATTCACTAATGCCAATAACCTGTGGTCTGGAAGTGCCAACCATGGTCAAAAACTCTTCCGTCTTGTTCCTAATATGCCTAGCATTAGTGTACATGAATTTAAGACCCCCATTAGCCCCATAATGTAAGTCATTAGCTACCACACCCAATAGCTAATGACTTACGACTAAAAAGCAGCATAATCCTTTCCGCTCTGTCAAGATCTCCTAATACCAACTCTAACCAAATGGAAAGAAGAACACTACTCAAATTAAGGAATAATAAAGACATCATCATACTTAAAGCTGACAAAGGCAACAATACTGTTATCTGAAATACAAAAAATTATGAAGAAAAAATTAAAAATCTATTATCAGACACATCTGTCTATGACGTCCTCAGTACAGATCCTATACAAAAAAACCATAATGACACCAATGAACTATTATGTGGAATGATTAACTGGCATATAGACTTGATAAGAAAGCTAAAATCCATGCACCCATTGACTCCAAGATTATATGGCATTCCTAAAATACATAAAGAAGGTATATACCATTATGTCCAACAGTTGATGGAATCTATTCTCCTACTTACCAACTGTCTAAATACGTAGCCAAGATTTTACAACAACACATTCACAACTCATATACTTATATTAAAAACTCACAACATTTTATTGAAAAATTAAAAAATATCCCTATATCTGAAGATGATATACTAGCAAGCCTTGACGTCACATCTGTTTACAAACATTCCAGTTGTGGAAGTCATCAACATCTTAGTCAACTTGTTCCCAAGAAACATCACTACTTTGTTCAATCATTGTTTAACTTCGAACTATTTCATTTGGCAAAAAACAGTCTACAAACAACTTACTGGATTAGCCATGGGTAGCCCCCCCCACTCTCCTTCTTGTGCTGACTTATTCATGGAAGACCTAGAGGATAAAATCTTATCCCAAATTACTCCAAAACCGAAAACTTGGTACAGATATGTTGATGACATCTTTATCATTTGGAATCATACAAAAGAAGAACTAATGGATTATCTCAATCAAATCAATAGTTTCCACCATACCATCAAATTCACATTAGAAATTGAAAAAGATGAAAAACTTCCATTTCTATACATCCTAATAAAAAAAAAAAAAACCAATAACAGTATCAACCTGTCTGTGTATAGAAAACCTACAAATACTGGACGTTACCTCCATTTCAACTCGTCTCACCATATATCCCAGAAACTTAGCATTATCCATATGCTTAAGAAAAGAGCTATACATTGCACAATAGACCAAGATGACTTACAAAAAGAATTAACTACAATATCCAGAGAGCTATCATTAAATGGTTATCCTAAAAGACTCTGCAACAATATCTGCTTTTCAGATATACCACAAAGACAACGTGATGACACCCAATACATCAGTACTATAACTATTCCATTTGTCAGCAGTATTTCCAAAAAATTGGCTATCCTTCTAAAACCACACAATATTAGAGTAGCATTCAAGCCAGTCAATACTATTTGGAAATTTTTAAGATCACCGAAAGACCTTCATCCATTCTACAAGTACTCTGGAGTATATAATATACCTTGCTCCTGTGGTGTTAGTTATGTTGGTGAGACCTCTAGAAGCTTCGAAACAAGACAGAAAGAACACATAGGATATGTCAGAAACAACAGACAAGATATTTCAGGCCTTTCTTGCCACTTTGCCTCTACCAACCATCTCATTGAGTGAGATAAGAGTCATATGCCCTATATAGAAGAGAACTACCATTCCAGAACCTTCAAGGAGGCTGCTATGGTCGCCCGTTCAACAGGAAACCTAAATAAGAATCAAGGTCTAATCCTACCGGAAATTTGAAAAGCTTTAATCAGATCGCTAAACATCAAAGAAACGAACTTTCACACCAATTACATTATGTTTCGTAACAAATAAATCATGTTCCCGAGATGTGCATTGTCTCGCATAATATTAATTTTGTATGAATTAGAACTGTCAGTTAAAACCTAGTCTGTTACCTTCATATAGCTTACCAATTGTATTTCCTGAAGATGCCGATAGCAAAAATTGCAAAACATGTAGGACAATAAATTAAAACCCACTTGACTAACATTCAAAAAAAGTGTTTTAGTTATTATACAAGTAGTCAAGGAAGAAAATCACTAGAGATAAGGAAGTTGTTGCTCCTCTCTGTAAGGCCTTGATACACCTGCATCTGGATTACTGTGCTCAAGTCTGGCCCTCTGTGTTTCTTGGGTTGAGGAAGTGGTGAAGAGGATTCAGAGGTGAGTGGCCTGTGGAATGTTCCCTATGAGGATACATTAAAGATACATAGATTGCAGAAGTTGATTGATAGGAGAAAAAGAGGGGATGTGATAGAAATATTTAATTTGCTTAAAGGGTTTTATAGGATAGATGCAGGGGAAATGTTTCAGCACTTGGCTAGAGGGACCAGAACAAGCGGTCATCCCTGGAAGTTGAATAGAGGTATGGTTACTAGGGGTGTGAGGACTATATTTTTTGCTTGGAGAGTTGTGAATGAGTGGAATGGATTTCCAGAGTCAGTTGTGATTGCTTTGTCTGTTAATGGGTTCAAGGAGAGATATGGCAGATTGGATCTCCTGGGATGTGTCTTCAGACTCCATTTAGGTGCTCATATAATAATAATGTATGTGATCATTGTCTTGTGTAATAGGCAGCTGAGGGGATTTATAGGGAGCATTTAGAATTTTTTCTATTCTATGGGGATTATAGCCATTGGATAAGGAAGTGAGTAAATGACATTGGACAAGTAAATGAGTTTAGTGGTAAGAGCATTGTCAGGAGTGGAATGGGTGGAATTAGTGTTTTTATGATACCATACTTTAAATGCACTAAAACTATATCCATTGTATCTGGACCATGTGGCCAAATGGCAAACTCATTATCAACATAGCATAGCCAAACCACTGAGAATTGCTGAATTCATAGCTCTGGTTTTCCAAGTGTTCTATGTCGAATTGGCTAAAGGGGAGAAAAAGGGAGACACCCATTGCTCTCCCATGTAATTGTTTGTATATCTTACCTTTCCATACAAAATAACCTTCATATACTGTAAATTTAAAGATTCAAATATAGCTGAAATGTGACTTTAGCAAATCAAGAGTTTCAATTAACAGTACATTGGTAAATAGTGAAGTAATATCAAAACTAGTCATTATGTCTGAACTTTTTAAGATATATAGGTGAACAGAATTTTTAACAAAGGAGGGACAATTATTTATGAGGGAGGCTAGTAATTCAGCTAAATATTTATCAAGTTTGTATGTGGGAATGTTTATACTATCCACAATTGGGTGTACAGGTGTACCTTGTTTGTGAATTTTTGATGCTCCATATATTCTGGGCGTTTTAACATGAAAAGGCTTGAGTTTGTTAACCGTTTCTTTTGACCAGGAAATGACTTTCTTCAATAATTTTGAAATTTATTCTTTTGAGAGTTAGTAGGATCATGATCTATGATTTGGTATATACACTGAGCTCATAAAAGTATGTCCATTTTGCTGTCATATTGTTTTTGGGAAGTTTGAATTGGATTAAGATGTTGGCTACATCCAAACAAATGTTATTAGTTATCACTTGAGCAATATATATTCCCTATTCAACGGAAGCCATTATTTTTTCTTTTGGAGCTTGCCTGGATGTAATGGCAAAGTTATGTCAATGATTTAATGCACTGACAGCTTCATCTGTTAGGATACCAATGATAAATTGACAGTGACGCGATTTTGTTGTAATTGTAGTCATTTCATAGCACTGTGATGTTGCAGGATTTCAAATTTTTTCTCGTGCCAGCTTTTTACTTTAATGAATTTGTTATCTGCTGTTGTGGCAGAGATGCTGACAAGGATAGTCCACAGTTCTGTGTTTAAAATATCAGTTTGCATAGAGAGCATTGATAGTTGCATTTATCTTTTGAGAGCTCCATACAAGTAGTGCTAATCTGTTCATGCAATAGTGCTAAACTAGCCCCTTTGTAAATATGCTGGGCTTTGGCTGAATGAAACTTGCTTTTAATTTTGACACAGTTTGGTATTATATTAGTGTCTCAGTACCTCTTTAAGAAGGCTAACCTATTTAGTTGTTGTGTCATGCCTTGTGTACAACTTCATCACCATGAGGAATTCTCAAACAAGTAAAAAGGCTTATGTGTTTGCAGTACTTGCTAGTTTATTTATTTATTTTTTTTATGTTGACCCCACACAATAAAAGTCACAAGACGTATAACACTAGAGTGCCTTGTGTGTGGGCAAGTAATTAAGGAGAAATATGTAGCTTGTTGATATGCTTCTTAAAGAGTGGAAGGTTGCAGTGCTCAGTTGGAAAAACAGTATGGGAGAGATTGTTCCAAAGAATAGAAATGGATGGCATGAAGGAAGCTGATGAGAAGTTAGTTCAGTGTGTTCGAACCTAGGCGGTGTATGGGTGTTGGCCAGTCACTGCTCCACCTCAAATGTGGGAGCAGTACTGCAAAGTTGGATGGATCTGAGAGTTATAAATTGTTAGGAGTTGAGAGGAAGATAAGTAATGTTTAGAACATAAAAGAACACCAAGATTTTTAGAAGCTAAGGAGGCTATGTAAGTAATATGCTTATGTCAGGATAAACTGATGTGACAGTCAGCCTAAGAAGAGAAAGTTAACCATGAAAGGAAACTGGGACATTATCAAAAATGAGAGGGAATGAGGTTGGATTTTTCTTGCATGTAATAAGGCAGGTTTGAGTTTTATTAGTATTGAAATTTACTAAGTTGTCTTCACTCCATTTCAGGATGTTTGAGGTGGTCAGCATTCGAGTCACTGGTTATGGAAGATCTTGAGGCGTCTAACGTTAGGGTACTGCAGAGTTTATTGAATGAGGAAGAGGAATGAAGAGTACTGTTATGGGCAAAGCTGTGAATATGATTTAAAGTCAGAGAAAGGAGATCACAGATGTAAAGGAGTAAGAGTGTGAGTGAGAGCACAGAACCCTGAGCACTCCAGCATTGACGAGGAAATCTGATGAGAGGAAGCCATCCAGGATGACACAATAAATAAATGACCAATGACCAGCTGTCAGTCCAATCACAGAGTGTAGAAGGGAGGCCATATGATGGCAGTTTGTTCAGGAGACCTTAGTGCCAGATGCATTAGATATATTAAGAGTGATAACAGGAGTTTCTCCAAATCTTTCCATGGCCTGAGGCCTGAATTGAACGGTATTAATTCATAATATTTTTTTAAACTACTCCCACTGTTATATGAAACCGTGTTGTTTCATGTACTATAACAAACTGTACTTGCTCTGGAGATGCTGGATATAATAACAGTGAAGTATCAGCTATTAAGTTAATAAATATTAATTATTTTCTTATCATTCTGTGTTGTGAATTAATGCCATTAAATAAACTAGCATGTACTGCAACACATAAGCTGTTCTACTTTCCTCAACTATGCTATGAATAATATAGCCTTTAAATAGTGGCAGGTTTGGTGACAAGGTGCTAGAATTGGCAGTCGCCATGTTCATTTTGATCAATACAATTGGATGCAGTACAGAGACAATAATATCCTAACAAAAGACAACAACACTCATTCAAAAAACTAGAAATTTCAGTAGTGCAGACTTAAAAACCAGTATTGGTAATGAAATAAATGAATAAAATGCTTCCTTACTACTAATACTTATCTGTTTTTTAATAGCTCAAGTTGACCAACTGCATATGTTTTTGCAAATCTCGGGCATCTCCATGGAGGCAAAGACTCATTGTGGGAGATGCACTTCATTCTACACACAGTACCTGCTATACATCTAATCTCATTTACTGATCAAACAACTCTTTGGTAACCCATTCCACCTGTTCTCTATCTCTATGCAAAAACTCCGGTTCTAAAATCCTTACTAAACCACACTCTTATACAATTTTCAGGCGTGAGGTGACGCCCCCCCGTTCTCTCCCTTCCTACTATGTACTGAAAAAAGTCTTCAATTTCAGTCCTATAAAATCCCTTTACTAATTTATGTACTTCTGTGATGTTCACTCTTATTCACTTATGAGCTAGTTTTTGAAGTGTACACACCTTAAGTCTATCAAGATTCTGCAATATTGTAATATTCTGCTTCAATGTAAGTAATTTATTGACCTCTATTCTCTCAGTAAATAACACAACTGGCTCTGGAATATTTTTACTTGAAAAATGATCATTCAGTAACTCAACTATTTCATATGCATCTTGTGCTTTCTAATTTGCTTAAGAGTTTCATGTGGTATTTTGTCAAATGCCTTAGGAAAATCCAGCAGAATGATCATGTAGCCATTTCCTTTATCCAACTCAGCTGTCACTCTGTCATAAAAAGTTAATTACCAAGCCATGACCAACCCTTCACAAAGCCATGTAATCCCTTATAGAATATCACATTCTTATCTTGAATTCTCTTTTTGAAATTTTTCCAGTACATATACCACCACTCCTGAGATTCTGATTGGCAGTACCGTCGACAGAGTGTAGCATAGAGGCTGCCTCATGGCGCGGCTTAATAAGAGTGCTCGTTCAGCCATATTGCAGTAGGCGCCATCGCTACGCTAACAATTCCTGTTAGTGTAGCAAGTGCGGAAAGAAGTTTTTCCAAGCTTAAACTGATTCAAAAGTTATTTGCGAACAGCAATGACCCAAGAAAGATTGGTTGGTCTAGCAACTATATCAATAGAGGCAGACATAGCTTATAATTTAAATTTAGAAGAGCTTATAAACAGTTTTATTGTGTGATATCCCCATAGAGCAAACATTTAATTAATATTATTATGTAATCATTTTGCATTAATGTTTCTCTTGTAATATAAACAAAATAGCAATTGGAGATTTTTTTATATTTTTGTCTTATAACCCATCAGGGCAAGGAAGGCAATGGGAAACCACTTCGCTCATAGTCACTTCCCTAGTATGGTAGCATAGCTGCCCCTACCATCCGTAAAGATGAAAGGAAATCATTCTATTTCATTCCAATCCATCAGGGGCAATATTTAATTGTTTGCCTCAGGGTGCGATCTAATCTGGTGATGGCCCTGCTGATTGGTCTGTAATTTGCTACTGCAGTGTTAGAACCTCCCTGAAGCAAGGCAATTATTTGCCCTCTTTCAACTCTCTTGGAACTGAGATGAGACTTGAATTAAAGAGGCTAGACAGAGGCATTGCCAGTTCCCTTGCACATTCTTGCAAAAACCAATCTGATATCCCATCTAATCCCATAGTGGTATTTACACTGAGATTCTGCAGTATCCTAAGAATGTCCAATTCATGCATCTCTGTTCCCACATTAGTGTCTCTCACATATGTTAAAGCAGTAAACTCACATTGGATGATATACCCTTGCAAAGTGATCACTCAGTAAAGCAATGATTTTTATCTCTTTGTGTCGCCTCGTGACCATCATCATCACTCATTAAGGTTAATCTTCCATAGTCATTCTTCCTCTTACTTGCCACATAACAAAAGAACTTTTTGGGATTTTCTTTGGCCTTCATGGCTAGATTTTTCTGATAATCTGATTTTGCTTTTCTTGCCATGCTGGTCAAATTTCTCTTTTTATATACCCTCCACAGCATTTTCTTCTTCTATAGCTCATGCTTAATAATATTACTTATCCAACTAACTCCTACCTGATTAACCCTCTTTACCATAGGTATACAATTTAATATTCCCTCCTGTAGATGACCCTTAACTATCTCCCATGCACTACTAACATCCTTATCCTGCAATGTTTTATGCCATGGCACAGATTTAAGCTTCGTTCTAAGCTTGTCAATAATCGTCTGCCTTGTTGACAGAATGTTCCTCATGTTGTAAAATCTCCCAAGTCAAGACTGCACAGTGACTTTCACCAATCAGAGGCAATGTAGTCACCTTGCTTATGGATAGCTCTTCTGATCCTATGACCAGGTCCAATACTCTCCCACCCGCAGTCCTCTCCATCACACGGTACCTCAAATAATTATCTCACAGTATGTGTATAATTTCCATTGTCTTCCTTCGTGCCATGTAATCTGTCTTCCCTTCAATCTGTATCTCCATTTTTGTAGTTTCCCACAATAATCACTCAACCTGTACACATTGTACTAATTTGTTGATGATTGTCTTCTAGATCATCCCTGGAATTCCCTGGCCTATAGCAACAACCAACTGCTGCATATGTTGTTTTGTTGGTCTTGATCTCATACCTCAAATGCCTCAAATGAACAATTGTGCTCTCTCTCTTATCTCCTATTTTTTTTAATGTGCAATTTATCTACTATCATCATTAGTACCACTTCCCCATGATATCCTCTCTATTCTCCCTGAAAATACTAAACTGCTCACAATCTATCCCTGTAACTACATCATTTGCTGTTAGCCAAGTCTCACTAATTTGTATAACTTTTACTGAGATTGCACTAACCAATGCCAAAAACATCTCCTTATTCCTGATACTTCTGGCATTAGTATATAGAAACTGCAGCATCAATTTAGTCCCCCTCAACCCCCCTTTTCTTCCTGAATTGATTACCGTATTCAATATTTTTGCTTGAGAGACCAGATTCTGCACTTGTTGATCATTCTCACATTCACTCACCCCATGTGTGCCTTCACACACACACACACACACTCATCTGCATACACTCTAATTGTTTAAGTTTTCCTGAATTTGCACTTCAGCATGCTCATTGAACAAAGCTCTTTCTAGACACCTAACACCAAAACCATTTAGTGCAGTCTGTCGTCAGCATTATACAAATACTTCTTTCCATTGAACTCGGCCATAGATAGGTCCACAAATCTTATATCATTCCTTCTGCTAAACTTGGATATTAATTTGTTTGCTATCATTGCCCTTCTTCTCAATTCACCTCTATCATTATGTTGGAGGTTTAATGGATTTTTTTACAATACTCAAAAAAGTTTTTTTGAGTGTTGTAAAAAAAAAAAAAAAAATCCATTAAACCTCCAACATAATGTCCTCACAGCACTTAAGCCTCTACACAAGAACACCTCTATCATAGCATGGCAGGAGACTTACAAAACTCACCTTCTTTGCTCTTCATTTCATCCAACAACTTCTTCACATTTTCCCTGATGAAATTCTTCTCACTGCCCAGATCATTAATGCCAAACCATGATAATAAGTATGACTAATATCATTCATTTTTGTGCCAGGAAAACATGATTTTGTTATACTTTGTTAAGTATTCCTCTGATAATAGCTTCTCTATACATAATTTACTTTTTATCTTGTTTTTCTCATTTGTTCACATGATCTCGATTTTCACCTTGGACCACTGCATCTTTCTCATCTTAGCCCTGCTAATCTCTTGCTTCTTCTTCAGTGTTTCAATTTTGTGCTTTGTAATGTGAAGGATAACATACGATTGCACTATTTCCTTATTTAGGTCTATTTTATTCTCGTGTATTTCCACCACAGGATGTTCGATATTAATTCTGACATTAACATTTTTCATTTTAACCATTACCGTCTGCTCTACTGTTATTCACTTTGTTATCACTACCTAATTGGCACTTATATTCGAAACACTTTATACACACTCGTTCACCAGTTTTCACTCTACTTCCATAAATCATTTAATTTTCACTATGAATACATCTCACACACACTGCACCCAACAATCTTGGCCACCATTGTTTTACCATGCATTGGCACCATACCGATAGTATCATATTTAAACAAAAAAAAAAAAAGTATACAAGGTTTACTTACAATCTAAATAACTCTGTCAATCACACGCCCATATAAAACCAAAACTACAATGAGTTAACCTAATATTATTAACTAAAACATGAAAAAATGGCTTATCTTTCAGCAGTGCTAATAACAGCACAAACAATGCACCCTCTCTCAGCAATCTATCCTACTTTCTACAAAATCCCCTTGACCATCTCTCTTGCCCTGCTAATGTCTCTTCCCTCCAAATTTTTATGCCATGGAACTGCTCTAAGCCTTCAGTTTGTCATAATCACCTGTTTTGTAATTCCATATATCCCCTTTCTTAACAGAAAATTTGCTAATTTGACAATCTCCCAAGCCAAGACCATCCATGATTGCTTTCATCCAAGCAGAAGCAGTGTGTCTATATTGGTTACTACTAATTTCTGTGATACTATGATCAGATCCAGCACTCTCAAACCTCATATTTCCTCCATCACATATTGTCTCAGGTAATTTTCTCTTAGCAGCTGTATAAATTCCATTTCCTTTTCTCTTTTTTGACCATTCCTCCTTCCTGTCTGTGCCTCCATAGTTGAAGTCCCCCAGAATAAACACTCTTGCTAATTTGCCATTGATGCTGTTTACATCACCCTTTCTTATGCCCCCCCACACACACCTATAGCAGCAATCAACCATATATTTCATTTGTTGACCTCTGTCCCACACTAGATAGCCTCAAATGTACTGTTTTTTGCATCTCTGTCCTCCTGATGTACTGCTACTCTTTTTTGAGTTTGATTCTTCTGCTATCATTGACAAACTCCCTCTTCCTATTCTGTGCTCTCTGAAAATGCAATATTCTTTGCATCCAGGACACTTTTTTTTTTAAACCAGTGGCTTTCTCTTTCATGGAATTAACAGAACTCTGTCCACATTTCCTAAAATCCAGACACAAAATTTCCATTCTCTAGATCTGGAGCACCTCAAAAAAAAAAAAAAAAAAAAAAAAAAAAAAAAAAAAAAAAAACCCTCACACATTCTAAAAAAAGGTATGAGATACTCCTTCAAGCCATACCAAAATTATCTACCCTTATTCACTCACCAAAAGATCTTCTCCATCATCTTGACCATACTGGGATTTACACTATCCCTTCCACTTGCAGATTTCTGTGTTTCGGGCAAACAAGAAGAACTGCCAATATCCATCTAAAGGAATACAGAAACTATGCCTATTACTTGTACAATTACAGTCATTCCAGGAAGGCAGACCATGCCATGCCATGGATACCAATCACTGGATCCAAATGGGAAACACCTCCCTTTTATACAGAAACATATTGAAGAGGCTATGAGATTATTTATAGAATTCACCACAGCATTAAAACATTCACAAAATCTAAACAAATTTGGCTGCCTCAATTTTTACCAGAATGAGGCAGCCTAAAATCTGGGAGATCATGAGTAAGATTCCATCACCACACCCATATAGGATGACACTTAGAACTTGTAGGATCCTACCTTTCATACTCAGTCTGTGTTTGCCTTCCTGCTATTGTGCCTACACATAAGTGCTTAGCTGTATTTCTTCATGCTCATTTAGTTGCCTTGGTGACCAAGGCAAAATATTAGCTAAATATATTTAGTTAGCAATAATTATCTCTAGACATTTGTTTTCTCCATTAAATATCAACATCAAGAATATTCTTCATCCACTTGAAAAACCTAAAAACTACATTTGCTACTATCATCATTACTGGAAAGTCAGGGCTGGCAGACTACACTATGGATGCTCTCACTTTTTAAGAAGACAGTTGTTCTGATAATTGAAGTTGCTAAGTCTGAGAGGCTATAGTATAAGTCTGAGAGACATATTCTATAGTCTCTTTTCGGATAAGACATCATTATGAAACATTTTCTCAACTTCATTAAGTATGGCTGCATTAATTTGCCAAATATATGGAATATAGTCATTCCAAGACCACTAGTCTTGCTCCTCTGAATCCTTTTCTTTTATCTGGCTCTAGAGGGAATCATGATTTTACAATAGTTCCTTTCCTCCCCCTTTTGCCTGCATTAAGAATTAGTTGAATTAAATTAGTGGATACAGGATTAAACAAGAATATAATTTTTTTTTGCAATTATAATTTACTTTGTAACCAAGTGGGGTTAAAAAAAAAAACTTTCTACAACTATTTCTGATCCAGAGTATTTCAATAATAAGATGATACACTTTTTTTTTTACTGCTTGTATTTGGAAAATATATGATTTCTGCATTATTTCAACCTTGATATCTTCCTGGAACTAGCTCTCATTAGTGAAAACTAGGCCCAGGATTTCTGCCTCGATAAAGGTAGAAACCAGTCTAAGTAGTGGTAACTCCCATAAAGTAGAGCAATAGACATGTCTAAAAGGAAGTGTGTTTTGCATTATGAGATACTTAAGAAATTGATGTGAAGTCAACAGTACACTGCTTGGGCAAGGTTCATTGTGCCATGTAATGAGTCACATGTTTGTACCTGGTATAAATTGGAGTAATATGATGCTCCCAAATCAGTGCACTGTGTCTGGGTGAAATGGCTATGAGAAGGTAACTGACAGAGTTTGAAAGAGGCATTGTGATAGGGTGCCATGTTGCAGGCCTATCTGTTCACAAATTGTTGACAAATTAGACCATCCCAGGTTAACAATCAATGATACCATACTGAGAGGATAATATGTAAAAATCACCATTCATTGGCTGACACACTGAATGCAGAGTTTCTGGCATTGACAGGAACATGAATCTGCATGAAAACATTCAGAACCCTGAGACTCACACATGGGTTTCCATGGTAGAACCACAACATGCAGGCCCCACATTAACCAAACCAACATCTAGCGTTGTCTTAGTAGTGCAAACAGCATTACAGTGGGACATGGAAAGCTATATTATGGAGCAACAAATCATACTACACCCTCTACTGAGCAGATGGATGGGTGTGGATGTGGCGGATGCCTGGTGAATGTCTCTTATTGGAGTTTGTAACCTCAACTATGAAATTCAGAGGTGGAAATGTGATAGCTAGTCCTGTTTTTTCTGGTTTGGCCTCAGACTTCTGTTTGTGGTGCCATGAACATTGAACTTCGAGAGTTATGTGAACATTTTGGACAATGTAATGTCTCCTACTTTGTGGCATTTCTATAGAACTGACCATTGTCTCTCTCAGCAAGACTGCTGCTGTGACTGGCCTCCACAGAGCCCTGATCTCAACCCTATTGAACATCTGTGAAATGAACTGGAACACCGGGGGAGGTCAAGGGACATCCACCCCATAGCAGTCCGTGACCTCATTACATACCTACAGGAAGAATGGTCCAAAATTCCCATTGATTGTTATTGTATGCTTGTAGAAAATATACCCTGTAGGATTGTTGCAGTCATGACAGCAAAATGAGGTCGTATATCTTATTAAAGGTAGGTGCTATGGCTGTTGACTTCTTTCCAAGCAGTGTATATATACCAGTAGCATAGTTGTGAAAATACTTCAAGCACAAACTTTGTTTGCTTATGCTTGGAAAGAAGTCCAAAAGGAAGTGGGTTTAGCATTATGAGATACTTAAGAAATTGATGTAAAGTCAACAGTACACTAAGTCCTGTACAACAGTACACACACACACACACACACACACACACACACACACACACACACACACACACACACACACACACACACACACACACACACACACACACAGGGCTGGTGGAGGTCGGGCGCCACTACAAGGTGGGTGGTGTTTCAAAGTGTTAGTATGAAGTTTCATTCATTCTTTAAATTTTTGTAAATGAATTAAGTAATAATAATTAGGTAAGTCAATATAATTGCTGCAAATTTACATATTCTGCATAAAAATAGATCAGATTTTCTCCAACTAAGATTGTCATGAACGCGCCTTCTTAGGCAGCAAGTGCACTGCTTCGCTTGGCTCAGAGCAGCCTTGTGCAACGACCTATCCCGTAATGTATTTTATACAGGACCTTAGAGTCTCATTCCGATGAAGCGCTAGTAGTTCAAATGATACTTCAAAAATTGAAAATCCTCTCAATATTCTTAAATATATTGTGTTGAATAATTTATCTTTTCCGAATTTTGCAATTGTTTTAAGAATATTATTAACTATACCTGTTAGTATAGCAAGTGGTGAGCATTCGTTTTCAAACTTAAATTAATTAAGACTTATTTAAGAACAAGTATGTTAAAAACAAGGCTTGAAAGTCTAGCATTAATAGCTATTGAAAATGATATACAGGGTGTTCGGGATAAATTTGACATATTTATAATTAATTATATTTTTCCGTAAGTTACATGTATTAACACACACTTCTCTTCATTTAAAAGTTTGGACCCTTCTTCATTCATATACAAGATGTCAGAAAGGATGGATAGCTGGAACCCACTTGAATCATGGAAGAGAATAACTTGTATCATGATGATTCGTGCCCGCCATCAAAATAAGGATATTACGACTGCTGCCCAATGCTCCCTGAATACAGTAAAAACAATCAGGCATGAACTAGAGACTTGCAATGGTGACTACGAGGATGTAGCAAGAAGAAAGATCCCTAGCAGACGATCTGATTGCGTTCGTACAGCAGAATTCCTTGCAAATCTGCAGGAACAGGTGTTGAAGAACCCTGGCATTGGAATTCGGGCTTTGTTCGTGGAGTTGCTAACTGTAGTCAAGCCCTGGATAACAAGGGTAGCCAATGGTAGGCCGTATGTATGGCAGCAGGATTCGGCCCCTTGCCACACCTCTGGGAAAAGTCAAAAATGGTTGTCTGAAAATTTCTACGACTTCACCAGTCCAAATGTTTGGCCTCCAAACTCCCCAGACCTTAACCCCATGGATTATTTTGTATGGGGCGCAGTTGAAAAAGACACCAATCGCACTTCCAGTAATACAAAAGCCCAGTTAATGGATAAAATTAAAACAGTTTTTGCGGCCCTTCCCAGGGAGACTGTAGCATCAGCTTGTTCGAGGTTCCGAAGCAGAATTGAAGCTGTGATCGATGCTAATGGTGGTTATTTTGAGTAAATCTTGTTGATAGTATTGTAATTAACTCTGCCTGTAATGTTTTTTTGTCAATTCATTAAATTTAATAGATACAAAGAAGATTTTCTTTTTCCTTACGAAACTGTCAAATTTATCCCGAACACCCTGTATGTGAAAACTTAGATATTAAAAATATTATAGATATCCTTTTACCTGCTTGTACATCTCTATAATATAACATCTCTCCTCAGTCTAGTCATCAAATTTGTAATCAGTCACATTCCCTTCATCTGGCTTCATATCCCACATTCTGCAATCATTTATATGAGCAAATAATCTGATTTTGACTGTAATTATTGGTATATAACCAAAGTGTATATAAATTTACTACGAGATTCCTCTTATAAAATTGGGCACCTTATTTACTTATCACCACTTAAGTTTAGTGGTTGACTTAATAGTACATGTTTGAAGGCAATTCCACCTATGAAAATTTGTAAACTTGTATTGTCTAAGTGTCATAGATGAGCTGAAGGTTAGATATTCCAGAAACTCTGCTGTAGAGACCAAACAGTATTCTTATTCAAATCTTTTCAAGTCTCCAATAAGCTGGGTGATGATCTTCATATACATTCATACCACAGCCAGCCAGACTAACAAAAGTTATGTTAATTTTATTCTGATAAATAATAAATAAATAATAATATGTATTACTTAAATTAAGGGGATATTAAATCCCACATAGTTTTAAAACCGAATAAGAAACTCAAAGATTGGAATCAGAGAGTTTCTTGCCGAATATAGTAAACTATAAAGTATCGGCGACACTAGCGTTAGCCAATGCAAGTGATCCTAGTACGTAGTACAATACCAGGGCAGCTCGTTGCAAAGGTGGGGAAGTTCAGATCGCTATTCTTAGGTATTTTCCATAATGTAAAAACACATTTCCTAGGAAATGTATGCTGTTATTACATTATGGAGGGAGGTCACTACCCAGACCGGTTTCAGCCTTTTTTGAGGCTTCATCAGTGAGTAGCTAGACCTAATACCAATATCCCCTTAATTTAAGTAATGTTTTCATTGCCGAAATGAAGCTTATTAGCTCTTTATACTAAGTAACTTAACGGTTGCACCTGTTTGGAAAACTCGTTCGCAGAGTACATAAGTTCTTTTCGCTATACACTTTGGTATTAGGTCTAGCTACTCACTGATGAAGCCTCAAAAAAGGCTGAAACCGGTCTGGGTAGTGACCTCCCTCCATAATGTAATAACAGCATACATTTCCTAGGAAATGTGTTTTTACATTATGGAAAATACCTAAGAATAGCGATCTGAACTTCCCCACCTTTGCAATGAGTTGTCCGGTATTGTACTGCGTACTAGGATCACTTGCATTGGCTAACGCTAGTGTCGCCAATACTTTATAGTTTACTATATTTGGCAAGAAACTCTCTGATTCTAATCTTTGAGTTTCTTATTTGGTTTTAAAACTATGTGGGATTTAATATCCCCTTAATTTAAGTAATGTTTTCATTGCTGAAATGAAGCTTATTAGCTCTTTATACTTAAATAATATGTATATTTACATAGCTAAATAAACATTTCATTTTGTAAGTAAATAAAATATACATACTTTGAATTTAAGGATAAACTGTACTAAATCCCAAATAAAATAGTTTAATTATTTTAGTAAAGGATCCTACTGTATATTTGAGTTTTTATGGACTACGAAATCATGGCAAGCTTCACAACAAACTGGTGAGTACATGATATTTCTTAACTAAATTTTAGTGAGTATTAGCATTACAACCTTTGCGTCCTATGTAGACAACAGTAGTTCTTATTCTTCTTCTTATTATTATAATATAGCTATCTCTATGGAGTCAGAAGACTCATCGTGGGAGATTCATGATTCACACATTAGTCATTATTCACAAAATACCTATCATACTGCTCCTTAAACTCATTCAATGATGAAGCACTCACAACCACCTTTGGCAACCTATTCTAGCCATTCCCCACCCTCTAAGCAAAAAAAACTAGTCCTAACACTATATTACTAACCACACTCTTACACAACTTTCACTGGTGACCCTTTGTTCTCTCCCTTCTTTCCATGTACTGAAAAAAAAAAGTCATCTTTAATAACCCACATGCTTCTATTATGTCTCCTCTTCTTCACCTAATTTTTGAAGACCATAGACCATCAATCTACTCTCATAGGGAACATTCCATAGACCTGCCACAGTCTTTGTCTCTTGTGTCTAGGTCCTCTCCAGCACTTCTTTATTCCCACAGTATCCAGGAGTCCAGATCTGTGTGCATTTAATAGGTCACATCTGTGTCCAGATGTGACCTTATTAAAGCCTTATATAGGAGAATAATAACCTCTCTCTATTCCTATTTGTACACAATAATCTGATGTGCTGTTTTGGTTGTTTCAATATGCCCTCTAAACTTCAACTCCCTGTCCACAATCACCCCCAACTCCCTGGCCTCATCGGTTTCCTGCAGTTCAATTCCATCAGTATAGTACACAGCTTGTGATCTCCATCCAAAGTGTATTACCTTGGCCACATTAAACTGACAGCCATTCACCTTTGCCTATACTGTTAGTCTATTTAAGTCTTCTTGCAGGATCTGTATATCACCTTCATTTACCATTGCTCTTCCCAGTTTAGCATCATCAGCAAACAACTGAATATTTCCTGTCAAATCATTTCCTATATCATTGATATATAGATTAAACAACAGAGAACCAAATACTGAGCCCTGTGGTACACCACTGGTCACATGACTTCTCCTAGACTCAACTCCTCCATAAACCACTTTGATATCTGTCCATCAGCCACCCTCTAATCCAAATCATCAGATTCATGTTCATTATGTCCATGTCTGTCTTGCACAAAACATTAGAATTTCATTCTGAGCAAAAGAAATGTGTGCAATTGATAATATATCTAATATATGAAAGGACTTATATGTGCCTCATGGACTGAATTTGAATAATTCAGAAGGTAGTTGTTCGGAAAAAGTTTTGTTCATTGAGAGAGCTTGGAAGTGTAAAATAAGAGTAAATAGAAGTGTTGTGGTAGGATGCAGCTGTGTAGGTCTGTCTGCCCCCTGGAACAAATGAGTGTAAGCAGAGAAATGATAATGCAATGCAGATTGCAGAGTTTTGAATCTAATAGGTTTACAATTACATCACACAAGGCAATTGTAGGTCTAAAGGGAAACAGAAATAAAGGAGAGTAGTTTTTGAGAGTGGTCAGTTCCAACTGTCCAAAAATTATTGACGACAGTGAGACTTGGGTTAGATGATAGAAGATGATGTAGTTATGGGGTTAGAATGTGAGGGGTATTGTGTTTTCAGGGAGAAGAGAGGGAATACAAAGGAGCAGGGTATTATGATAATAGCTGAAGAACTACAACCAGGTGTTAAAGAGGACCAATAGCACAAAATATATTGTGGTTGCTGCTGTGGGCTGACTTGGGGCATTGGCAGAGAGATTAGCCAGTGATGGAAGGCTAAGCAGTTTTATTATAGGGTTGTCATTCATGATGACAGAGATTGGGGAGAGGCAAAGATGCATCACAAGATGGTAGTGCCATAATGAAAGCATGGCAAAAGAGGCACCCACCAACTAGGTTTTGGGGTGCAAAACGTATAACATTTTTGTCATTTTGGGGTTGGGGGTGGCGCAAGTTAGACACTTGCCACAAGTGCTTCAAGCCCTCATTATGTCACTGCAAGATGGCAATGAAATACAGTTACTAAGGGATATTTACCTGATGGACCTGCATGTGACTGAAGGGACTCATGGGTGGAAGACAGCTAGATCTGTTAATAGCATCAGAAGATCAATCTATAATCTGACTCATTTGGGGAAATAATCATGCATTCTGTCCTGAGAGGTTGCTAAACATTTGGAGTTATCAATTAAGAAGTAGTATATCTGGAACTACAAAGTCTGATAATGCTCCATCAAGAAGCATTAGCAAGAAGGGCAACAAGCAAGTAAAGAGGACTACATAGCATTTGGGGTGAGGAAAATAAATTTCTCGAGTTCTTGAGAGATAACTATCTTAGTCAGCACATAAAGGAGGGCTTATGAGGATCGAGAGTTTTAGATTTGATCATTTCTTCAGAGGATGTAATTGTGAGAGGGTGTCACACTTTTCTCCAGTTGGTAAGAGTGATCATTAAGTGATCACCTGAGTTGTGGCTAGCCATATGCAGACTTTTATGAAGAAAGGATATGTGTTTTATAATTATAAGGCTAAGGATTCTGACAAGAATAGGAGACAGCCTGGAGCTATAACATGGAACGAGGAGTTGTGCGGTTAAGAAATAAATGCTGCTTTGGAACTGACAAAGAAATATATAACAGCATTAATGCCTGAATGAATTCCAAAGCAGCATAAGGTAGGTGTAAAATGGATGAATGAGGAGCTTAAGCATGAAATCTGGAAGAAGAAAGTATTTTAGAGGCAGTAAAAGATGAATAATGATGATCTTCATTTACATGAAGAGTATAAAGAACAAACCAGGAGAGTAAGGAAAACAATAGTGCAGTATGAGCAGAAATTGGAAAATCAGATGAAGAAAAACCCTAGAGTTATTTATTTATTGAACATATGACATAACAAAGACACATGACATCAAAATATATAAATACATATTTGTGCAGACAAATAAAAATGAGACAAGTAATGCACATACACCCTCTGTCCAAAAAGAAACTGAACTTTTGATAGAAAATAAAACACAGGCCAATTATAATTATTCAAATCATTTATTTCAATCAATATACTCTCCCTCAGCTTCGATACAGCGTTTGGCAAGGTCAATTAATTCATTAAATGAGTTTTTTATATCAGTTTTTGAGATACTGTTGAGGGTCATGGTTACTGCTGCTTGAACATTTTCAATGCTGTCATATCACTTTCCTTTCTTCGGCAAATGAAGTTGGGGGGGGGGGGATAAGTTACAGGGTGCTAAATTAGGTGAATACGGTGAGTGATCCAACACACAAACTTGGTTTTTGCTCAAAAACTGTCTCCCAATGTTCGAATGATGAGATTGTGCATCATCCTCAAAAGTGACCAGCTGCCTGCATCACGATATTCGTGCCGTATGCGACGAATTCTCGCTATCAATCGCTTCAAAAATTTGAGATAAAACTCACCATTGACCGTTTGGCCAGGCGGAATGAATTCTCTAAAACTGGATAATGCCCTTGGAATCGTAGATGCAATCAGCATTGTCTTTACTTTTGACTTCTCCAAGCAACTTTTTTTTCAGGTGCCCCTCTTCTGGTGGTCTCCACTTGGCACTCTGTTTCAAGCTCATACTCAAAATACCACCTTTCGTCACCAGTAATGATCGTTTCAAGGAAGTTTGAGTCCTTACGAGTGGTTTTAATGAGGTCCTTGCAGTGTTCAATTCAATACATTTTTTGGTCATTGGTCAACTTGTGGGGGAACAAGTCGCGAATTCAATTTACGAAGGCCCAAACTCTCGGTCAAAATGTTGTGCATTGATTTTGGAATCTCTAATTCATCTTCAATCAATCGCATGGACGATTTCGGGTTTTCTTTGATGAAACCACGCACTTTTTGGATATTAACTTTGCTCAGTCTGGCCTTTCGTCGTCCTCAAGCATCTCACAACCACTTTGAAATCGCTTAAACCACCCATAAACTTGAGTACGGGATAATCATTCATCACCGTATGCTTTTTGAAGAATTTGATGCATTTTGGTAAAACTTTTACCAAGTTTAACACAAACGTCAATTGCAGATCTCTGTTTGAAACTCATTTTCTGACCGTCTTTGATGATAAAGTTTTTGGACGGCTCGGCTTTTCGTCGTCCTCCAGCGTCTCATGACCACTTCAAAATCGCTTAAACCACTCGTAAACTTGAGTAAGGGATACATATTCATCACCATATGCGTCTTTTTTTTTTAAGTATTTCGGTAAAACTTTTACCAAGTTTAACACAAAAGTCAATCGCAGCTCTCTGTTTGAAACTCATTTTCTGACTGTTCGTCAAAACACACTGTCACTCTTGGCACTATAACTCAGCTTCTAATGAAACAAATGCCATAAACAGTTGAAACAACGCTAATGAAGGTTTCCACTTTCGACAACAAAAAGATACAACAGGTGGCGCCACTAGTTTCTTCTATTTTCGAAAAGTCGGTTTCTTTTTTGGACAGAGGGTGTATACAAATATTTGGTAAAAAAAGTCACTAAAATTTTAAGTCTAGTTCAGATAGCCATGCAAGAGCTGAAGGATCTGCCTCAAAAAAGTCTCTCAGGTCACCAGGGTGGGCTCTTATGCTGCAGTCCTCTACAATGTGCCGGATGGTTTTATGGCTCCACAGTTACATCGGGGTGTAGGTGATCTTCCCCACTTGTGTAAGCTGTCTGCACAGATACCATGTCCTGTGCGTATCCTATTTAAGCTTTTCCATAGATGATGTGGAAGCTCAATCCCTTTTGGATTTTGGTTGTGAAGGGCATACTTGTTTAAGTGTGGTGGTGATTTTTCTTTCCAAGTTTCTGGCCAAGTCGAATTAACGTTGAAATTACTATTTACTAGTTCTTCAGCCAGTATTAGTGGAGGCTGTTGGGATTTAAGGTGATTTATACTTATGTATGGGAGGTCTTCATGTATTGGTAACAGGGGATGGTGTTTTTATTTTTTTGTACTCTTTTACTAGAGCATCTTGTCTGTGCAGGTTCTGTGGTGCAATATTGCTCAAAGTTGGAACCCAGCAGAGGGGAGTGGATCTGAACCTGTTATTGTCCTCATCACTGCATTTATCTGCATGTCAATTTTCTTGCTGTGAGGACTGTTTAGCCATACTGTGAACAATATTCTGCTGCAGAGTAGACTAGGCCCAACGTAGAGCATCACAGTATAATAGCAGAAGAATCCCATGTAGAACCACACAGTTTTTGTATGATGTTATTACGGGTTCTGATATTTAAAGAGATATTTTCCAGATGTCTTTTGAAAGATAGTGTTCTATCCAAGGTAACACCCAGATATTTAGGGAAATCTTGATGCCACAGCACTGTGTTGTTAAAGTTGACCTGAAGTTTCCTATTTGCCAATTTGGTGTTTAGGTGAAAAGAACTAACCTCTGTCTTATTGAGGTTTGGTGTTAGTCTCCATTTATGGAAGTATTCTCCAATGATTCTAAGGTCGTTTGTGAGAATATCTTCAGTTACTTCGATGTTTTTGTGTTGTGTGGCAAAGGCTATATCATCAGCATAAGCAAATTTTTTTGACCTAGTTGTCGGTAGATCAGATGTATATAAGTTGAATAAGATTGGTTCTAATACTGTGCACTGCAGGAGCCCATTGTTTAGCTTTCTCAGTTTGCTCATTTTGTTTCCCTGTACCACAAAAAAGAACCTGTCAGAAAGCATGTTGCCAGTAAGTCATATGATGGATTGGCATGGTATGACTTGTATCAGCTTATATAGCAACCCCTCTTTCCATACTGTGGCATATGTGGCAGTAAGGTCAACAAACACAACAGGGATTTTCAAACATCTCTGAAAGCCTGCTTCGATATGGATAGTAAGGTTTAGTACTTGGTCCGTACAACTACATTGAACCCTAAAGTCTGCTTGCTCAACAGGGATAACTTCAGATATTTTTGGCCCAATTCTGTTAAGGAGGAGTCTCAATAGGTGGAAAATAGCTCTCTGCTTGATCTTGAGGCTTGTTGGGTTTTAATTTGGCTATTATTCTGTTAAAGACTGTTGGAAGGTTTTCCATCCTTAAATTGTGAGAAAAGAATCTTGTTAGCCATTGACAAGCATTTTTCAGTTAAGAATTCAAGATGAATACCATCAAATCCTGATGCTTTAGAGGGGCTCTAGACAACAAGGCTATTCGACAGGCAATTTTATCTGGAGTCACCAAAGGATCTTTACAAGTGATTGGATTACTTCCGCCTAACTTCTTTAATAGGCTACATTTTCTACTTGATTTTTTAAAGTGTAAATCCTCTGTAGTTTTATCCATTTTTCTCTGTGCTCTTTATCAAGCTTCTGGAGTAATTCATCAGCTATGTCACAGTCCAGATTCTAAATAGACTTGGTATAGCTCTACGCAGTCTTTATTCCACCAAGGTATGTAGTCCTTTCAGAAATCCCTTGGAATATACTTCTTCACTATTGATATGACTGCTCCAATGAATCTGTTGTAGTATTCACTCACAGGTGATATCCATCTGTTTTATCCAGTTCTTGTGAAAAATCTTGCTAGTTCGCTTTTCTAAAATTCCATCTTGGTTGTGGAATGGACCATATTATTGGTATTTGTATTCCTACTTCTACTGATGTTGGCCGTGTGGAAAATCTTCAGACTCATCTTGTTGTGTTTATCGGCTGATTTTCCAAATTTTGGATAACAAAGCAGAGATCTGGATTGTATTCCCTCTTCCATGCTGCAGCCTTAAAAGTTCCTTTCTCCTTTTTTATCAAGTTTTTATTTTATTTTATTTTTATTTTTTTATGTTGGGCCCATATACAAGAGGTTGGCTGATCAACCTATAGTACGTTAGTACCGTATATGGGTGATGGGTTGTGAAAGGAGAAACTTGTTTACATTTGATTTAAATGCCTGCATATTGTATTCCTTGGGAAATATGTCAGGGGGAAGACTGTTCCACAGTACTGCAGTAGCAGGGATGAATGAGGAGGAAAAGAAACTTGTTCTGTGGGTTTCGAGGTGTACTGTAAAAGGATGTTGGGTGGCAGATGTATGTGTTCCAGTGGGTTTAGTACAGGGTGGAGGAATTATTGATGCTGTTTCAGATGAACATTTCCCGTGAAAGTATTTGTAGAATATACAGATTGCAGAGACCAAATGTATATGTGAAAGTGAGGGGAGCGAGTTGGTGAGGGATGGGTCATTTATTAGTCTAATTGCTTTCCTCTATATTGAGTCAAGCATTTTGAGGGTGCTTTTTGGAGCCCCATTCCAGATGTGAGAAAAAACAGTATTTGAGAGCTGGGTGGATTTGTGACTTGTATAGTGTTAACAGCTGTTTAGGGGTGAAGTAACGTCTTGAGCGAAAGAGAAAACCTAGTTTTTTGGAAGCTGAGGATGCAATGGTTGTGATGTGTTTATGCCAGGAGAGGCTTGATGTCAAGGTAATTCCGAGAAGAGAAATTTCATCTTGTCTGTGAATTTGAGTGTCATCGAAAATAATGCTTGGGGAAAATGGTTCTTTTTTGTGAGAAATAAGATAGAACTGGGTTTTACTAGCATTGAAGTTGATAAGGTTGTCTGAGCCCCCATTGGCGGATGGCTTGGAGTTCGGAATTGAGGGCAGCGGTGGTTGATGTTCCATAGGTTGAAGTGAGTTGTGTAGAGTAGGGTTTGTCAAATGAAAGGGAGGAATGTAATGTGCTGTCATCTGCAAAACTGTGTATTGGGTTAGAGAGCAACTGAAGTAGGTCATTGATATATAGAAGGTAAAGGATTGGTGAGAGAACTGAACCTTGAGCGACCCCGGCATTAGTTGGATGGTGAGAGGATAGGGAGCCATCTACCATCACACATAGTGTGCATCCAGACAGGAAGCTGGCAATCCATCTGCAGAAGTTCTGAGGCAGCCCAAATGATGGGAGTTTGCTTAGTAAGCCTTTGTGCCAGACTCGGTCAAAGGCTTTGGAGATATTGAGTGCAACTACTTGAGATTCACCAAATTTTTCCATACCGTTTGTCCAGTGATGGGTGATGTATGAAAGTAGATCTCCTGTTGAATGGCTTTGATGGAATCCATACTGGTGGTCGCTTAATAGCCAGGTACTTTCAAGGTAGATTAGGAGTTGAGAGTTGATGATTTTCTCCATTACTTTTGATAGGACTGAGGTGATTGAGATGGGGGCGGTAGTTAGATGGCAGTGATTTGTCACCCTTTCTTTGCTCAGCCCAGTTTGTTAATGCTTCACCATTTCCATTATTATTATTGTAATTCCACATGTTGTGATGGCTGTTAAAATCTCCTATGTAAATAGTAGGATGTGGAAATATGGAAATTATTTCAGGTGGCCATTCTACCATGGGAGACTTACAGATGTTAACCACTGTGAGATCTTCAATTTTGGCTATGATATTGTGCATATTCTGATTAATAGGTGCTGATATTAAGTGAGCATTCTCTATATTATTGTGTATGTAAGTTGCACAGCCATGAGCTTGGTGATGTGTAGCTCCTAGTATGTTGTACCCTGCAATTTTTCCTCTAGATTTCAATTGTTGTTGTTCATCGAGTGCATCTCTTGAATGACAGCCATGTCTATATCATTTTCTCTAAGAATATTTGAGAGATACTGCCTTTTAGAAAAGCTGATTCCTTCAGCAAATTCAGAAATTAGCACCCAGTTTTCTTTTCTTGTTAAAAACATTACATAAGGTTAAAAAATTTGGGTATTAGGTAAATTAAAAAAAGCGTTGATATTATTCAAAAAAGCCAAACAATTAAAGTGGGCTGACCATTTAGCAGATAAAAGATGACAGATGGACAGTTCTTACTATAGTTTAGATTTCCACAGAGCTCAAGAGATCCAGAAAAAGACAGAGGATGAAGTGGAGAGATCATGGAAATAGCAAGAACTGAATGAGTACAGCCCATGACAGAAGTGAGTGGAGAAATTTGGAAGAAGCCTTTGCCCAGCAGTGGGATGCACCAGACTGATGACAACAACAAGTCATTCCGATTTTTTTTAAAATATTGTAAATTTATTATTACCCAGGCAACTCCATGGAGGTCATATGCTCATCAAGAAATACCCTAAACATTATGCAACCACTGAACAACATTTGCACAGTATCTGTCATACTTCACTTTAGACTCATTCACTGAAATGGCACCTATAATAGACTCTGCCCATCTATTCCACTCATTCACCATTCTCCAAGAAAAATATAGTCTCCACATCCTTGCTAACTAAACTCTTTCTCAATTTAGAGTAATAATCCCAAGTTTTTCTCCCATTCCCCACCCCCCCCAGTCCTGTACTGAAAAATTTCCTCTAGATGTGTATATCATATCAGCCTTTTCTGCTTATCAACAAAACATTCTGTTTATTGTCATTTGAACAGATAAGTTTAGCCCTATTGTTTGGTGTTTTCACCACTCCATATTGTTGTGAGGGGGGAGGGGATGTTGGTGAATGTATCTGCCTGTATGGGTGGGTTTTCTATAAACTGAGAAAACCAAGGCTCATCAGGCTGGCGGGTGACTAGTGTGTCTAAGAAAGGATGGCAGTTGTTTTTTTCTTCTTCCAGGATGAACTTGATTCTGGGGTGTTGGTTGTTTAAGTGTGTTAGGAAGGAGAGGAGTGCATCGGAGCCATGTAGCCAAATAACAAACATATCATCAACATAGCGAAGCCATATGGTTGGTTTTTGTGGGGCAGAGTTTAAGGCTTTCTCTTCAAAAGTCTCCATATAAAAGTTGGCCAAGGGTGGGGAGAGTGGAGCGATGCTAACTCCCATTTCAGAATGCTCTAAACCAGGGGTCGCCAAACTTCTTTGACTGTCGACCCCTTCATGAGTTTCTTGACTTTTTATCGACCCCCCCTCTATTTTACTATTACGTAATTATAATAGGATAAGCAATAAAGATGCTTGTTGGTAAATATGTCATTTTGGCCTACTTGATTGGTATCCGTAACTATTTTCATGACCTTGCTCCATCTTACAGGTCCTATTCATGTCGCTGTTCCCACGATTCACTCTTAATTGCATTGTCATTCAGGATGGAGATAATTCAAGTTAACAGAATTAAATATTACCCGTACAATGGTGTCTTATATTTTTCTATTGACGCCTGAGCCCGAATCAACCTCTATCAATGTTATATCAACCCCTGGGGGTCCATATCGACCACTTTGGTGACCACTGCTCTAAACCATCAATACACTTTTCAGATACATTAATGGTTACCTTTCTTTTCATTCACTCTAATAATCCACAAATATTTCACATTTTTCAGTTCCTACACGTAACAATTCTTGCAATCTATCGACTGGAAAAAATCCAGGACAGAACTCAGTCTTCATGTCAAAGGTTTCTGTGTCAAAGACATGCTCTTTTTTATGGACACCATGTTCAGAAAGCAGAAGCAGTAGGAACAAACAAGTAGCAAAAAAAAAACCACAAATAAAAACAAAGTTGCAACAACAAACACTGCTGAAGAACACTTGTATCCAGTGTGAAAAAATGCAGTGCAGTTATACAATAAAAGCCACACTATACACTATTTAAAGTGTATAGTGTGGCTTACACTACACACTTTTCTTAGCACAGCTGAAATATACTGATATGTTCACTCACTACACTATTTTTATCCAAGTCAGCTGTCACTTTATTATAAAAGTTCACTGAGGTGTGATCTGCCCTTCATAAAATCACGCTGTTCCCCACATAGCATCCCATTCCTATTTGTCCATTCCTGAATTTTTCTCTTAACCAACTTCTCCAATACCTTGCTCACCACTCCTGAGATCAGTGAATAATTTACTACCCCAGCCTTCGAGCCTATTTTATGCAATGGAACTATTTTCCCCTCTAACCTAGAGCTGATGCTTAAAAAAATTAAACAATGTGGTCAAAGGCAGTATCAATTTAGCACCTTCTCATAATGCATGAGCTGATATACCATCTAATCCTGTAGCTTTATTTACATCAAGATTGTGTAATATCCTATGCACCTCCAGTTCATCTGTCTCTACTTCTACATCAGTTCCTGCCACTCATTCTACTCCACTATCTCCACTTGGATGATATAGTCTTGCAAAATGATCACTTAGTAATTCGACTATCTATTTCCTGTGCTTCAATTTCATCAGTCCATCAGTCAACAAAATTGCTCTACCCTCTACCACAATTTCTTCCATTTACTTGCCATATACCAAAAGAACTCTTTGGTATTACCTCTGGCTTGCACAGCTAATTTACTCTCATATATAATATAAAGAGAGAGAAATATCATTCCTGGAACAGCACAAGGATGCTGCAAACAAGCAAGCAAATGAAGAAGAGGTTTGTTTCAGTGGAGGATTGTGGAGTAATGGAATGCTTTGCTTAAAATTTTATGTCAATGTTGAATGAGGGAAGATATAATGGTTACTCTGACTGCCAAGATAAAAATAATAAGCAGAATTTTAATATCGTAGTAATTTATTAAGTATAATTTCTGGGAAATTCCCATGCTATTCCTCTAAAACACTATTAATATAATTAACGGCTATTTTAGCCTGTTTTTGTTTAGGAGTGTCCCTTATATTTAATACATTGGCTAACATAACTCAAAAGGGGTATATATATATAATTTAGGACATTACGGGTGAGTGTAGAAGGCAATTATGGCAGAATAAAAAATGTTCATCAGTCCATCAGTCAACAAAATTGCTCTACCCGTTACCACAATTTCTTCCATTTACTTGCCATATACCAAAAGAACTCTTTGGTATTACCTCTGGCTTGCACAGCTAATTTACTCTCATATATAATATAAAGAGAGAGAAATATCATTCCTGGAACAGCACAAGGATTCTGCAAACAAGCAAGCAAATGAAGAAGAGGTTTGTTTCAGTGGAGGATTGTGGAGTAATGGAGTAGGTATGTACATAATTTTTCAACATTTTTTATTCTGCCATAATTGCCTTCTACACTCGTCCGTAATGTCCTAAATTATATATATATATACCCCTTTTGAGTTATGTTAGCCAATGTATTAAATATAAGGGACACTCCTAAACAAAAACAGGCTAAAATAGCCATTAATTATATTAGTAGTAATTTATTCTAAGGATACTTCACAATGATTGGAAAAAGTATCATGATATCGAGTGGTCTTCTCTATAATTTAAATATCTAAATAAAGGATAAACACTAACTCAGAATCTAACACTAAATACAGCAATTAAATTTGTTTACACTCTAATAATTTATGTTACAGAATACATTTATCATACTCATAATTTACAATTTACTCACGAAAAAAAAGACATTTTGCAAGTTTAATAACTGTGAGATATACTTTGAACTTTGAAGAAACATGAGAGGTTAGTCATATTAAGAAAGGATGGAAAATTAGTCCACTGCGAAGATTGTATTAAACAATAGCTTGGTAATGCAGGGTGAATATACACAGACAGGAACATGATTTTGAAATGATACAATATGTGCTATTTGATGAGACCTTTAAATGCATTCAACACTCTGCATTGCAGTTCACACAAAACTATGTTTTGCTACATTTCCAGATTTGTGGTCAACTGCACAAAATGGCCAGAAGAAAGTGTTATAGAAATATTATTGTTCAGGAACTCTATTCCATGCAACCTCAAGCTTCATGGTGGGAGGTCCATCATAGATAACACAAAGTCTGTCATACCATCCCTTAAGTTCATTCACAAGCTACGCTCAAACTACCCTCTGAAGCAATGCATTCCATGATTGTTTAAACACTTTCCATTCAAAAAAAAAAAAAAGTTATTTCTCACCCTCTTACATACTACTTTCTTTTGCAACCTTCAGGTGTGGTGCCCCTCCTTTTCCCTTTTCCTTCCATTTGTTTAACCAAGCAAAAAAAATTTCCCAGTGTAAGTCTGCTAAATAACTCTCAGCAGTTTAAAAGTCTTAATCATATTACCCCTTCATATTCTATCTACCAAACTTTGTAGTTTGCATTCCCTTAGTCAATCCTTGTAACCATGACTCAAAAAATTATGCAAAATCCTACTTAGCACATGAAAAATTGAGTCACCCACGAATCCACATTAATAAATGATATGTCCCAATAAGGTTCACAAAATGATTAGTAGTGCTGTACCATGGTTGGAGAAGTCATCTTTATTATTAAATAATAATAAATAATGGTTCTTCCACAATGAGTGTTGTGACTCTGTGGAGGTCCTGAATCATCATCATAATAATAAAAATATTATATTTTGTGCAATCTGTAGTCACCAGCTAGCGAACTTTACTCACCATAGATGAGTAGGTGGGTGTATTTATCATGTCCTGCTCATAATTCTCTAAATTAGACAACCAATTCCAGAATCCATGTTCATATTTGCTGATATGTTGATTTATCAGGTTCTACTATCTTCAAGTAAATTCCTTAAACATTTGGTGAAAGCAAATTTGAGTACACCGGACTGTTACTTACCTTGCATTCTTTTAACAGGTTTTTTTCACCTCTGTGTGGGAGTTCCAAGCTATGATAATTCATAACTTTTCTTTTTATTCAGAGCTTAATAAAATTAGTAGGGACATTCCTTTTTCAAAATGGATATGTCAGACTAACTACTCTACATCAAAGAATGTAAATAACTGTTATAGTTCTGTATTATTTTTGGCAACTATCAGCATGTATGTTTTTCAGCCATTTTCTATAAATGATTGAGAGGAAGAAGAAAAACAAAGAATAATGTTGAATTGATAAAGATGCAAAGAGTTGGCCTTAATTTCTTAAAATAACTAAAGTCAAATTCTTGGAAGAATTCAAGTTACATTCTATATTACTTTATCTATTGTTTCCCTGAGCAGAGAATGTAATTCCAGATTAACTAGATTTTTTATTAACTATGCTACCCATCCTTACTTTTAATGTCAGTTGAGGTAATAATCTACTTAATTTGTTTAATTTTTATTATCTGATACATTAGTATCTTATATAATTATATAATATATCTTATATATTATCTTATTCTTCTGCTCTTCTGAGAATATCTGATTATGGTGGATAAGTTAGTCAGAGAGAGATGGGGGGGGGGGGGAGCAATCCTAAACAAAGATACCTAAAGATATAAAATTATTTCTAGTTGAAAAAAAAAAAAAAAAAAAAAAAAAAAAAAAAATAAAATATATATATATATATATATATATATATATATATAATATTTAGGATATCAATTCCCTTACATTTATCTGTTTATTAACCTAGGTCACTGAGATGATATATGTTCACAGTAAATTAATGATTGTAGATGATTGCATAACTATTCTTGGTTCAGCAAACATCAACGATCGCAGTCTTTTGGGAAGAAGAGATAGCGAAATTGCAGTAATAATAGAGGACACGCATTTTTTTAAATCACGGATGAATGAAAAACTATTTGAATCTGGCTGTTTTTCTGGAAAGTTACGGACAACATTATTCAGGTACTAATTGTTTCTGAATTTGTACAATTTGTAGCATTTTTATATGATATATATTGTAGGCTTTATGTTAATCCACTCACAAAAGGTTGGAAACCTACTGCCTTACACATCAATCACTATCGCATCTATCACTGTTATATCGCTTTAGCTGATACACCTCTTGCAAATTGATCACTCAGTAATTCCACAATTCTTTCTGCTTCTGACACCTCCTTAGTATCAACATTCATTAAAGTTATCTTGCCATAAAAATATTTGTCATATGGCAAAACACACTCTTTAGGATTTCCTTTGGCCTGCTTAGCTAATTTCCTCTCATAACCATGCTATTCATCTTAAGAACTTTGACTCCACACATCTTAAGGACAAATTTCATGAACTCCGGTTTGAAAGTAATAGTTGCGGGAGAGTTGAGAAGATGCGTGTGATGGTATAATGGAAAAGGATTGAAAGAGAGATTAAAAGTGACATTATTATTATTATTATTATTATTATTACCATTACCTGACACCTCCAGGAGTCCAAAGACTCATTGAGGGAGAGCACCTACTCTACAACTCTCCATCTCCACCACTCAATCCACCAACTACAATGAACTGCAACTACACCAACACCATCTACCACCACTAGTATTTCCACAGACAATCACAAATATCCATGCCCAGGCTGGAACGATTGAGAAAGAGAGTGAAAGTGATGATCGAAAGAATAATAGTATGATGAATGTAAAAAATGAAGAGTTGGCTGTTATGAAGGAGATAGTGTAGTTATATGGATTGATAAACAGGATGAAGCATAAGCTGGAGTGATTGTAGAAACCTCGGATGAGTGGTTCAGCTGATAACAGAAAAAAAGAAGTGTGAGGAAAAGAGAAAAGAATGCTTCACAAAGAGAGAAGGAAAAATTAAGGAGAGAGCCTTATGCAGCAATTATATCATTAGAGGGGGGGGGGATTGGCAAGAGAGTGACAAAATCATGCTTCTGAAGTGCAAAAATTAACGATGTTACTGAGACTATTAAAAGGCAAAAGGGTAAAATAAAAAAGTTGATAGTTTTGACTGGAACAAATGATTTGAAATGAGAAAAGTATAGTATGAGGGAGGACATGAAAGAGTAACTGAAAATAGCAAAAGAAAAGAGTGAAAGAGTTAACATAACGGGTCTGTTTGCTGTGGTATGACAGAATTGAACTAGGGCCATAATACTGAATGAGTTGATGCATAGGTTATGCAGGAGGAATGATGCATAATTTGTGGAGTGAGTTTCACAGATGAAAAGGCTTATACAAGAAGAATAGTTTGAATTATTTGAATGGATTTGGTGTTCAGAGTCTGGAAAAAGTAAGTTAAATGAAGTGAAAGTGGATGTGCAGAAGAATCAGGAAAACTTGAGCTTTTAGGGAGAAGCTATTGAGTGGGTAACAGTGAGGCATTTGGGTGTAAGAATATGCATAAAATGCTTAAGATTAGTACCACTGGTAACAAACCAAAATGGGATAGTTAGAATAAAGGATAAAGACAGCAGTGAGTGAAAAGGGGTATTACACTTCGTATTCACTAAATGCCAGGAGTATTCAGAATAAGAGGAAGGTTTTTTTGATATTGGTGAGTTCATCCCCGCCAAAGGTTATTGGCATTAGTGAGACATGGCTGATAGAAGATGATATAGTTAGGTGAAGGGTATAGTGTGTTCAGGAAGGGATAGAGAAAAAAGAATGGAGGAAGGAGTACTACTGATGATAGCCAATGAACTGCAACTAAAGAGAGTAGAAGTTCAACTACAGGCCAGTGAAAAAGCACATTTGAGGCTATCTGGTGTGAGATAGAGACAAGCAGAACAAAATATATACAGATGGATGCTTCAAAAATCATGGGATGGAAAAGATGATGGGATAGTATGCATTGGCAAATAAGCTCATTGAGCAGGTAATTATTATGGACATAAAGTGCAAAATAGGAGGAAGGAAATACAAGTTACTAAGGAATAATTATCTGAGACGTGTGTGGAAGAATTTGTCTATAACCAATATGATTACATTGCTACCAAGTGAATGTGATCATATAGTCTCGACCTGGGAGGTGGCTAAATGTGTGGAATTTTCATTAAGGGGCGGGGGGGTATATGTTGCCTCTATAATATCTTATTTCTCCCTATTGTGTTTATTCTCTTCATTTATCCATTTAACACCTGCTTTACTTAACCTTTTGACTCTTGGAATATGTTTAGACATTGCTTCTGCTAGATAGTTCCTGAATAGCATCCAAGAAGCATTCCCCTGTCTACCCAACTTCTGAATCCATGATACAGCTGCAAACTGCCTTCTGAGATTTTCATTGTCCCCAATCTTGTAGTTCCACATATATCATTTACTCACAGAAGTCCTCATAAAGCTGCAACCACCCAGGTAATCATCTCATGGAAGTTTTTACCTGGGTGGTTAAATCAGGTGTTGAATTGCAAGATGGAGATTCATAACCTAATTCATAATGAGATCCTCTGATGATCTGATCAAATCCAAGATCCTCGATTCTTATGTGTCCTTTGTTGCATACAGCCTAAGTAATTACTCTCAAAAATTAAAAAATCCCATTCATTTTCTTTAGCTCCAGATGTTATCTCGTCATCTCGGTATGCAGGGAGTTCAAAATTAAAGTATCCCTGTATAAAGCATTGTGGAGTGCCACCCAGCGATCTAAATGCTGTAAAACTTGAAGAGATATATTATGCATAATGAACAAGCAATATCTGAGAAAAAAGAGTAGTTAAAAATTAACCACCAGGGGCATTGTAAACCCTAAACGCATGGAATTTGCATATCACACAAACTCTGCCGTTGCCAGGAGGATTTAAAAGATGGACATGGGATTTTTCCCTTCATTCTGGTTGTTAATATAGCATCCAGAGTGATGGTACTAACACCTTGCCCCAAAGTGCTTTGCACATGAAGCTGTACTACCTAAACAATTGCAATGCTGTTGTTACGCTCTGCGAATTTCATCACCTGAACAAATGTCAATAACACTATCTTGTTATAGTCATTTTGAAAAAATGAGTTCGTTGGGAGTTAGATCTGGCAGAGGTTGCAAACCAATCCGTTCACAACCAGTGAATAAAGTAGCTACTGCCATTGTGGAGCAGGTGATGAATAACAGTGTTGGTTCCTGCAGTGCACATGCTGTATCAAGACACATGGATATGCCTTCCACAACTGTCTGAAAAAATTTTATGGAAGATTCTACATTTCTACCCATTTGCGATAACCCTGACACAGGAATTGCACCTGCAGGACTTTGAAAGTTAACTGACATTTGCTTTTAACTTGTAGAGGTGTCCCATGTAGAGGTGAGTTTGAGGCTATCTGGTGTGGACTTTAGTACCCATAAGGCCAATTTAATCTTATGGGTACTAAACAAGTGATCATTAAGGGTGACTTTGATTATCCAAACATTGACTGGGTAGAAGAGAAATCTTATGATAAGAATGAAGAGGAATTCATTGAATTCTTGTGAGACAACTTTCTCAAGCAGCATGTAAAAGAAGGAACTCAAGTTCAAAGAATGTTGGATTTGTAAATAGCATCAAAAGGGGGGGGGGGGTCTTTGAGCAACGAGCTCTAGAGTTAGCTTGCCTAAAACCCAAAATTTGGCTCAGATATGTTGATGATATTTTCGCCATTTGGCCCCACGGCTGCGAAGCACTAAATACATTCCTTAGCCACCTGAACAAACAACACAAACGCATCCAATTCACCACTGAAATAGAAAAAAACAACCCTCTTCCGTTCCTAGACACACCTGTCACACTTCTTCCTTCAGGCTCTCTCTCCTTCTCAGTTTACCGCAAACCTACATACACACACACACAGGCCAGTACATACACAAAAATTCTTATCACCACACAATACAAAAACTAGGGGTCACAAGCCCTTAAACACAGAGCGCAAACTATTTGCTCAAATGAACAAGCTCTTAACCATGAATATGAGATCAAACATACCTTTATAAAAAATGGATACAGTATAAAAAACCATTCACAAGATCCTCCACAAAGATACCACTAATAACAAAAAAAAAAAAAAGATTTCAAGAATGCTATTGCTATACCATATGTTAAAGGCATTTCTGAAAAAATAGACAGAACACTACACAAATACAACATCAAAACCACCTTTAAACGCCCAATAAAATTAAGACGCCTACTCAGTTCTTCCAAGGATCCTCTGCCACACTTAGCCCACCCAGGGGTTTACAAAATACAATGCACATGTAACACACCATACATAGAGGAAACAGGGTGAACCACCCAATCAGGAAGGATGAAGAAAAATGACACATAAAATACTTCCATTTTGGAAAAACCGGCCTTTCTGACCACGCACTCCAAACATACCACAGAATTGATTGGAAAGGTACCAAGTCCCTACACCACACCAAAACCTGGTTCGAGTGGAAATCCAAGGAAGCGTGTGAAATGCTCAAACATGATCTGAATCTAAATAAAAATGATGGTCTAACCATTCCAAGAATGTGGAGGACCTTCATAGCAACCACAAAGAAAAATCTCAATACAAGAAGACTTGGTGAAGTGTTTTTTTTTTTCCCCCTGAATATTCAATAGCAACCTTACTATACAAATCCAGAAGATAATCATAATATAACAATATTAACTGTATAATTCCAGAAGAATCCTAATACGTGAGGACTTTAGCAGAGTTCATTGTAGTTTTTTTTTTTTTTAAATCACCAGAGGATAGGCTAAGAAAAAAGATTAGTTAACAACATAGATGTAATTTACCTGTATAGAGTGCAACAGTATGTAGCTTGGTTCTTATACACATGTATCCTTCTGATGATGACCTCAATACAGGGGTCGAAATGTCAAGTTATTATTTTATTATTAATCAGTAAAATAATCTTTTCAACACGTGTGTTTTGTGTCCCTAAATTCATAAATATGAATAAATCACAGTATGAAAAGAAATTAGCTATGCAAGCTAAAGGCAATCTGAAAGAATTTTATCGTTATGCTTCAAGCAAAAGGAATAATGAATATTATAGAATAACTTTATTGAATGCAGATGGTACTCTAATGTCAGAAGCTAATGAGATTGCTCAATTAATGAGTGTTCACTTTGCTAAGATGTATCAACCAGGTGTGTGTAACATGGTACAGTGCTACTGCTACATTGGATAAGGAGTTATAGATGTATGGAAATGAGGTTGAATTGCTATTGCATAACCTAAATAAGGATTTGTCAATAGAAACAGATGGAATATCAGCACATTTGCTAAAGGAATGTTCAGCTGAATTGGCTAGGCCTGTCACATGTTTGTATGACTTGAGTCTAAGCTCAAGAATAATACCACAGGAATGGAAGGAATGTATGACTGTTCCATTGTACAAGGGTAGAGCAAAAACTAATGTGTCTAACTACCAACCTATCAGCATCTCTGGTGTGGTAGTGGAGATTTTAGAGAGGTTGGTAAGCACTTGCATACAGAATGGGTAGACAAACTATACTCTGCAAGGAGCAGCACAAGTTTATTAAAGGAAGGTCATGTTTTAGCAACTTCCTCATATTTTATAACAGTGTTACAACCAAGTTGGATAAAGAACACAGGTGTTGAAATGATTATTTTACTTATTATTAATAAATAAGTAAATAAATAAACAAGGGTAGAGCAAAAAACTGATGTGTCTAACTACCAACCTATCAGCATCTCTGGTGTGGTAGTGAAGATTTTAGAGAGGTTGGTAAGCACTTGCATACAGAATGGGTAGACAAACTATACTCTGCAAGGAGCAGCCAGGACATTATAATCACAAAAGCAGACAAAGGGAATGCCACTGTTTATTAAGTTTATTTTAGTTTATTAAAGGAAGGTCATGTTTTAGCAATTTCCTCATATTTTATAACAGTGTTACAACCAATTTGGATAAAGAACACACGTGTTGAAATGATTATTTTACTTATTATTAATAAAATAACACTTGATGTTTCAACCCCTGTATTGAGGTCATAATCAGAAGGAATGGAAACCAAGCTACATGCTCTTGCACTCTATAAAAGTAAATTAAATCTATGCTGTTAATTAATATTTTTCTTAGCCTGACCTCTAGTGATTAAAAAAAAATTTTTTTAAAAAATAATAATAAATAAATTAAATAAAAAACTAAAATAAACTGTGCTAACATCCTCCTTACTAAGATTACTAAGATTCTTCTGGATTTGTACAGTTCAGATTGTTATACTACAATTTTCTTCTGGACTTGTACAGTTCGAGTTGCTATTGAATGTTAAGGAAAAAAAAAACACTTCACCAAGTCTTCTGTAGTTGCTATAAAGGTTGCAAATGGATCTCCATATCCTTGGAATGGTTAGACCATCGTTTTTGTTCAGATTTGAATTATGTTTGAGCATTTCACATGCTTCTTTAAATTTCCTCTCAAACCAGGTTTTGGTGCAGTGTAGGGACTTGGTTGATTGGTACCTTTCCAATCAACCAAGAATTGATTGGTACCTTTCCAATCAATTCTGTGGTATGTTTGGAGTGCGTGGTCAGAAAGGCCAGTTTTTCCAAAATGGAGGTATTTAATGTGTCGTTTGTGTTCATCCTTCCTAATTGGGATGGTTCGCCCTGTTTCCCCTACGTATGGTAGGTTACATGTGCATTGTATTTTGTAAACCCCTAGGTGGGCTAGGTGTGGAAGAGGATCTTTGGAAGAACTGAGTAGGCATCTTAATTTTGTCGGGGGTTTAAAGGTGGTTTTCATGTTGTATTTGTGTAGTGTTCTGTCTATTTTTTCAGAAATGCCTCTAACATAAGGTATGGCAATAGCATTCTTGAAATCTTTTTTGTTTTTAGTGGTATCTCTGTGGAGGATCTTGGGAATAGCTTTTTACTGTATCCATTTTTCATAAATGTATGGTTGATGATCTTGTATTCCTGGTTTAGAGCCTGTTCATTTGAACAAATCATTTGAACTCTGTGTTTAAGGATGCTTATGACCCATAGTTTTTGTGTTGGGTGGTGATAAGAATTTTTGTGTATGTACTGGCCTGTGTGTAGGTTTGCAGTAGACTGAGAAGGAGAGACAGCCTGAGGGAAGACGTGTGACGAGTGTGTCCAGGAACGGAAGAGAGTTGTTTTTTTCCCATTTCAATGGTGAATTGGATACGTTTGTATTGTTTGTTCAGGTGACTAAGGAATGTATTTAGTGCTTCACGGCCGTGGGGACCAAATGGCAAAAATATCATCGACATATCCGAGCCAAAATTTGGGCTTTAGGCATGCTGACTCCAGAGCTCGTTGCTCAAAGTCTTCTATATAAAAAAAAGTTAGCTATTGGGGGGGAGAGTGGTGAGCCCATGGCTATACCCTCTTTTTGAAGGAAGAAATTGTTTTGCCACACAAAATATCCAGAGCAGAGTACATGGGCAAAGAGAGCCGTGATGTCATTTGGAATATGTTCTGTAGGAGCAAGATAGTATCATTGATTGGGACATTTGTGAAAAGGGAAGTTATGTCAAAGCTGATTAATAAATCTTGGTCGTTGAGCATAATGTTTTTAATTTTGTTTACGAAATGTTATGTATTTTTTATGCAGGAAGGGGAATGACCTACCAATTCCTTGAGTGTGGCCGCTAATTTTTTGGCTAAGTAGTAATTTGGGCTGTCGATTCCTTCAACAATCTGATGTAGTGGTGTGTCTGTTTTGTGTATTTTTGGCAGGCCATAAATTCTGGGCCGTCTGGTTTCTTCTGGCCACGTGTTAATGGATTTAATTAATTCAGTTGTTTTCTTTTTGATGCGTTTCATAGGGTTGTAGTTTACCATTTGGTAGGTGCTGTGGTCCAATACTAAATGGTTCATTTTTTCTATGTAAGTTGTCTGATCTAAAACAACAGTGACATTCCCTTTGTCTGCTTTTGTGATTATAATGTTCTGGTTATATTTTAGGGATCTGAGGGCCAGTTTTTCCATTTTGTTTAGGTTGCTGCTTAGTTTTTTGCTTGAATTTAGTATACAAGATGTTTCCATGCATATTTTGTCTGTTAGATTGGCGGGGAGGGTTCTTCAGGCTCTCTCGATATGATAAATGATATCAAGTTTGTTTACTGACCTTGGTGCATTGGCATAGTTTAGACCTTTCTCTAGCATTGAGAGTTCACCTTGGGTGAGATTGTAGTTTGATTGGGTGATAACCAGGCCGTGGTCTGATGGTGGTTGGTTGCTCCTAACTTCTGAAAGTTTATTTTTCACTTGGTTAGAATATAATAAATTTAGTTTAATCCTTTATCCAAGTGTGAGCAAACAAAGTTTGCACCTGAAAGTATCTTCAGGACTGAGGTAAGGTGGTACACACTAGGGCAACTCGTTGCAAAGGTGGAGCAAGCTACCAATACTCCTGTCTCAGTATCTCCTATAATGCAAAACACATCTCCTTGCAGATATGTCTAATGTTATGCATTAAGGGAAGGGCCACTACCCAGACTAGTTTCGACCTTTATTGAGGTCGAATGGGAGTTCATGTCTCTCATCATCGGCCTTTGGAGAATAAAGCATGCTGAGGGTCAGCGAACAGTGAGAGAGGAGAATAATGAAAGATAGAGTAGGACAGTAGGAGGTAAAAGAGGCCTCAGTCAACCTGTTTAGCCTTATATGGCTAATTGGTCTGTGACACATATTCTCAATTTATCTGTTAAAAAAAAAGAAAATTTAACCATAAAAATTTTGACTAATAGTTCACTTATAAATTTATCCTTAATAATTTCATCAGTTATCTATGAAGGAGATCCATTGACCTGTTTTGTAAACAATAATTTCAGTTAGAACTTCTTTTTTTTTTATTTATTTATTTTATTTTATTTTTTTTTTTTTTTAATTTTTATTTTATTTTATTTTTTTTTAAATTACATAAAAATCAAAGGACTTAAGGTCCGGTCAGTTGAACTGAAAGGAAACAAAATAAGGAACTTGCAAACCTGGTACCACTGGGACTTAGAATGGGGTAGAAGACTGGCCCAGGAGATGCTGCTCACAAGGAGCAGCACCGCCTCTCAGTAAGCCTTCGCAGCCCGGGTTCTCAGATCTACCCCCCTTATTTGGAGTAAAGGAAACCGTGCCAGCGAAAGCTTTGTGGCGAGGAAGAACAGGGTGGTTGTTACTTTTCCTAGGGAGAGTTAGGTGGAGTTTTGGAGATACTAAAGAAATATACAGGGCTTGATGCGTCCCTGTATAAGAAAGCATATTTTCGGTGGTTTGCAGTATTTGTTCACAAATTTAAAGTCACCTAGTAGATGTCTCTCTTGCGCAAGAAATTTAGGAAGGTAAAAAAAGAAACCTTTCCTTATTCCTGCGTACATTAAATTTGCGTCCCGTACCTGGGATTTTTTCCGTACCTTCCAGATGTGATACTTTAAGACGTTAATTAAAAAAATGGCGAATTTTTGGGTCTTGTTGACTGGTGGCGGGAATTGCAGGTATATGACCTCTTCTAGTGATAGCATCGGGATTCCCAGTGCTGTGCTCAGTCTTTGCCAGACGCGTTGGGCTGGTGGGCAAAAATAAAAGAAATGCTCCACCGTTTCCACGCCCCGGCAGACATCACAAAAGGGATCGCACGGACTGGGTACGTACCTAGATTTAACCTGTTTCACCGGGAGCCGCCCATAGGCTATTCGCCAGGCCAGATCCCGATGAAAAGGCTGTCCCCAGCTATTCTTGATGTTTTTAAAGAGAATTTCATTATTTGTCCCGAGGTTTGGTGTATCACGCCTGGAGAGTTGGAAGAAATCCCAGTATACTGCTTTCGGTTTGTGTGTGAGGATTTCTGTTCCTTTGTCTCTAAGTACTGTGAGTGATTTTACTAGTGTGCGGTACCACTTGGGCACAACCCTTGCACGGGGTCCAGCGTAGTCCGTGGTTCCAAAGAGGGGGAGGAAAAGTCCTATAAAATATCTAATTAGGAGGCCTGAAATATGGTTTGAGTTTAAGGCCTTCCGTACGGTTTTGAATGTATTTGCATAAAGCAAGCTTTTGAGATCAGGCAGAGCGTACCCCCCTTCTTCATGTTTTAGTTGCAAGTATTGTTTTTTAACCTCATGTTTTTTTTCATTCCAAAAGAAATCTACCAGTTTTTTGGATAATTGGTTTTCTTGTAGCAGTGTGATGCCTGTGATATTGATTGTGTGCATCAGCATTGGGGTAATGATTGTTTTTATCACTGTGGCTCTGCCATAAAAGGAGAAAAAGGTCGGTTTGAATAGATTTATCTTTTCCGTACTTATTTCCTGTAATTTTTTAACTGGTAAAGCTAGCGACTCAGAAAAGGGAACTCCTAGTATTGTTAGCGGCTGCGTATGCAGCGCTAAACCGTAGGGAAGTCCGGTGTTATGGAAATTTCCAAAATTTTTGATTTTGGTTTTTTGTGCATTAACTCGGAGACCACTGACTATGCTGAAGTTTTGCAGTATGTCAAGATAGATGCAGATAGACTCAGAGTCTCTGAGTGTGGCCACTACATCATCTGCATATGCTACTATTTTGCACTGTTTGGAAACTTGGGGCAGTGGAATACCATTAATTGCAGGGGTGTTCTCTATTCTTTTAATGAGGGGTTCTAATGCTAGGGAAAAGAGAAGGGGACTTAGTGGGCAGCCTTGCCTAACCCCTCTCTTTATACGGATTGGTTCTGTCAGAAACCCATTAATAGACAGTTGTGTCGAGGCCTCCGCGTACATATGTTTAATTGTACGCCGAAGTCTCGGGCCTATGCCCACTTTTTTTAGGATGTCCTGTAAGTACGTGTGGCTGACGCTGTCGAACGCTTTTTCCAGGTCGGTGGAGAGAAGTGCCAGGGGGTATTTTTTTTCCTTGGCCAGTCTGATTAGGTCTCTTAGCAGGAAGAGATTAAATTCCATAGATCTACCTGGGATTCCATAGACCTGTGAACTTGTTATTATGTTTTCTATTCCGCCCTTAATGCGTGTACAGATAATTTTTGCGAAAAGTTTATAGTCTAGGTTAGTTAAGGAGATGGGATGCCAGTTATTTGACAAAGTCCGATCTCGGTCTTTTTTGGGGATAAAGGTTGTATAGCTCTTAGCGAATTCCTCGGGGATGTTTCCCGAAGTGAGGAATTCGTTAAAGATCTTTACTAGTGCTGGCAGTACAAGGTCCCAGATAGATCTATAGAATTCTATCCCCAGTCCGTCTGGCCCTGGGGTCTTTTTCGTCTTCATCGTTTTGCACATGGCTTTTATTTCAGCTGCAGTTATCGGCCTGTCATGCAGGGCGCTAAGATGCTCGGGAAAACGTTTGACGTCCCACTCACTGAAGTCATCCGTGCCCTGCTGGTCAGCAAAGATGCCGAGATACTGCTGGTGAAAGTGACGGAGTATTTCATGGGTTGAATTTAGAATCTGGCCTTTCTCCTCGATCTGGTAAATCGTTCTTTCATCGTTTGCTGCCACCCGTTGTTGATTGTAGAATGCGGCGGAGGGTGTTTCCAAATTTCTGAGATAGAGTCTCGTGCGAAAGTCGAGGTCATCGACTCTACTCTGCCGCTCTTGCTGCAGCTCTATTTCTACCTGTCTGATAAGATGTCCGCAGGGAACTCCGCTCCGTTCGCTTGACCGGTACCAGCCGAGTTCCCTGTAGAGATCCCTCAGCCGTTTACGTTGTTGGTAGACCCTTTCGCGCCCACATTTTTGAAACAGTTCCTTAGCCTGCCACTTAAAGTGCAGCCAGTTTTCCCAGTCCCAGTTGATGTTTGTCCATTCATCACAGAGTTTCTGTAGCTGGTCGCTAAAAAGACTGGGAAAGGTAGGAGGAAGCCTCCAGGGACCTCTGGCTGTTTCCATAACCTCTGGGAGTGTAATTTTTAAAATGACCAATTTGTGGTCTGTTAACATGTTGTGTGCTGTGGTGTGACGTGTCCTTTGAACATACTGTTCCAAGTTTTGGGACACGTACACCCTATCTAGTCTCGTCGATATCTGGCCGCGGCACCACGTTGTTTCTACCTTCGATGGGTTATTCCTCCTCCAGACATCGACGAGATCAAAATTTACACAGCATCTTTTTAGAGCGGCGGTTCCGCCGGTTCCGGAGTTTGCGTTCCCGCCTACTTTGTCCAAACGTGTGTCTTCCACACAATTCCAGTCCCCGGCTACTATTAGGTGTTCTGCTCCCAAGAGGTAGTTTTCAAGGGCAGAGAAGAAACCGCTTCTGTGGTATGGGCTGTTCGGGGCGTATACTGCAACAAGCCGGATGGTACGGCCACCGTACTTCCAGTCTACCGTTATTAGACGTCCCATGGCGTCCTTCTGGACGTTGAAGAACTCCCCCGCGATTGGGGGGCGAATTAGTATCCCCACCCCTCGCGAGTGAGCATCCCCAAAGCACCAGTAGCTAGTGACTGGGTAGCTTCTCGAGAAGTTCTCCACGTCCCAATGCTTATAAAAATGGGTTTCTTGAATCAGGAGGATATTAATTTTGTACCTTAACATTAGCTTCCAGACAGTGCTTTGTGCAAAGGGGTTGCGTAAACCGTTGGTGTTTAAAGTGGCAATTTTAAAATCCATGTTGGTATTTGGAGGAAGGGGGGGTGTTGTCTGTTTGTTGCTCTACATGTTCCACCTGTGATTCACTATCGGAGCTGTTTGGAATATCCATAACGAGGTCGTTTTGAAATTCCATTTCTGTGATGCTATAAATGTCCGTGCTGCAGATACGTGAATGGGGTTCTGCTGGTTGGTCCGCTACTGGGGATAGGTTTCCTGTCTTTGTTACCGCCTCCTCAAGGGGCTGGGTGCCTTCGCGTTGGCTTGTAGTTTGTATGTTGTCCATTTCATCTTCTGATGAGAGTAGGCTGCTTTGTTTAGCCTTTTTTGCCTCTTCTGTTTCTGCCTCTCTTGTGCGCTTTATTGGGGCGCTGGTTGTTACAACTTCTTCCTCTTTGCTGCGGGTTTCGAAGTTGGCTGTTATTTCCTTGATGTGGCGGGTTGCCCTGGGTGTCTTACCCGTTACGGGTTTCATGAAGGTTGTGTTTTCTGCTAGTGTTTCTTTTTCGGTCTGTTGCCGGAGCTCTGGAAAATCGCTCCCTGATGATACCTCAGGTGTACCGAGGGGTATAGCCCTGATCAGTATTATGGTCCCTCCGGCTACTTCTGAGGTTGTTCTGTGCGAGCACATGTCCACTTTATGGGTCAAGTCCCCACATTTAAGACAAGCTTCTGTGCAGTTTACTATTTTGTGCTCTGTTGATTTGCAATTTCTGCACTGTAGTTTTGGGCATTCTGCCCCTAGGTGACCCTCAGAGTTACATCGGAAACACAATCTTTTAACACCCGGGTAGTTAACCATGACCCTTGTTTGGCCCACTAAAATGAAGTTGGAAACTTCCTTTTTCATATCCATTTGTATTTCAACGTCGCCTGTTTTCCAGCCTTTGTAATCTGGATGTTCAAATGCTTTGATACTAATAATATCGCCCCATTGGCTAAAAAATTTCTTGACGTTGTCTTCATTCTCCAGGTATTCCAAGGGAAATCTAGTTATTCTTAAGGTTTTCCGTAAACTCCCTATTAAATAAGGTGTGATCGTTTGTCCCGCACAGGGGAAACCCTCTAATAATTTGCTTCTTGTTTGGTCATTTTTTACTACAATTTGAAATCTTTCTTTTGAGTACGGTGTGAAACCGTATATGTTTTCTGCCCCTACTGTATCAATCAGAGCTTTCACTAAGGTCCGCTCATCTGGGAGCCGCTTGACTTCGATGCCAAGTGTTCTAGTTCTGGGTAAGAATAAAGGCATTGTTGGGGGAAGACCTAACTACTGGCTGTAGAAGGGGGGGGGGGAAGGAGGGCGAAGTCGGGGAACACCCGGTGTCCCTCACAACAAGCGAAGAGATACCAGAAGGAATGGGTAAAAGAGCCAATAATAAGAAAAAAGGTCTTACCAACACTGAGGTACTTCTGCAGAAAATGAGCATGGAGCTCTCTCTTCGGGCCGCGGGAACTGGATCCTCTTTTGGACTGGTAGGCACAGGTGCTTTCTTCTTCGAACTGGAGCTGTCTTTCACGTCTTGGCAAATAAGGTCTCTTCAGTGGGAGCCAGGCCCAAGCTGAGATACCAGGCAGAAGCATTCACAGGTCATCTCTACCTATAGAAGTTGCCAAATGGTGTGCCACCCATTTTTAATAAATTACTCTGGATTTAGAGAAAGATGTTGAAAGTTTATTTTTCACTTGGTTAGAATATAATAAATTTAGTTTAATCCTTTATCCAAGTGTGAGCAAACAAAGTTTGCACCTGAAAGTATCTTCAGGTACAGGTAGCTTGCTCCACCTTTGCAACGAGTTGCCCTAGTGTGTACCACCTTACCTCAGTCCTGAAGATACTTTCAGGTGCAAACTTTGTTTGCTCACACTTGGATAAAGGATTAAACTAAATTTATTATATTCTAACCAAGTGAAAAATAAACTTTCAACATCTTTCTCTAAATCCAGAGTAATTTATTAAAAATGGGTGGCACACCATTTGGCAACTTCTATAGGTAGAGATGACCTGCGAATGCTTCTGCCTGGTATCTCAGCTTGGGCCTGGCTCCCACTGAAGAGACCTTAATAAAGGTCAAAACTAATCTGGGTAGTGAATTTATGAAAAAGCAGTCCTTTTAAGGACTTCCAGGGTAACAATTAGCAATGCTGAACCGAGGAAGTAAACTGAGGTTCGGCTGTTGCTGTTATCCTGGGTGTGAGTTTTTGAGTTTGCTCCCTTGGGGTTTTTGCCTTAAGGGAGCACCTTGAGTCTCCGGGGAAGGTGTTCTCCGCAGGGCCCGCTGAGGGGTTCTTGTCGGTGAATTATTTTCTCGGAATTTGAGCGGTTCTGCTCAGGAGTCGGGGAGCCCGTTGGGGTGCTTGAACGGGGCGGCCGACACTGAGTGGAACCAACGCTGAGCGGTTCTGCTTAAACGGGGAGCCCGTCGGGGTGCTTGGACGGGGCGGCCGTCAATGAGTGAAACCAACGCTGAGACATGGACGGTCTTTCGCCCACTATGGAGTGGCCTAGAGATCGTCCGATTTTTTGAGATTTTACCCTTTACTTACTAATCAGGTCCAAAACTAGTTTGGGTAGTGGCCCTTCCCTTAATGCATAACATTAGGACATATCTGCAAGGAGATGTGTTTTGCCATTATAGGAGATACTGAGACAGGAGTATTGGTAACTTGCTCCACCTTTGCAACGAGTTGTCCTAGTGTGTACCACCTTACCTCAGGACTTTGGGAGATTTATAGCCTCCTTTGGGAGATTTATCCTGCTTTGGGAGATTTATCCTGCTTTGGGAGATTTATAGCCTCCTTCGATGAGTCCTTGATTCTCTGGAGGTTTCAGATTATAATAATGGAAAAACTTTTAATTGTGTAGATTGATAACCAAACTAGCGGAAACTAAACTGGAAAGATGGAGAAAAGTACTGGAAGAGAGAGGTATGAGACTGAGCAGAAGTAAGACAGAGTATATGTGTTGCGCAGTGGGCGGTGGCCAGGAGACAGACCTGGAGCTGGAAGGAAATGTCATCAGGAAGGTGAGAGACTTTAGATACTTAGGTTCGACAGTGGAAGAAGATGGAGGAGGTGAGAAGGAAGTGGGATGCAGGATACAAGCAGGTTGGAGGAACTGGAGGGAGATGGCTGGAGTGTTATGTGATAAGAGGGTGCCGATCAATCTGAAAGGCAAAATTTATAGGACAGTAGTGAGGCCAGCTATGACATATGCTATAGAAACTGTGGCCCAGAGGAAAAATAACATTAGCAGGATGGAAGTAGCAGAGATGAGAATGCTTAGGTGGATGTGCGGTGTGACCAGAAAGGATCATCTGAGAAATGACTATGTCAGGGGAACAGTGAAAGTTACGAACTTAGGAGCGAAAGTACAGGAGGCAAGGTTGAGATGGTTTGGTCATGTGATGAGGAGGGAGGACGAATATGTGGGAAGAAGGGTCATGCAGATGGATGTGCAAGGAAGGCGGAAGCGTGGGCGGCCAAAGAAGAGATGGAGGGAGCTGGTAGAAGAGGACTTGAAGATGAAGAACTTGGATGTGGTGACAGCCCAAGACAGGAAGGTGTGGAGGAGACTCATAAGAAACAGTGACCCCACTTAAGTGGGAGAAGCTGCAGAAGAAGAAGAAGAAGATAACCAAACTAGTTGGCACGTTACTTTAAGTCAAGCTATTCAGAATAACTTTTACAATTGTGAGAATTATTCTAAAATTCAAAATTTTTTGCGTAAATCAATGCTTTATTAACATCATTTATGACACATACACATGACTGGAAAACATTATTAAACTATTACATGCTTCTACAAGTGAAGTGGGGAAAAAGGCAATGAGCTATATGATGGTGGTCTGGAATCTAATTGGTCTATAACTGGTATGCCTTTCATTTCTTTTAATTGGAATATTTACAGTGTCAGATTATCCTCAGTTATATTACCAACATTGGTGCTACAATATGTTTATGACACTATGATGTATAAATAGGGACATGTTTTGCTGGCATTGCAAAATTGAGGAGCTATGAAGAATAAAGCTGATGTTGTGAAAGGCAGATTATTTGGGGTAACAATTCTTTTCAATATTGCAAAGCTTTGAAATTTAGAAGTCGATTACAATGTTGTGCATTTTTTTTTTAATCCACCCAGCCATGAAAGGTTATATACTGTTGGATCGTAACTTCTTCTCAATCATGTTTTATCATCTTATATTTCTCTCTTGTTATAAATTTAACTAGTTGTAGGCTGATATATCAATCGAATATGAAGAAAATTTATATTATACTGCACCACTCCATATTCTGAATTGCAAGAGCAATTTAGATAAATCAACCTTCAACTGTATTAGGTTATCATAAGCTGATTTTAGGCCGAGGTTTTTATTCTTACTACATAGGGTTCCTGCTAAGATTCATATTATTTTAATGAGTGGTGCAGTGAAACAATCAGGCAAATACAAGATTCAATTCAAACAAAATTATTTAATGCAGCATCACATAAATTACATCATAACACAATATTCCAACAGGGACATTATGATTGAACGAATATAAAGCTCTCATTAAGATTCTAGTATACTATTCAGCTGAGCTTAAACTTTATAATTAAAGATTATATTTAACAGATCTGATCCTTCTTATTACAAAGAACTTATATCATAACTCTACTCTGATTAAGGTTAAATATCAAATCAGTTCAAGCTATTCAGAAGAATACAACTCATGAACATTCAGACATTCATTTATAATTCTCTAGGCTCAGTTAATCAATTTTAGTTCATGTAAGTTCGAGATTCCTAAATTACAACAAATAGGCTTCACAGTATTCTCATTCAGTCAATGAACACCTAATTCAATAATATAGCATTTATCACTTGAAGAGGGAAAAGTCTTAGCACATCACACATTAAATCTTGACCCGCTGAATACATCAACTAGAAACAATATACTATCGGCGGAATTAATTTTCGTTACTTCTCACTAAGTATAGCAAAGGTAATCTTACCAGGATATAGCTTCATCACATCATAAGGAGATCGAACAATAATTTTAAAGTCCTCGCTGACTTTAACTTAGTAGTAACACAAACTTAAAAGAATTTTCCATTTCCGCGACTGATTTATAGACTCGGGAGAATATAACCTTTATGCACTTGGTTTAAATTATCTACCTATTTCTCCTTTTTCTTATATGTATTATCCTATTTCCTGCACTATTCCACTGCTAGGCACTAGGAAGTTTTGGTATAAATCCAACTCAGAAAAAAGTAAGTTAAAATATCAAGTGAATCCCGGTCCTTTAAATACTGTTTTCGGCATGTCAAAATTCCCTTCCAGTCTCCAGCTACTGTTCTCTATACTTCCCTACTCAATTCTGTCTTTACTTTCGTTTTCATATCCACTCCTTCCTTTTTTCCCACCTCCAACCAAGGGACATTCACTAACATATCCATATCCATAGTGAGATTTCAACCGACAGCCAGTGGATGGCGAATGAATGTATTAACCACTCAGCCAATCAGTAGTCTGGAAATTATATGGTTGCAACACTAAAACCTCTCTGGAAGATTAGATACAACTGTAAATAGTAAAATTCTTGGTAAAAGTTCAAGAACATGATGGGGTATGCTTTTCATTTCTTTTAATTGGAATATTTCCAATGTCAGATTATCCTCAGTTATATTATCAACATTGGTACTGCAATATTTCTGCTCAGTTTGATAACATTAGTCAAGACTGGAGAAGTAAGGTTTTGGCAGTTTTTCTGCTTGGTTATACTATAAATTAAAGATACCAAGAAATTATATTCTTGGTTTAATCCTTTATCCAAGTGTAAGCAAACAAAGTTTGCACCTGAATAATTTCAGGACTGGGCAACTCATAAATAGAAGCTAATGACTTCACATCACCTGCCTTAGTATCCCATAATGCAAAGCACATATCCTTACAGACATGTATAATGCTATGCATTATGGGAAGGGTCACTACCCAGACTGGTTTTGACCTTTATTGAGGTGAAAAATTAAAGGGTTGCTCATCATATACCGACAGTAGTTAGTACAGGGATGCAAGAGAGCTTGATAGTATTAGGAGAGAAGGCAGGTAGATAGCATGAGAGATAGAGAAAAGGTCTCAGCTCTTTTATATCATCATATAGCCAAAGGCTATCAGTTTTCCTTTTTCGTCAATCTCATATAGATGAACAACCAAAAGACCAATGGAAACTAAAGTGCAAAGATGACTAATACCCAGGTGATTAGCAGATCTGGGTTAACTGCCTAGAGTTGGCCTTCTCTGCCTGGGATTGCTCTCCAGTCATCCCTGCAATTGACTATAGGACCACATTGAATCAAGAGGATGGAACCATTTAAAAACCCTCTCATAGACAGAATTTTATCTTCCCCTGGTGTATTGCATAATGTGGGTGGTCTACACCAGTGCTTCCCAAACTTGTGGATGTAAAGGTCCCTTTGGAAAAATGAAAATATTTCACGGTCCCCATCAAAAAAAGAAATTCGTAATGAAATTGAATTTGCAATGACACATTAATTTAAAGCACTAAAAACTTGGCCATTTTAAATGAGCACAAGATTTTGCGTTTGTAAGCTTTTTTTTTGTGTTTCTTATCAATACTTTTGAAATGAAACATATGAATAAGCATATATATATATATATATATATATATATATATTCATTAAGCGCCAAAATACACAGGAAGCAAAATTTGTGAACCAACCAATTTGTGATTTTTTCCATTAAAATGTAAAAAATAACAAAAATGAAATAAAAAATAAAAATGAATATGCTTCCTTTAAGATAAAAAAATATCTACTTAGTCTTAAAACATTTTAAATGTTTTCATTATTTCATGGCTCCCCCTCAACAAAACTAACAGCCCCCAAGGGGGGGGGGGATCATGGCCCACAGTTTGGGAAGCATTGGTCTACACCATCTAGTAATAAGTTTGATATCTCCTAGAATGCTTCTTTCTAAATACAAAAATCGTCTGTGCGAACAATAAAATTTCCACAATACAATATTATAAAGCATTTGGATGTCATATTGCTGTTTTTCAAATCCGTGTTTCTTTCTAACCTTCCATAAATGGTATTTTAATTCATTAATTATAAAGATCAAAATTCTCTTCTCATTGCCAGCAGGTGGTGGGTATTGCAAAAAAAAAATAACCTGTTCTGTTATAAACAGTGGAATGCCCAACACATTACATAATCTATTCCAAAAATATGCAGAGCGAGAGGGCAGCTGCAGATGCATGTTCTACTGTTTCCAATTGGTAAAGATGTCACAGTTTGGATCTCTCCGATATTAAAGTACGAGGGTTATTTGAAAAGTTTGGTAAAAAAATAAGTTAAACACATTTTTTTGGAAAAAATCACCTTTATTTCACAACATAGTCTCTATTGATGTCTACACATTTGGTCCAGCGAGTTTCCAATTTTTTCATCCAATCTAAAAATTAGGATTTGTCAAATTGTGCAAAATAGTCATCGACAGCCTTGATGACATCCTTGTTTGAAGAAATTTTTTCCCACAGAGACAGATTTTTAAGTTTGGGAACAAGAAGTCACATGGGGCCAAGTACAGAGAATATGATGGATGTGGAACCAATTTGAACCTCAATTCGTGCAATTTGATCAAATTTGTGACTGCCAATGTGGGGGACGGTGCATTGTATTGATGAAAGAGCACTTTTTTGTGTGCCAATCTTGGCCATTTTTTCTTTAGTACTTATTTTAAACAGTCCAACAATGGTGCATAATAGACTCCTGTTATTGTCGCACCCTTTTCCCAATAGTCTATCATGATAGTTTCTTGGGAATCCCAAAAAACAAAAACCGTGGCCATCACCTGCCTAGCTGACAAAATGATCTTCGCTTTTTGCAGTTAAACATCGATCGACAGTCAATAATCGGCATCCTGTTGATGCCCTTCTTATTCAACTTTCAGAGATTGCTTCTTGCCCTTCCCCTGTCTTCCCCATTCTATCTAAAACCGAATCTCCATTAATCTGGTAATAACCCTTTACCAACTTATACTTCTCAATCATATTCCCCTTCCTCTTATCCGCTACCGTGCACACAGCTTTTTCATGTGCAATTTTTCGTGCAAAATATTATACACCCATTCAGTTGAGATGCCTACAATCTCAGCAAATCTTGTGCACTTTCATTCAGCAATCTTCCATAACAATACCATGAATTTTGTCAATCATTTCCTTCGTAGTAACTTCAGTTGGACGTCCAGGGCATGCTTCATCTTTAATGGACTTACGACCACGTTTAAACTTGTTTATCCCAAAATAAATAGTCTTTAATGCTGACGCAGAGTCCCCATGAACTGCATCTAACTTGGCTTTGATCTGCACAGCTGTCCACTTCTTCAAATAAGAGTGTTTTATCACTGCACGAAATTCGTTTTTCTCCATTTTTATGAAAAATGCAAACACGTCATTTTAAATGTTTGCCAAACAACAACAACTACTCGTCGCACTTGGCTAAAATTTTGCCAGGAGTCATGAAAACGGTGATACTGCTTGTGCGAATGAATGAATTGTGTTGCCATCTATTAGAAATTTATCAAACTTTTCAAACAACCCTCATACCTCCATTTGATGATGTTGACTGGAAGGTAGCCATATTCATTTCTCCAAGCAAGATCCCTCCTGTTAGGGTATCTGTGGAACTTCAACAAGTTATGCAACAAAGTATTGTTGTCAGTACCTAACTGTGGAACTTCACGGCGAAAGAGATTAAAGATTTCTTTATACCAAATTTTACTTTTTTTAATGGAAAGAATGTAAATTTCAGAGTGTTTTAGCAGCCTTCAAGTTAAGCAGAATGCTGTATTATTCAGGAACAATCTCAGCTTTTGGACCTTTATAATCATTAACTCCAAACAGGGGAAGATGAAAACCCATGTAATACAGGAGAAGGCTTGCACATGTGTGATCAGTCTGCAATATTTTATGGATTTTTGAAGCTGTATTTCTTCAATAGTAGAATTTTAAGACTGGAAGTCCAAATCCTCCATGCTTCTTTGATAGTTGAAGAAATTCCTTTTTAACTTCTTGGTATCAGCTGGACCAAAAAAATTGCACAGGTTTACTGTATAATTGCTTTTCTTCAGCTTCTGTGATGTCTGTAATGTTCATTATGTACAATTTGAACAGGAAAGATTATGGTTTTGAGTACTTTGGCTTTAGAAGAAAAGGAGTTTGTTCCTATTTTCCAGTCTTCTTACATTTCAAAGTTCTTGTACTGGTAATATTGGGTAGGAGAAGATAATTCCAAGTATAATGAGGGGTTCTTTCTTTGGGGTTAGTCCAAAAGGAATGCCTTCAAGATCCCACTTTCCAAAAATTTTTAATTTTTGTCTTGTCTGCATTAATATTTAATCCACTGCTTTTGCTGAATTTTTCCAAAATACCAATATATAATATATATATGGAATCATTATTCTTCAAAGTTCCCACTACATCATCGGCATATGCTAATACCTTATTTTCCTTTATAGTTGAAGGAACTGTTATTCCTTGCACAACATGTGTATTGTTGACTTCCTGTAAAAAAGGTTCAAGAACCAATGCAAAGAGCAGTGGACTAAGAGGGCAACCTTGCTTGACTCATTTTCGAATTTTTACTTGGTCTGACAGGAACCCATTAACTAGGATGTGGATAATTGAATTGACATAGGCTCCTTTGATAATGGGTAGCAGCTTTTTACCTACACCAATTTGCTGGAGGATGTGGAACAGAAAGGGATACTAGACATTATCAAATGCTTGAGTAAGGTCTATTGATAGCACTGCCATTGACTGCTTTTTCATGTTAACTAAGCAGATTAGATCGCATAGCAGAAATAGATTAAATATTGCTGCTCAACATGGTACTCCATACACCTGTGTGCTTTTAATTATGTATCTTATTTCTGCTTTGAGAATGTTATTGATAATGTGGAAAAATATCTTGTAGTCAGTATCAGCAGGAGCCAGACTCAGAAGTGATGCTAAGATTGAAGTAATGAGAAGTCATATTTTCATATACGAGTAAATGAAACATGACCACATATAGCCAAAAGGTGGCAACCTTATTATTGAAATAATCTGGATTAGAGATAGTTGGAAGTTTTTCCACTTGGTTATACTATAAAAAGATACCAAGAAATTATATCCTTTATCCAAGTGCAAGCCAAAATGTTTGCAACTGAAGTATTTTCCAGACTGGGGCAACTCGTATATAGAAGCTAATGACGTCACATCACTTGCGTTAGTATCCCATAATGCAAAGCACATGTCCTTATGGACATGTATAATACTATGCATTATGGGAAGGATCACTACCCAGATCGGCTTCAACCTTTATTGAAGTCTCATCACTGGGTGCCAGACCCAGAAGTGATATCAGGTGAAGTAATGCAGAAGTCATATTTCATACTAAGGCAATTGATGTGAAGTCATTAGCCTCTATATATGAGTTGCCCAGTCCTGAGATTACTTCAGGCACAACTTTGTTTGTGTATACACTTGGATAAAGGATTAAACCAAGAATATAATTTCTTGGCATCTTTAATTTAGGGAGAAGTAAGGTTTTAGACAAGATTGGAGGCAACAAATCTAGGAGACCCAAGCTTGATTTGGGCTATAGGGCCATTGAAAGAAGAAGATATGTTGAAGATAAAAGTTTTTTCTTACTAATCACCTTCAGGTGATTGATATAAAATAACATCTGAAATAAGAGAAGAATAACAGGCTATCCAGAATAACATAATGGATTATGGCGGAAGACACTGAAAACATTTGGTCACCTGATTTTTGAGGAGATGAGAAAATTTTGTAAAAAGTCTAAAGTAGAGTGACTAAGTGTTAACAGCAACTGTGTAGCTAGGCTGTATCCTTGGCAAATTCATAGCTAAGCACCTTTCATAGTGTTACAGTTTCAATAAATCGGTAAAATGTCCTGCTACTGATGCTCTTCTGACACCAGCACTCATTGCAATTGTCCCAGTACTAAAATGTTTAGCATTGGGGCAATTGCCATGAGTGTTAGATGTCGGGAATGTTGGATATGAGAGCAGATTTAAAAGTAAGCTATCTGCAGAACATGATGGATAGGAGATAAGGAGGACAGGTGATATGATAGAAGCAGACAAGTTAATTGAGGGGGGGGGGGATTAATACGGAAGAGATTTTTCTTACAGTGGAGGAAGACAAGAGCAGAATCAGAGGCTATCAATGAAAGTTGTATAAAGTCTGTGCTAGTAAGTTTTTTATTATTATTATTATCATCTTTTTGGAAAGAGGTAGATGAGTTGCACACACTGCCTGAGTGTGCAGTGATGGCAGAAACAGCAAACAAGTTTAAATTTAGCCAGCCTGGTTGACCGAGTAGTTAGTATATCTGCTCTCCAACCAACAGGCGTAGGTTTGAATCCCACCATGGGCATGGATGCTTGTGATTGTACTTAGGTGGGAGGTGTATTTCGTTGCCCAGTGTGAGATCACTTGCCCACTTATTGGAGGCCTGAAGTGGCTTGAGAAAGTTCCATGTTTGATTTCTAGAGCAGGGCTTCCAGACTATGTAAAAAATAAATAAAAATACCAAAAAATTATTAAAAAATAGAGAAATAATGTTAACACGCTCATGTTAGTAATGTAAATAGGCTTTTAACCTTTCATGAGTAGGAATAAAGCAAACCCTGCAGTTTGATCATGAGGATCTTCAGTAATGAATCTTTGAAGTGCATCAAGGTCTGATAATAACAGCAGCTTATACACAAATGCCACCTCTGAGAATGTATAATTGGAAAGAGTAACACAAGTATTGATGAAAGAAGTTGATATTTCGTTTTATCTTAGGAAATTATGTATATATAGAGTGAGAGAGAGACCTCATTAAGGTCAGAACTAAGACTGCATCAACACTATTTTGAAGTAAGTAAATTTCAAAGTAAATAAATATATTTTAGAGAAACCTAAATTGTACATACTTCAATGTATCTGCACAATCTTTGACCCCCTTGATTACACTTTCCACTCTTTTAGATATTCTCTCAACAAAGATTGTGCTGGTATAACTACATCTAACATTTCAGTTTATCCCAAAGAATTCTGTTGAGTTCAAATCAGGATTATATGTAGATTAGTCATATTTTTATGCATCATTTTCCTGAAAACATGGATATGTTTTGTAAAATTGCTATAGCACAGGAAGCAGTTATCCAGAAGGATGTATATTCACCCTTCCAGGTACTGCACGAAAAGGCCATACAAGAAGAAACAGCACCAGACCATTATGCTTCTGCCACCAAACTTCATGATCCATGATGTAATGATGTGTTACTCAGCCATAAGGGATATTCTTCAAACCATTTACTACACCTACACTTGCCCATTTGACTAGAAAACAGTGACACAATCCTTTCTCCGGTGTGATGAGACTTTCAGTGCTACATATCAGTCATGATGATCAGCGTGTCAGTTCATACTGTAGGTTCAATGGTTGGTGTTTGGCTTGTGATATGCAACTGCTCTTCTATAGAAACTGACTATGCAGTTCTTTATATAGGTTTCTATTACTAAAAAACAAAATACAAACACAGAAAAAGGTGATGGCAAACCACTTCTGTATATATTTTGCCAAGAAAATCTTATGAACAGAGGCTTAAGTTATTGTGATATAGTGCTGGAAGATTGGACACCCACGTTGGAATGCACTGAAATGGCTTTGGGGAAGAGCAGAGAGGAATTTCCAATGAAGTTGACATGCATGATGAAGCTGGATCAAAGCCTTCTGGAAGTTCAACTTCTGATAGAGTTAATCTCAGAAGAAGACGCCTCCACTTCACTATTTCACTGAGTTAAAATAAGAACACATGGAATATAAAAAGCATGTATCAAGGAAAACTGGAACTGGTAAATAAAGAAATGAAAAGAACTTGAGTTAAGATTTTAGGAATCAGTGAACAGACATGGATAGGAATGGGTCACTTTGATACCGATGATTTCATGATGTATTACTCTGGACATAGAAATCTTTGAAAAAATGGAGTGGCATTCATAGAAGAGAATCCAGAAAATATATTTTGGGTTACAACAAAGTGTCCGATAGAATAATATCATATCCAGTGAATGTTACACTCATACAGGTATATGCACCCACTACAGATTCAAGTGAAGATGAGGTAGAAAAATTTTATAGTAGCTTGCAACAAGTAATATACAGTACTGATAAAACAGATTTTCTTTTGATATTAGGTGATTGGAATAAAAAGTGAGTGAAAAAAAGAAGAATGAGGCATCACTGGAAAATTTGGCTTAGGACTGAGGAATGAAGCAGGAGAAAGGATGTTGGAGTTTTGTGTTGAGAATAGTTGCTTTATTGCAAACACTTGCTTCCAACAACATAAAAGACGATTATACACATGGACTTCACCTAATGGAGAATACAGAAATCAGATAGATTCTATTGTTGCCAGCAGAAGGCGAGGGAGTGCTATCCAAGCAGCAAAAACACTACTTGGTGTAGACTGTGGAACAGATCATGAATTATTGATAGCTAAAGTTAAATTGAAATTAAGGGCTAAGAAGAAGCAAAAGGATAGTATCAGATTTGATCATTTGATTTAGATTCTATAAATGAAGCATTTAAAGTAGAAGGTAGAGAGAAATTAAAAGAACTGTGAGAAGAAACAAAATGTACAGTCATAGGAACAGCAAATAAGACTCTTAAATATAGAACAAGAAAGAAAGATTGTAAATAGTTGTCAGAAGAAGCTATTCAAATAGCAGAGGAAAGAAGAAAAATTAAAATTCAGAGAAATGAAAGGGAGGGGGGATTAGAGAACAAGTGCAGATTTCCAGAGATAGGCTAGAAAAGATAAGGGAAAACATGCAAAGAAATTTAAAAAAATCAAAAAATCAATAAATGATGTTACAGAGAAGTTTATCTCTTTTTATCTCGAAGTTTTTCTGGAATTACTAAAAAGTAATTTGAGAAAATGTCTGATGGAAGAAGAAGAAGCAATGAAAAACAAGTGAAAAGAGTATGCAAAATTGTACAAGAAAGATAATAGCATTGAAGGAGAATTTGAAAAGAGAGAATTTGTTGAGGAAAAACATGACAGTGAAGTGATATCATAATGGAACAGCTGCCAAAATGAAAAGCTCCTGCAGCTTTTCATTTTGGCATTGCTAGTGGAATTATTGAGAGCTGGGGATAAAGTAGTGAATATATTGACTGAAATTTGTCAACAGGTTTGTTACTGGCCTAGAGATTGAAAAACATCAGTATTCATCCCGGGTCCAAAAAATTCAAATCCCAGAGATTGTGAGAATCATAGAACCATTGGTTTAATTTCACATGCAAGTAAAGTTATGCTGAAAGTGATCCAACAAAGGATGGAACTATATGTGAATAGAGAAACATGGCAAGAACAGGCAGGCTTTAGGAAAGGTAGAGGAACTAGAGACCAAATAGCACACATGAGATGGAATATGGAAAGAACAAGAGAATTTCAAGAAGTAGTCATCTGTTTTATTGATTATAAGAAAACTTTTGATTGTGTGGATCACAAGAGACTGTGGATTATAATGAGATCAATGGGAATACCCGAGCATGTAATTCTTTTGATAAGAGAGCTGTATGACAACCAAGAAGCTTCAGTAAAAACAGTCTCTGGAGAAACAGTGTTCGAGTGGAAAAAGGGGTGTGGCAGAATTGTATACTGTTGCTCTACCTTTTTAATATTTATAGTGAATATATTATGAGAATGGCTGATTTAGACAAATATTCAGCTAGAATTAAGATTATTGGCAGAAAAATAATTAATTTAAGATATGCAGATGATACAACCCTCATAGAAGAAACTAAGTAAGATCTGGAATGGTTGTTTCTATTGGTTAAGAGGGAAAATCACAAAGCTGAGCTTAATTTAAACATCAGCAAAGCAAAAGTGATGGCTTCTGGCATTTTAAATCAATTTATAATAGAGAGAGATAAAATAGAAATCATTGAAAGTTATGATTTACTGGGATCCAGAATCAGAAATGATAGTAAATGTGAAGATGAAATTAAAAGAAGGATAATCATCAGAAAAAAAAAAGCTATGCTAAACCTGATGGAAATTATGAAAGATAGTGTGAGTAAGGCAGCAAAAGTAAGAATTTTCAAAGTAATTGTATTTCCTGTAGTGATGTATGAATGTGAAAGCTGGATTATTAAGAAGAAAGACAGAAAGGAAATTGATTCATTTGAATTATGGGTGTGGAGGAGACTCTTAAGAATCAAATGGACTGCAAGAATGACCAATTAGAAGGTTTTAGAGAATATAAAGACAGATTTCTCCTTGGAAGTGATGATTGCTAAACAGAAGTTAGTGTACTTTGCACATATTATGCAGGCTGACGATTCATTGGAAAAGGAAATTATGTTTGATTTCTAGAGCAGGGCTTCCAGACTGTAAAAAATAAAATAAAAATACCAAAAAATTATTAAAAAAATATAGAAATAATGTTAACAATAATGTGAAGATTTGGGGAGCGAGAAGAAGAGGGAGACCACTAAAGAGTTGGATGGACAACATAAAAGAACAAAACATAACAACATAAAAAATTGTAAGTTCAAGTTGGTAACCAACTTGAACTTACAATTGCTGAAAGAAATGACAAGCAGCTGAGTGGAATGAAGAGCCTTTGTTCACAAGATCACCAAGAGTTGAAAATGACTGGATGGCACATAACTATTAGCTTAGCTCTTATAAACTTCCTAGTTGTTCGTTTTACATTTTTTTACACCAAGATATCCATACCCTTTTCAAGCACTCTTTAATCCCTTTTATCCCGTCCTGTGATAGGGCTTGACCCTTTGGTTTCATCATTAGAACACCACATCATTAGTTGCCACTGATATGGTGTTCTATGAAGACATCTCTTTCTAATTCTTTAATCTCCTCTTCATGTATCATTGACGTGTACAGATGTAGAGAGTCATTTAAAACAGTAGATTCGTTTGTCTTATATAATTGCATGCTGCCTATATTGCATTGTATATATATTAGTCTGTTTTATTCTACACATGCCAGCCACCCTGATTATGTGATGCCATGCATAGCAACTACATAATCATTTGTTAGAGTAGATGCTTCTTTATCTGCTGCATAGATATAGAAGAGTTATTGCATAGGTACTACTAATGATTCTGGTTGTGCCATTGATTTAAATGGTGTGAAAGAAGAAAAATTAAAATACTCTTGGAGTGCAAATTAGATAATCTGTGAAATTTCTCTAGAGACCAAACATGATACTAGAGCAGTTTCACAGATTGTATAATTGCCAAGAGTATTTCAACTTTCCTTCTTTCATACCATTTATATCACAACAATTACAAGAATTCTTAGTATAACAGTACTTATGTGCTAAACCCTTCTCTATCTACGCCAACAGTTTCTACATGAACAAATTATTATTATTATTATTAAGAGAGATCTCTAGGGAGTCAGAGACTCATCGAGGGAGGCCACATACTACACACACACACCAGCTATCATACTTATTCTTGAATTCATTCACACTGCTTGCACTCACAACATCCAATGGCAATCCATTCCAATCATGCACCACCCTCTGAGAGAAAAATCTAGCCCCCACACCCTTCTTTCTCAGCTTCCAAGGATGTCCTCTCATCCTTTCACCACCCTCCAAAAACTGAAAAAAGTCCATCAATTGAAATCCCGTATGACTCTTTCAGAAGTTCACATGTAAGTCTCAATCATATCACCCCTTTCTCCTGTTTTATAGTGTCTGCAGTCTACAAATTCTCAGTCTGTCTTCATGGTCAGTATTCCACAATCCTGATATCATTTTTAACACTCCTTTGTGGAATAATAACCTGTGCACCATAGTCCAAATGAGGTCTTATCAAGGCCTCGTAAAGAGGCAAAATAATATCCTTATCTTTACATGTGAACATTCATTTCAGCATTGCAATTATCTTTTGAGTTGTATTTACAATCTTTGCCACATGGCCCCTAAACTTCAACTTCCTATCTATTAACACTCCAAGATCCCTAGCCTCATCAGTTTCTTCTAGCCTAATCCCACCAATATAACACGACATTGGATATCTAATCATGCCAAAGTGAATGACTTTACATTTACTGACATTGAACTGACACCCCTTTTCCCATGCCAACAATTCTAGCCTATTCAAATCATTCTGCAAATACTGCATATCAGCAGCATTCCTGATTACCCTATCTATCTTTGCATCATCAGCAAATAATTGTATGTCTCTTGTCAAATCCTACCCAATATCATTAATGTACAGACTGAATAACAGTGGACCAAGCACTGATCCTTGTAGTACACCACTTGTTACCTTAAACCTTGCAGACTCAGATCTCCTGCATACCACTTTTTGATATCTGTCAGTCAGCCATCCTCTTATCCATGCTAATATTGTATAACCCAAACCCATTTTCTCCAATTTATGCAGCAGTGTGCCATGCTGTATTCTGTCAAAAGCCTTAGCAAAATCCAAAAGTATCATGGTATATCCATTCCCCTTGTCTAGTTCAATGGTAACATTGTTATAGAATGTGAGCAACCTTCCCTTAGTAAACCCATGTTGTTCATTGCAAAGTAGAGATTCACTGCCAACCCATTTCTGAATGCAGGCCCTAACCTTTTTCAAAATCTTCACCACCACTCCAAGGATACCAGTTCACCGAGATAGTTGGATACATCGGTCTTTGCACTACCCTTGTGCATTGGAATTACCATACATTCCTGCAGAATCTTCCCTGTTCTGAGACTCATATTAAACATCCTGGTCAAAGGAATGGCCAGTTCAGCTGAACACTCTTGTAGCACACATGCTGATATTCCATTAGTCCCTATTGCTGAATTCTTATTCAGTTTGTGCAACAGCTCTAATACCTCGGCCTCACACACCTGTGTTTCTTCATCTAGTGAAGAGGTAACAGTGAGCTCAATGTTGCATTCACCAGGTTGGTAGCTTTTAACAACCTCACGCCATCTGTATTTAGAAGAGTTATTCTTTTATATTTATTCTTTCTTTTACTTGCAGCATATCGATAGAATTCTTGCGGGTTGTCTTTAGCACATGCAGAGCCAATTTTGCTTTCCGTACAATAGTTGTGACTATTCTAGCCTGCTGCTCATAAACGTTCATAACGGACGTCATCCTTATGCACCCGGCATCCTTTCCACTTTGTCCTTTTGTTACGAATCTCCTGTTTAATAAGATTACTCATCCATTTGATTCCTACTCTATTTATTCTTCAAACTCTAGGGACACATTCTGATATCGCATCATTTAAGTATTGTTTAAATGCTTCCCATGCACTGTCGATATTCTTTCCATCCAGCAACTGATCCCATTCCACTGAACTTAGTATATTCCTCAGTTTGTCATAATTTCCTGCTTTGTAGTTCAGCATATAACCTTTTCTGAATGGAACATTCATAAACTTAGTCACTTTCCAAGTGAGTACTGCATGATCATTGTCATCAACTGGAGGCAGAATAGTTATGTCTTTAACTGAAATGCTCTCTGACACTATAATCAAATCTAACACTCTTTGACCTTGAGTTCCTTCTTTCACATGCTGCTTGAGGAAGTTGTCCCGCAACAGCTCAATAAGTGCATTTTCATTCTTCTCATGAGATTCTACTGCTACCCAATCAATATTTGGATAATTAAAGTCTCCCATTATGATTACTCTTTTCACGCTCACCTTTTCTATTTGGTGATGCATTTCTTCATCACCAGCAACCAATCCACCAGGTCTGTAACAACAGTGAAGCCATCTGGTGATTCCACCAGATGGCTTCAAACTCACTGCCACATGAAATATTGTTAGCAATATTACTACATTCATAGGTCTCAACTCTAACTGGATTTAAGTCATCCAAAATCATTAGCAGCACTCCCGCCCTCCTCTCTTATCCTTCCTAAAAATACTGTATCCATGATATTCGATACCAGTTAATAGGTCTGATTCTGATAGCCAGGTCTCACTAATTCCTACAATCTGAGGTCACAACATATTGACTAAGGCAACAAACTTTACCCCTTTGTTTTTGATACTCCTAGCATTCGTGTACAGACATAATAATCTACCTGCATGCTCTTTTGTATACTCTTGTTTGCAGTCTGCCTGACACAGTTGGACAACTTGCAGGTCTCTATTCTTCTCTAATGCCTTTCACGTGTAGACATCTTTGCACACATATGATGGATCAGAACCGGACAAACACAAACCCGAAATAGTTCTCGCCTCGTCAATATTTCCATGACAAAGCTCATTCCCATCATTAACACAGTTATATACCATCGTCCCTCTTACACTCACATTCACACCATTCCTCCCTTTATAATTTAGTTTCCCTGACTCTCTGTGTTAGGTCTCATACCAGTTATTAGTTTTCCAGACTCCTGATACCAAACACATTCAGGTGTGGGCCATTCCTCTTATACAAACCCAATCTTCCTTCAAACTCACTCCATCATCCAAAACTCACATCTATTCCTTCTACATAGCCTATGCATCGAATTGTTTGCCATCATAGCCTTCTTTTTAATTCATTTTTATCATAGCGAGGTAAAATACTAACGATTTTCACTTTCTCGCTCTTCACTCTCGCCTCTTCCAGCAATCCTTTCATGTCCTCTCACATACTGAACTTATCACCAGTTAAATCATTTATACCTACTACTACTACGATTTAGTTTAGTTTTCTTTTCTGTTTTTGAATTACTTGAATATTATGTAATTATTATAACGTGCCTTTACATGTTCATCATCATCAAATTCCTGCCATGTACCCTCAAGGTGTGTACAGGATATGATAGTACTACATGAAAAAAATTACATCATTATTAATTTCCTATCTACAATTTTCCGCCAAATCAGTCTGTTACTTGTCAAGACTCCAACATTATCAGATCTATATTTCTATCGTCTAAGGCACTTTGTACCGTATCAATCCACGTATATCTTGGTCTTCCTCTGGGTCGTTTTGCTGCCAACCTGGTAGAGAACACTTGTTTTGCTAATCTTTCCTCGCCCATTTTTAAGTGACCATACCACCTGAGATTAACTCTGCTAACGCATTCCTGGATGCTGACAATGTCAAGTTCTTTCCTAATATCCTCGTTTTTAATATGATATTGCCATTGATGCCATCTGTTCACGCCTATAATCTTTCTCAGGACTCTCATATCTGTGGTCTCTAGTCTTTGGTCAAGTGTTTTACTTCTGACCCAGCTCTCAGATCCATAAGTTAAAACTGGTTTGAACACTGTCTTGTATACAGCTAATTTAGTGTTCCAACTAATTTCTCTCTTATTCCATATGAATTTATTCAATTGACTTCCTACCATACCAGCTTTGTTGATTCTGTTATCTATTTCTATTTTTAATTTACCATCATCAGTAAAAATCGTGCCTAAATAGCTGACATGTTTTACTTGTTCCACAGGTTCTCCATTCACAACACAGTTGACATTTTCAATGATTCTGCCTATTTTCATTGTCTTTGTCTTTTTATTGCTGACCTTCATACCATATCTATTACAACAGCTATTCAATTTAGTCAGAGAATCTTGCAGATTTGTAGCGGATTTATTTAGAAGTATAACATCATCTGCATAAAGCAAAGAGCTGACATTAACATCTCCAATTTTGATATCAGGTTTAATACCACTTTCTTTCATAATGTGATCCATATAGATAATGAATAACAGAGGGGATAATGTACATCCTTGTCTCACACCAGATTTAACATTAAACCATCTTCCTGTACTTCCTTCAATTCTAACTGCTGACTTACAACTCAAATAAAGACTAGTATTGCTTGATATAATGCCCTATTCACACCATATAACTGTAGCGTATTGAATAGCTTCTCTCTTGGCACCTTGTCATATGCCTTTTCCAGATCGACGAAACTTAAATATATATCTTTGTTATATTCCCATGCTTTCTCAACTATTTGTCAAAAAGTGAGGATCTGATCCTGACAGCCTCTATTTGGCCTGAATCCAGCTTGTTCTTCACCAAGCTTTTCTTCCACAATTCTTCTTAACCATTTCTCAAGTATACTTGCATAGATCTTGCCTGGAACACTTAGTAGGGAAATACCTCTATAATTCTCACATGCAGTTTTATTTCCCTTTTTATATATGGGTACTATGAGAGCTCTACTCCAATCATCGGGAATTCGTCCCTCTGTCCAGGCTTTCTGAACTATGCAGTGCAGCCACTGTAAGACTCTTATACCACCATACTTCAGCATTTCTGGTCAAATACCATCTACTCCTGCTGCCTTTCCACATTTCAAGCCTTTGATGGCTTTTTCTACTTCAAGTATGGATATGTATTCCTGACTACATGCCTGGTCACTGTTTTTTACCACTGTGCTGTCATCACCGCTTGTTTCATTTAGCAGTTTTTCAAAGTAATTACTCCATACTTCAAGGATATCTTTTTCTCCCATTTTCATGTCACCTTTATCATCTCTAACTCCTTTTACAGCACTCTTTCCTCCATTCCTAAGCTTCTTCAACAACCTCCAAAATATTTTGCCACCTTCTTGATATTTATTTTCTATATTCTTGCCAAAGTCTTCCCATGACTTTTGTTTAGCTAGTTTTACACAGTGTTTAGCATTCTTGCATTTGTCTCTGTATACTCTAAGAGCACAAGCTGACTTATTTGATAGGAACTTTTGATATGCTTTCTTCTTTTCCTTCACTGTCTCTTTAACTTCCTGTGTCCACCAGGGAGTTCTGATTTTTTTATCCTTACAGACAACCTCACCACATGCCTCTCTGGCAGAATCAATCAATGTTTTCTTCACAGTTTGCCACTGAATCTCCAAGGTTTGATTCCTGTTCTCAAACTCTTTCATTTTTTCTTCAATAATCTTTTTGTTGCTCAACAAAAAGCTGCTCAACTTTTATTTACTTTAAAACTTTCTTACATGTTATTCTTTTCAATATGAAATTCAATTTTATCTTGCTCAACACTAAATAGTGATCACTTCCAATTTCAAATCCTCTGTACACTGTGGTGTCCTGCACCAGGGAGAAAACATCACCATCAACAATAACATAGTCAATGAGACTTTTCTTATTCCTAGCCTCTTCTCTCCATGTGAATTTGTGCACATTTTTATGTTGGAACATGGTGTTAGTAATAACCAGTCCATGTCCTGAGCAGAAATCCAACAGATATTTGCCATTATTATTAGCTTTGCTCTTTTTTCCAAATTTTCCCAAAATATTTTTGTATGTCTCACAATCATTTCCTACTCTGCTATTTAGATCCCCAACAAGGACCAACTTTTCATTTTTCATTGTGTCAGTTGCTTTTTCTAAAGCCTCAAAAAATTTCTCCACTTCTACCTCAGTAGAACCTTCTGTGTGACAAATAAGCACAAATAAGTCTCATTGTCCAGTTCCCCATTCTCATATTTGCCCACATTACTCTACTTGAGACTGACTACCATTCAAGAAGATTAGCCACGTATTTTGTGTTGAAGACTATGACTACTCCTTCTTTTCCTTGATTGTCATTGCCTGAATATAACATTTTGTATTTATTGCTCAGAAAGATCTCACCAGTTTTGGTCTTTTTTGTTTCAGTCACCCCTATTATGTCGATCTGGTACTTATCTAATTCCTCAGCTAGCTCCATTTCTTTGCCATTCAGGCTTCTTACGTTGATAGTACCAATCTTTAACTCTGGTGATGTTGAGTTGGGGTTTGTTTTCAGATTTGTTCCAGTAGCTGACTTTTCGCTGTTCGCCCTGGTTCCCTGGCGAAAACAACTGGGGCCTTGTTTAACCAGGCGAAGCCCCAGCCGGCATGAAATTTTGTCATGTTGTACCATCATTTTTTATTTTGGTTTAACCAATAAGAATACAATTTGGTCGGCTAAATCCCAAATTGCCAGCCCATCCTCGTTTGTTCAGTATCCAAGTAGATACCCAACAGGGTGCACTACGAGAAGGTGAGGATTGGACATTAGGTCAGAAACCCTGGTCGGTTCTCCGCATTCCTTTAAAGGCTATGTGGAGGTCTCCTCTCACTTATACAGCTTTGACCCTTAAGCACCTTTACATGTTAGCATTATAAATTACATCATTATCATAGAGAAAAGAACTTAATAAGAGATTGGTAGCCTGAATACTGTAAAAACTCATAATCACAGATAGTCTTGATAAAATTGTACTTTATTAACAAACAAAAAAATTTATAATTGTTTATTTTTAGAGAACATTTGGGACTGTTGGAAAATTTAAACGATGAAATAGATGTATTGGATCCCATTTCTGAACATTTCTTCAAGGATGTATGGCTCAAGACAGCAACTCAGAATACAGTAATATATGAGCATGTATGTATAATACTGTTTTTAATATTACATATTCTTTGTATGTCAATTGAAAATTGGAACTTTACTATCATTTTCACTTGGTTGTGTTTTTGGAACTATCAAGCCAGAAGGAAATTTTTCATTGGAATGTTGTATATATTGTAAAGAATAAAATTATATTTCTGATTATGATCATAGCATTACTACTCTCAATGATCAAAATTATCTAATATGGTCTTTCTCTTTATGGAGTGTTTTTTAAAAGTAATTTCTTAAAGTCATTAATGAAGGAAAAAATTAATTTTAACAATCCAAACTTTGAAGAAAAGGTTACAAAATATACATTCGTTTGTCAGACTAACTCAGTTCATTAACAGGTTGATTAAAATTGAAGTATTTAAGGCCTTGTGGAGCACTACCCAGTGATCTAAATGCTACAAAATGTTCCAAAATCCACCACCAGGGGAACTGTATAATGTATATAATGTATCATATACCAAATGTAGGTGTAGTAATTTTTCTGTGTGTGTAAGAAGGAGAACAGTGACACAAGCGTAAATAACATGTTTTTATTCACTTCCATTATTGATTCATGGGCTGTACTGTTCAATGAGTTGCCCTTCCAGGTACACCACAAACTACATCCTTTGCACAACGTGTTCAACAGTAGAATGCAGCTGGTGACAGGACTGATGTTGCACACGTACTGTGTTATGCTGTCTTTCAGTTCTGCCAAGTTATCAAGATGATCCTGAAAAACTCTGTTTGTGAGAAATCCCCAGAGCCAGAAGTCACAGGGGATCAGATCAGGTGAACAAGATGGCCATGCAGTGGGAAACACATGGCAATCACACTGGCTTCCATGAAATGTTCTTGAAGAAACTCCTGTACAGATCAGCCGATATTTGGAAGGGGGGGGGGAATCCTGTATGAAACTGACTGAATCCGTGCAGTGCTGCTGCGGCACAACAAAATTGTTTATCATATCGCAGTACCTGAGCAAGTCACAGGATCCAAATGGCGAATATCCTCAAAGAAGAATGTTCCAATGATAAATGAAGTTGTAAATCCACACCACAGAGTAATTTTGGGTGAACACAAAGGAATTTGTTGAACTGCATGTGGGTTTTGTGTAACCCATACCCAGTAGATGTGGGTATTCACGGTTTCATTCAGGTAAAAGTGAGCCTCATCTCCTCACAAATGTACAACTCCATGCTAGCAAGAAATGTTAAAGCGAATGTTAGTTGATTTTCTTGTGGGTGCAACTCCTGTGTCAGGGTTATCTTGAATGGGAAGACATGCAGAATCCTTTGTAGAATTTTCCAGACAGTTGTAAAAGACACATCCATGTGTCTTGATACATCATGTGCACTGCAGGAACCAACACTGTTATTCATCACCTGCTCCACAATGGCAGTAGCAACTTCATTCACATGTTGTGAACTGATGCCAGGTCTAACTCGCACAGATCCTGTTTCTTCAAAACAACTAATCATTCATCACAGAGCACATGGAGATAGTGGTCCTCATTGACATTAATTCACGGGGACAGCAACAGCATTGCAATTGTTAAGGTAGTGCAACTTCATGAGCAAAGCACATTGGCACAAGGTTAGTGCCATCAATGTGGGTGGTATTAACAACCAGAATGAAAGGAAAAATCCAGTGTCCATCTTTTTAAACTCTTCTAGCACCTGCAGAGTTGCATGACATGCAAATTCCATGCATTTGGTGTTTACAATGCCCCTGATGGTGAATTTTTAAACACTTTTCTTTTTTTCTCAGATATTCGCTTCTGCATGATGTATTCGTGCAAAGTTTCACACCATTTGGATCACGGGATTGCATTCCACAAGGTCTTAAACAGGGATAATTTAATTTTGATCACCCTGTATTTATGTATATAGCAATACCTATCATAGTGTGATTTTGAACAATGCCGGTTTCACTATAGCATGGTTTATAATTTTTAACAGTTAAAAAAAAAAAAAATAATGTTAGTATGGTACTGTACTGCTTTACCAACATTCCGACTACTAAAACAATACTGTAGTGATTAGTATATCCCAGTATTAGCTGCATTGATGAATAATTTTGTATTATTTCAGTTTTGGCAGCAAACTTCTTTTTCGCACAAACAATTATATTTTCATGGAAAATGTTCACCTGAAATAGCATCAATAATTTTCCCACTTAGTACTAAGCTCATTGGATCACGTGCAGCTGCCGCTCAACATCCCTTCGCAGTGCACCTTGAAACCCGCAGAACAAGTTTCTTTTCCTCCTTCTCCTTCATCCCTGCAACTGCTGTACTATGGAACAGTCTTCCCCTGTTGTGTTCCCCAAGGAATACAATGTACAGTCATTTAAATCAAATGTCAACAAGTACCTTCTTTCGTAACCCACTATCCATATATGGTACTAATTTACTATAGGTTGATCACCCAACCTCTCGTGTATGGACTCGACATAAAAAAAAAAAAAAAAACGAATTTTAATAGTGTTAACAACACTAAATGAACTAATTTATAAATTAGTTCATTTAGTGTTGTTAATGCTATTAAAATAAGTTATAAATAATTAAAATTGTCCTTCATTTGTTTGCTAACCCAAGTTGCTTATGCGTTTCTTCATCACCACCCTCCACATTCCCTGGCCTATAACAGCATCTGACTAAATATCTCTTCCTGTCAACCTTCACGTTACACCGTGCTGACATAATTTGCCTGTTATTGTGAACAGCATCCCTCTCCCTTCTTGTTCTTTCTATACTTATAAAAAAACATCTCTTCCATTTCTATTCCCATCAGGATATCATCCTTATCCAAACATCTCTCAATTAGTCCAACAATTTTTGGGTGAATAAACTCAAGGAAACTATTTCAGTTCCCTCATTTCTTTATATCCCTGGCATTTGTAAAAAAAAAAACAACAATTCACTTTTAGGTCTATAACCAGTCCTACATGCTACTTGTTGGTTGTGATTTCCCCACACCTGCCCATGCCCAATTGTCTTTATCACTACTTACTCTATGTATCTTGTGAAATTTGAAAATGCGACTACCCCATCCTCGCACATCGCTGGCTATCCTATTCCTCCCCATACACATATTCACTATGACCTTCATAGCGAAAGTCACTTCCTCTGATCTCTTGCTCACATCACTCATTACCCTTCCAGCAACACTCTCTTCAGGTGACTTAACACTGAAAAACATTTAAATGAAACCCATCATTTTTTTCTCAAATCCATCCTTCCCTGAAATTCATCCCACACATTTACAAATTCCACTCCCTTTTCCTCACGCAGCTCTGCCAACATACTATTCAGGATTCTTACTGTTTTTCTTAACTAGTCACGATCATACTTTGGTAATGGGTGAGAAAAGTCATCTTCCACCTGAAGACATTCACAAACACCCGTGCTCATAACATGATTCAATCTCCTGTCTTATTGTTATGTTCTCTCATATCCTCGGCTAACTAAGCCAGCATACCTATCTAAATGTTGTTTTCAGATGGACCCATAATTTCCATGTATATCTTGAATTCCACTGCACAGATCGCTCTCTTTCATGCTGGATGGCCCCTGATAACTTTGAACTATTTCAGGAGTACCTCTAATTATGACATTACAGGTCATATTGTACATTTTAAATGTCCATATAAGAGCACTGCCTTTCTATCTGGAAATTTTTTCTTGTATAATGACACCTGTGGGTATTCACATTGTTATAGAACCACACGTATGCCACAGTAAAAATTTATTTATTATACAGATGTTTTGTCTTACGTGTCATAAGACCTCATCAATGCAGACAGAGAACAAGGAGAAATTGAAATAAAAGAAACAGTAGAACGTGCGTTGCATTGTAATCTTTCTATAGATACAGTTGCATGTTCATTGATTATAAGCTATTGGGCTGAAAATAAAATTAATTTTGAGTTAAAAAAAATGAGAATAGAATTTATTTAATATAGTTAAGGATGACAATTTCCCACACTGCATAAGACAGTAAGAATCATGAATAGTATGTTGGCAGAGATGCATGAGGAGAAGGGAAGGATGGATTTGTAAAAAAATGATGGGGTTCATTTAAATGTTTTCAGTGTAAGTCACCTGAAGAGAGTGTTGCTGGAGGGGTAATGAGTGATGTGAGCAAGAGATCAGAGGAAGTAACTTTCGCTATGAAAGTCATAGTGAATGTATGGGGATGGACTGCACAGGAATAGGATAGCCAGCATGTGAGAGGATGGGGTAGTTGCATTTTCGAATTTCACAAGATACATAGAGTAAGTGGTGATAAAGATAATTGGGCAGGTGTGGAGAAATCACAACCAAAAAGTGAGGTACCTGAAATTGTACCTTGACATATTCTTGAATTCAACAGTATTCTTTTAAACTTACCATAGTAGACGTTTTAAACAACAACTTTGCCAGAATCAGCCTTTTTTACTGGTACGGTATGTAATAATAATTTATTATTATTAGATGGGATTGGATGGTATACCAGCTCGTGTCGTACGTGAAGCATCTAAAGAATTGTCAGTGCCCTTGACCATTTTGTTTAATTTGAGCCTCGGGTCTGGCTCAGTCCCAAGGGGATGGAAAGAGGGGAAAATAGTTCTGCTGCATAAAGGTGGTTCCAAGGCTGCTGTTGAAAATTACCGGCCAATCAGCATAACAGGAATCATTATCAAGGTCTTGGAGAAAATAGTCAAGAGGAAAATACAAGATTGGATAGAAGAAAATGGGATACTGTATCAGGGACAGCATGGTTTTGTGAAGGGTAGGTCATGCCTCAGTAACTTGCTCATGTATTATGAACTGGATAAGGGTAATGGGTTTACAGTAATTCTACTGAGCCTTGCTAAGGCCTTTGACAGGATACCACATGGAATTCTAATCAGTAAATTGCAGCATATGGGGATGGGTATAGGGTTGGTGAGATGGATAGGAGGGTGGTTGACGGAGAGATATCAGAGAGTGGTTTATTCAGGAGTAGAATCCACAAGACTGCCTGTGGCTAGTGGTGTGCCACAAGGATCTGTTCTTGGACCACTGCTGTTTAATTTGTTCATTAATGATATAGGAAAGGATCTGAGAGGAACAGTTCATTTGTTTGCAGATGATGCAAAGTTGGGTAGGGCAATAGTGAAAAAAATAATTTGGAGGACTGGGCTAAGGAGAATGGATGGCAATTTAATGTGGCAAAATGTAAGGTTATACATTTTGGGGTGAAAAGATTAGCAGCAGATTACTAAATTGGTGGAACTGTACTCCAGGAAATTGATGAGGCACAAGATCTAGGAGTGTTGGTGGATAAGGAGTTGAAGTTTAGGGGGCACATTGCAAAAGTGGCCAAATCAGCTCATCAAATCACTTGGTTGCTGAAGAATACGTTGACAAGCAGGTTATAGTTCTTCTGTATTGAGCCTTGATAAGACCCCCATCTCGACTACTGTGCCCAGATTTGGTCACCTAGGTTTCTTCTTGATGGGGAGGAGGTGGAGAGGATCCAGAGGCGAGTGACCAAGATGATAGCAGGTCTGTGGAATGAACCTTATGAGAACAGGTTGAGGATTTGTGGGTTGCAAAAATTGGTTGATAGGCGGAGGAGGGGAGATATGATTGAGACATTCAAATTACTGAAGGGTTTCTATGAAATTAATTCAGAAGATATTTTTGAAAAAAGGGCTCGTTGTGGGAGGACTAGGGGACATCCATGGAAACTGGGCAAAAGTGTAGTTAGTAAAGGTGTTAGAGCTGGGTTCTTTACTTTTAGAGTGGTGAATGAGTGGAATGGGCTGCCAGAGTCTGTGGTGGATGCTGTGACAGTGAATGAGTTTAAGGCGAGGTATGATATATACTGTATGAATGTCGAATAGTTGTGATGAATATGATTTGGGGCCTCCCTCGATGAGTCTAATGACTCCTTGGAGTTGCCCGTAATAATAATAATAATAATAATATTATTACGTGATACCTCCAGGGAGTCCATAGATTCATCGAGGGAGGGCAGTTGCTCTCCACCAGTCAATTCACCAACTACACCAACGCCATCTACCACCAACCACCACCACTTTCACAGACAATCGCAAACATCCATGCCCATGGTGAGATTCAAACCCGCAGCCTGTTTAGCTGGAAAATGGATACGCCACTCGGCCAACCAGGCTGGCAATAATGTAAAATTGATTGTCATTTTAATTAGGAAAAATCACCATTGTCTCCGATTCATGGTCCTGTTCTAGGGATTTTTATTATTATGTGACACTTCCAGGGAGTCAAAAGACTCTTCAAGGGAGAGTGTAACAGAATTGAACGATTGGTTCTTCCAACTACTAACCGTGCTCAAACTTACTTAACTTTTTTCGTAAGCCATTGGTAGCAGAGGTTCTACCAATCGACCGAACTTTGTTGGCATTACAGAATTAAAATTATTTAAAAAGGATAAAATTATTAATTAAAAAGATTAAAGTTTAAAATCAACAGAATGGATATATTAATGTGACACTACACATTCTGAGTTTGATAAAACTCCCATTCATTTTTGTGGGCATGCTTAGAATATTTATATATATTTGTGAGAATGAGTGAGCAGCACAGGTTTTCATTGTGCTAAAAGAAAATTTTAAACTGTTTCACCACTTTTTATTTTTATTTTTTGTTTTAGCAAATCACATGAAATTACTTAAATCCTTTTGTTTCCCTTGCCACAGGTCTTCCATTGTATTCCAAGTGATGAAGTTCAGAACTTTACTTCTTTATGGAGATATATGCATAAACAGAGTTTGAATATCAGTGATGCAGAAACTGCAAGTAAACTTTTAGAAAGAGTGAAGGGCCATTTGGTATTAATGCCACTTTATTTCTTGTGTGAAGAAACTCTCATTCCATCAAGAATCACAAAGGAAGGACTAATGCCAAACTGTTTATGGACATAAAAAGTTAGCTCTTATAAAAGTTCCAATAATTAATTTTTCTTGCTGTTAAGAAATTTTTAAATTTTAGTTGTAAATATTCATAACAAAATTGGGGGAAAATGCTAAATTTGCTATTAAAATATCTTTATTTGGTTGTAAAAAAAAAAAAGTTTCCTACCTGTAAAATATCACATTTCTTAACTTTAAAATCTTTTAAATTTCATGGAAGCAGATAACCAGACAGGTAAACCTGTACCCAACAGTCTAAATTACAACTACTTCTTTATCACTACTTTTCAGTGTTCTCCTTATCAGAGCAGCAATGCGCTATGTAGTCTTGTATAACAGTTGAACTCTTAATGTGTCCCTGAAAAATTTTTAGTTTTCTGTCGACCATTACTCCCTCCCCCTATCCTGAATTTCATCCACCTCTAGGAGCACAGTACACATCAGGACTCTGAACCGCAACTCTCCCCTCTTACTACACAGCTTGCAGGTATTTAACAGACAACCAATCTCATATCCATCTCACTAATTCATTATCCATCTTCCTCGTGTAAATCTGTTCAAGTGTCTACTTTTCTCCAACTGCATGTTCTCTCTTTTTTTTTTTTTTTTTCTCTTTTCTCCAGTGGCGGCTGGTGAAAATTTTAAGTGGGAGTGCTGCATATACAAAATAAAATTAAAAAAAAAAATTTTTTTTCCTAATCAGTAACCAATTCATTAATAAATCAATTTACATGTTAAAAAATTGCTTTATTAAAAATAAAAAAAAAATCAAACACCAATAATAAAAGTTTTGTATCTCACAGAAATAAAGCGCGCAAGTTTCGATGCAGTGTCGAGCGTAAACAAATATCGGCGAGTCCAGCTGCAATTGGTGCAATCATTCTCGCAGTGCATTTATTTCATGTAACGATAATTGAAAAAAAAAAAATTCTTTTCATATTTTCAACAGTGACACTCGTCATAATTCAGCCCTGTATCTATAATAAATAAAGAATTATATGTTATTTTAACAGAATAAAATAAGATTTGCAAAAAATAGTTCACACGCACCAATAAAGAATAACGCGTGCAAACATACACTGCCCAAAGAGCAGTGTCAGATTCACTAGTTATGTACAATGAGAAGCGTAAACAAATATCGGCAACGTGATAATTATGACACTGCGTTAGATCGCAGTGTATCTCTTTCGTAATTTAAAGCGTTAATCGAACAATTCCAATTATTAACTATTCAATCACTGTCAAAACATACGCTGTAACCTTTAACAGGTTAAATTGCATCTATATAATGTTGCAAGCATTGTTATTATTTATATAATTACAGACAAAATTTAATTTTTTCCTTGGGGGTGCTGCAGTGTCGCATTGCTTATGTACGTGCCGCCGCTGCTTTTCTCCCCCTTGGCACTGTTATAATGCCAGATTACCCGAGGTTGTGAATGGTTTGAGGAAGGATGTTCTACCAGAGATGAAACTTGGATGAGACTGTGATTTGAATTATCAAGAGGAACAGTCACCTGAACAGAGTACTTGGAAGGAGAATTAGTTAATAAGAGATTCAGTGTTGGGTGAGTGCAAAGAATTGTTAGGAATCCAACAATTCTCTTCACTCACCTAACTCTGGTAGGGAGAGTGATCTGTTTAAAGTCATTGCTTAGCCAAAATCTCTGTCTTTCTTCTAGCTTGGTTAGTGAAATTCGAAAAAAAAAGGAAGCCAGTTAGAATTGTGAAATTTAAAATCACCACGAAAGATGGCTTCACTGTTTGGAAATTTGGAGTGAACAAAATCGAGCTTTGAAGATAGGAAGTTCAAAGAGACTAGAATGATTTTCAGAATTGGAGGAACGGCAGAGGCAGCATATGAATGAAACAAAATGTGGCAAAGAAATTTTAAACTAAAGTTCTAGGTTAGACATCCTTTAGCAAGGAATGTCAGAATGCACAAAGGTACAAGCACCTCTCTTTAGCAGAAAGAATTACACAGGATGTAATTTGGAGTTCAGTCAGAAACAGAACAACAAAGTGATGATGCACATCATTTAACTTATTGTTCATGCCACAGATGTAATGTTCCAAAACATGAAGAGAAAGAGAGAAGGGGAACATGCAGTGGGAGAAAAGTAGACTCTTGAGCATGTTGCCCATCCAGTCTCCAAACCTCAACAGTGCCCCCCCCCCACACACACACAATTACACAACCTTCCTTCAGGTACAACCTGGTAGCATAGATAGCAGTCAGATTATGTGCCAGTTCAGTCCTGTACACTAAGTGGTGGTCAGCCTGCAGAACTACTTTATCCTCAAGGTGGATGACATACTGGACCTCTGCAGTATATTTGGCATGGTCTCGATGGGCATCACTCACATGTATGTACAGGGTGTCCCAAAATTCACGCAAGAAGCAATTTTGATAGAAAACACAGGTTTTTAATTAAAAATTGTAATTTTTTATTGATTTGTTAAGTATACAGTATAGCGTTATGCATGGAATAACATATCGGGTAAATGGCCTCCATGGCTTTGCTGGCACATACACACTCTTTTGTCGAAATTTTCCATGACCGTTTTGCATAAATGTGGCTGAATTTCGTTGATACAGTGCTCAATTTCCTCCTTCAAGGTGTGGGTGGTCGTGGGCTTGTTGGCATAAACCTTAGACTTCAAAAAAGTCCAACAGCATTAAGTCACATGATCTGGGCGGCCAATTCTGATCACCAAAACGGGAAATTACATGACCAGGAAATGACTCATGCAGTAACTGAATTGTTTCTCAGGCTGTACGTTGAAACCACATGTCGTCCACATCCATATCTTGCAATTTAGGCACAAAAAACTGGATTATCATCGTGATAGCAAGCATCATTAACTGTTATTGCCTTACCAGCTGCATTTTCGAAGAAGAATAGACCGATGATGCCTCCAGCCCAAAATCTGCACCAAACAGTGACACGTTGTGGATGCATTTGTTTCTCAACAATCACTCGTGGATTTTCTGAACCCGAAATGCGACAATTTTGTCGATTAACGAAGCCATCAAGATGAAAATGAGCCTCATCGCTGAAGATGATTTTGTTCGAAAAATAAGCATCCACTTGTTGTTGTTCCATAATCCATTCAACGAACTCTCTTCGCTGTGTGTGGTCAGTAGGCTTCAGTTCTTGAGTCAATTGAACTTTGTAAGCATAAAGATGCAAATCTTTCGTGAGAATACGCTGTAGAGAGCTTCTCGAAATGCCCAATTCAAGACCACGGAATTGATGTTCCAGGACTCTCAGTAATACTCTCACGAACTGCTTTGATGTTTTCTATTGAACGACTTGTTGAAGGATGGCCAGAGTGTATAAGATCACTAATTGATCCAGTTTCCTTGAATTTTTTAATTAATCTTTTCACAGTTGATGAAGTTAAATCACTATTCCGACCATATTTTGTACAAAAATTGCGAACTGTAACTGCCAAACCTTCATTGTTTTTAAAATATTGCTCAAAAATGAAAATGTATTGTTCTTTCGTGCAGCGCTCCATTTTTAATAACCCTGAACTGTCAGCTGTCACGCTGTCTTTTTTTTCTCGTTGGCAACACTTTACCGCACAAATGGCACTAAATTTAAATCTTGCGTGAATTTTGGGACACCCTTTAGAAGGTTGCGGGTGGGGAACCCAAACATGCAACAACTACTCCAGGTCCCTAATAAGTAAGGTGGTGGTATTTATTCCAACTAAGTCGGTATCTCTTTGCAGTGAGAATACTTGCTGTTACCAGCAAGCTGAAAACCATTTAAAAAAAGGGGGAAAGGCTGCACTGATTATGTTTACATAAATATATATAGTGATCTTTCATACTATCTGTAACTCAATGTTAGGTTCAGAGACTTAACATAAAAATCACATCTACAGTCAAGATATTTCTAGTTTTTATTACTTAAATCAAAAACTGTATCATTCATCTACTCGATAACCACAATGCATTTTACATGCACTGCAAATATATAAAATTAATACATATATACATTTTCTTCTGATCAACAGCATAGAAATATTTACTTACATAAGATATAAATAACATCAATAATAAACTTATCTTAAGGAATTAACAATTACTGTACAGAAACATGATAATGAATGCTTGGCACTTTTAAAAACTGTAGTAAAGAATTTCATACAAAGAAAAGATAATATAATCACTAATAAAATATAGTGTTTCATAAATAAAAGAAATTCTGAATTATCAAATTATTGAAAAATTAAGTGAATAAAGTATCATTTGCAAAAATTTCAATGACAGAGGGCACATATTTGTCAGTTAGAATATAACATCCCAAAGAATCTGCACTCGACTGTTTTAAACAATATCAGTGCAGAAGTTCAGAAAGCATTTCCATTGTTAATCATATATTTTATTATGGTATCCATTAAGTTACACAAGCAAATCCTTATACTATTTCTCTGCCTGTGAACAATCTTGCATACCAAATACTATTTATAAAATCAGATGTTTTTAACTTTCTTGTGAGCGTTATTTTTGGTTTATTCCTCCAAAAAACGTTTATATACAATTAGAATGCTATAAGTTAAATTACACTAGTATTTTGAACAATATTAAACTCAAATTTACTAACTGCAGGTTTATAGAAAATTACGGCCATATCTCTACTTTACTCCCCCCACTAACCAAGAATAGTCAAAGGCAGCAACCACAATTCACAAAAGTATCCCAAAATCTTATTAATGTATGAAAAAGTTACCAATAATGAGATCTTACTGTATTTAGCAAGAAGAAGAAGAAAAAACTAAATGAGTTACCATTATGGTTTACCTTCACACTGAGTATATTCTATATGATAAGCAATGAAAGTCCAATTTTTATATTCCAGCTCAAAAATATTCTAATATAAGGAATCTCCATAGAATTGGGAAAATATCTCCATATGTGTAATACTTAATGTACATTAACTTCACATAGATAGTAGATGTTTGATATCACAAAATTATGTTAATTTTGTATAGGAGAAATAAGATGCATTAACAGTATATGATGTAAACCCAGTTTACAACTAAAACTAAGAAACTAAACATTGTCAAATAATTTGAATAACAAAGCATCTCAGTTTTAATGAGCATGAAAAATTTTAAGCAAAAGATAAAATTGTAAATGTTCTTTGACAACTTCTCACACATTAAAACTGAATTGTGTATTTGAAATTTGCATTGACTCAATTGTCACATTATATACACAGTCTTTATAAAGGATGAAACAAACTATCAGTTCACTAGCACCAAACTTGACTTGCTTTTCTGCATTGAATCAACATAAACACCTGAAACAGCATTTAGAGAAGCGCTGAAAATGGTAAATTAAGAAAGTCAGTTTTTGAAGTAAAATCAATTCTTAATCATATAACTAGAAACTGTTTCATTTCCCTCTCAAAATAAATTATTCAAGGTATTTGTATTCCATTTTCTGACTGTTTATATATATGAAGAATTGAAGTAAAGTCAAATGTATGGTTCTAAAATTTGAAAATTTTGTCAATGTTTTAGATATCACACAAATACTTCTCAAACTGATCTCCAACTTCCATAGAGATATAATATAACTGACTAAATATTAGTTTTAATACGTAAATATTTCATCTCAAGTATCTTGGAACATCCTCAGTACAGTAATTCAAACAGTACTAGGAATAACATACAGTTAGGGCGCATGATTACAATGGAATCTCAATATGCATGCAATTACATGCGTATTGAGATTCCATTGTAATCATGCGCCCTAACTGTATGTTATTCCTAGTACTGTTTGAATTTCTGTACTGAGGATGTCCCAAGATATTTGAGATGAAATATTAACTTATTAAAATTAATCACCGTGGTTATACGTGTGTTTTTAGTGATAAATTCACCACAGGTTTCATTATATAAAAAAATAAATGATATTGTTTTTGTAGAAAGGCTTAGGTTTGGTAATTATTCGTTAACTTCTTGTTATTGACTCAACTCCATAGAGGAACAAAATAATTATGGTAATTTATTAAACTGCTGATATTCAGTGATTTTCAATCCAGCATCCTCAGAGTACAAAAATGCTTGTTACAGAACACAAGCACTTGCAGAAGCAATTCAGATTCTTCTTCTTTCTCATCCATCAGATGATGGTTTGAGTCCCTTATGAACAATTCTTTGCCATCTGGCTCTATTTCTGTCATCTCTCTCTCTCTCTGAAGCTAGATAATTGTGAACTTTCATTTCAAAGGACTGTAGCCATGTTCTTTTTAACTGCTTCTTGATCGTCTTCCTCCAATGATTCCATTCAAGACTACATTCTCGAGAGGTGTCCAAACCGTCTTAATTGCTGTTTAAGAATTATAGCTATGATATATTCTCTATAGTTTAATTTGTGTTCGATTTGCTAATTTGTTTTGTGTTCTGACCAGCAGGTCTTATTTTTTTTAATTAAGCATTTCATTTCAAATGCTCTGATTTTTTGTATTTCTTTCTGATTGAGTGTCCATATCTCAGTTCCATACATTGCATCATCATCAATGGCTTTAACAGGCACTTAAGTGCCCACGGCCTTCCAAGTATCCTTGGACTTCCCAACCGTAATACGAGGATAAGGTGGTTATCCCTATGCATTTAAGTATTCTTGTCTGTAAATTGCATGTATTCTACTGGCCAGTTTGCCTGTTCTAAGGGACGAAAAAAATCTGCCACTTCCATATAGACCGGCTAACTCACCTTTAGTTGAAAGAGACTAGATAAAGGTTCCTCATATCCATATTGCAGTAGGTATAATAATGGTTTTATAGAGTTTTAGTTTGAGGCTTTTTGAAATGCAGTTATTTTTCCATATTTTGTTTAATTTATTCATATTAGACCATCCTTTGTTAAGTCTGTAATATGTTATTGAGGTTGTCAGTAATGAGACTGCCATGATACGTAAATTGCTTTATTTGTTCAAGTAGATTATTTTCAAGGTTTATTGAAATGTTTTCCTCTTCTCTTCCTATTTTCATTGTTTTAGTTTTGCTTACTGATTTTCATTCCAAAAGTTTTGCACTCTTCGTTTAAAATTTTCCAGTTGTGCTTTAGATTCTACAAGTATAATATGGTTGCTATTCTGCCATTTATTTGTAGACTTGGTTCTTCAGCTATGGATTTGCATATTTCTTTGAGATAGATAATAAATAAATTTGGTGAGAGTGGGCAGCCCTGCATTACTCTTTTTCTACTTTGAATTTGACAATGGTTTAGGTATCTTCATAATAATTCATATTAAAGGTTTGTAGTTCTGAATCTAACTTTATAGATTTTAAGATGTTTGTCATTTTAATCCTGTCAATGGAATCAAATGCTTGTTTGAAGTCAATAAAACTGCAGTATATAGGTAAGTTGTATGCCCAGTACTTTTCAGCCAGGCTATTTCCTCTAAAAATTACTACCGCTTTATCATGGTACCTTGTATTGATAGATATAAGATAGTCTTAAAATGACAATCTTCAGCCAAACAGCTATAAGCTATCTCCCAGTTTTTGGACCATACTTGTTGAGGCTGCATATCATAACAATAGCAAGGTGGATTTAAAGAGAGATCTTTCTACCTTCCAGGCAATGTATGTAGTGCATTATACATTCTTGGGTGTAATAGAGGATGGAGTCTATCCTTTGGTGAATAGATGAGGGTAGCTAATTTCATGAATAATTTCAGATGCACTCCAGATGTAAAAGATGGGAATAATTTGACTGTGGTTTTGTATGTCAAAGAAGGAAAGAGGATATATAGTATTTCATATGTTTTATAGGGGTTGTAGCCACTGACTAAGTATCGTTGATGATCTGGGCACTCATTAAGCCAAAACAAGTATAGATGGATAAATTTACCAACATTTGGAAGAGACTGTTTCATTTTAAGACTACCTTCAGCTCACCAGCTTTAGCCTGTATATCTTATATCCAATCCTATGCTGGAACAGTTCAGCTTTTTTTTGTCTCCCCTTTTATAATTTGAACTTTTTTCACAATAATGTGATTGCAGTGCCTTGTTAACATACTGATAATTTTTGTGTGTGTGTTCATTCTGTGAATGCTAGACTGAAATCCAAATTATATTTTTGTTCTGTTGTGATGCTGTAAATGAACACCATAAAATGTTAACATGAATAACATAAGTATGATGTTGTTCAAAGGATTAACACTTAGCAACACATAAGTGTTATTACTGCTCATCTGTCTTCATAACTCTTACCAACTTTATATCTCTCTATCTTCAAACCTTGGATGCTAGATTTCTCTTAAATCATTCACTGTGTGTTAGGTGGGAGATGTTCTTTCTTCAGATTTTCCTATTAATGCAGATGTTCATCAGGACTATTATTTCACTCACCCTCTTCCTTATATACATAAATTACTTCTCTCACTGACATCAAACCATAGTCACGGTTTTGTTGATGACAGCACTCTCCAGCTTCCAAAAAACTTTGCATCCTTTTTTTGCTCAAGAGATATTACTTTTCATCTGTCATCTGTACAAATCTGCCAAACTTTGGAATACAGCTCTCATATTTTTGGTGGTGCACCTAAGGCCTCTAAAACATTTTGATATTGTCTAGAAGAGGGTAGTTTGGCTTACTCATGATCCTTCTCTCACATATGAAAGACTGAGGTAAAGTCATATGTGTGGCTCTAAAATTTGAAACTTGTCAGAACATTTTCGAGATCATACAAACACTTCTCCAACTTTCAAAGAGATATAATATTCATCTGTCCTAATTAACTAACTCTGTACAAATCGGAATTTTGCCCAACTTTGGAATACTTCTCTCACATTTTTGTTTAGTGCACTTAAGACCCCCTAAAAATTTTTGATATTGTCTAGAGGAGAGCAGTTTGGCTTCTCTCACAGGCTCACTTTATTTCTATGCTGTGTATGTTCTACAACTATTTCCATGGACAATGTTCAGCATAACTGCCGTCCATCATGTCCCATACCACCATTAATATGAACAGGCTGTTCAATAATATCCTCTTACACTTGCTTTTCTTATTATCTTTCATTTCATCTACCTCATTTCTGTGGAACAGCCTTCCCTATGAAGTATTTCTCCAAGACTATGACCTCAAATTCTTCATAAAGAATATCAACAGATTACTTTTCTTTTGGCTCCTACCCATATATGGCAATGATCTGCTATAAGCTTTACAGCTACAGGAGTGACATAAAATCATTCATAGTATCATTAACATTAGTTAAGTTGCAGTAGTCATAGTGTGGAACCCTGTACCACTCACACTTACCATCCTTTTCTATCATAGATCATATGAGATAAATATCATCACCTGGTGTGAGACAGCCCTCACTTATTAGAGACCTACTAGTTTGAAAAGAGTTCCATGTTTGGCCTCTAGAGCAAGGTTTCCAGAATACCTAAAAAATTAATAGACAAAAAATACTTAGCCAACCCATAAACCTAATGTACTTTCGGTTTACACAAAACTTAAATGGATAGGAGCCACATAAAAAATAAATAAATAAAAATATCCAACGCCAGTCAATAATCTGTCTTCATTATGTTTAATTTAAAAAATTTAAAACTTTTACTGACTCTGTAAATATTACATTATATAGTACAGGTAGGATCCCCACCTGTCACACAGGAGACCAGGGTTTAAATCCCCACTGGAGAAAGGTGGACTTAATTTTTGAGTTGTAGTGGAGTAGTGTGCCATCCTACAATGAGCCCTAGGAGGTGTCACGTAATAATAGTAATATTCATCTGTTGAGCAGTTGTAAAATGCAGTTGGTATTTCAAATCCTATCTATGACATCAGGAATCTTTAATAGGGCTTTCTGGCTGAGTTAGCAGCAAAGTTTTTTCTCTGAGAAATAAACTAACCAAAGAAACATACAACTATAGACACAGCAAACTGTGGTGATAGGATTAACTTCCCTACCATAGCATAAATTAGCTTAATAGAAATCTCAAGCCATTGGCCTAACACACTAATAGATTGGGATGGAATGTATGTTGTTGCTTTATTATAATATGTAATTAAATTATAAAAACAAACATTTTGTAATCAAAGTTCAATCCTACCTTCCAAAGCTTACTCCAGAAGAAAAGCATATATTGGCTATCCTCTATACAGAATTTGCTTTCTAATTCTTGCACTAATTAAGCTAGCCTGGTTCGCTGAGTGAATAGTGTAGCCCCCCCCCCCCCCAACCAATTAAGCTGTGAATTTGATCCCTATTGTGGATGTTTGAATGTCTTTAGGTGGTAGCTTATTTTCATTAGCCAGTGTGAGAGTACCACACTGCTTATTAGAGATGAAACTTAGTTTCTGGATTATCTAACTCTTAGCCTACTTATGGTGCCAATGTATGTGTATAGCCATTTATTGGTGAGATTCTCGTGAAAAACAAAAGTTTCATCTCTAGAACTTGTTCAGTTTCCACTTATCTAGGAAAACTGTGACCTTACTGCTATCTGATTAAACCAGTTATATAAGTTTCTCATAATACCAAATAAAACAAAAAGGTTCAGAAATGCATTTTTCGTAGAAGGGAAAAAAACCTTGTAATGTAGTTATATAAACTCATATACCAGAGTAAAAATTATTTATTATACAAATATTTTAATATTTTATTTTACAAATTGCAAGAAAACATGGAATTTGCTGCCTGGCGAAAGTTTCTCATTTGGAGAAGGTAACAGACAGTGAATATGGATAATGGGTTCAAAGGTAGTGATGGTTGGAATTTCCTCATAATTTTTGCTACACATCCAGAAATGCCCTTATTATATGGTATAGAATTTCTGCGGATTTCTTCCCTTGGATATTAATTATTTTCTCTGTTATTCTTGGATTATAACAGTTTAACAAGACTATTTGATGGTTTCCAGTTCTTGTTGGAGAGATACCACGGAGCAGTAAATTTTGTATGCTTTAGACACTAAGAATTTTACAGTATCACACTTTTGAAATGGATTGTGAGCAGGTACATTAGGAATACAGCAACCCTGTAAAAGATGGTTCATGGTAGTAGAAAGTGATCCATCAGATTCCTGTTTGATATGCACATCCAAAAAGGAAATTCCTCCTGATCATTCTCTCTTTTTCCAGAGTAAATTACTGATTTCATATAGGAATGAATGCAGTTCTGGCTCAATTTATATCCTCAAATTAAATTTACTCTGGTGAAAGAATCATCAAGGGGAATTTCCTATTTTCACTATATTCCTGATGCTAACCATCCATCTCAAAAGCACAATACTCTAAAATCCTTAGTGTCAGAGTACATAAAATTTTCTCCACTGTAGAATCTCTTCACTTATTAAAAAGTTATAATCAAAGAATGACAGAAAAAATAATTAATAGTCATTCTCCTTATCATTCTAGGGAAGAAGTAGTTCACAGAAGTCCTATATACTTTGTTACTCATTTCTGAATATGTAGAAAAGATTATGAAGTAAAGAAGTATCACTACCTTCAAACACATCCACCAAATTCGCCATCTCTTACCTTTTCCAAAAAACAAACCTTCATCAATGACTGAAGTTCCATGTTCTTGTCTTATTATGATTAAACAGGAAGATCAATCAAAAAATATATATTTCAAAACATCTAAACCATATCAGGCTTATCAAATACCATAAATTTGACTTGGCTCAACATTAAATTGGCAATACTAGCCACGGGATCCAGTGGGATAATATCAAACTTTTACATATTATTATTATATGGACGTCTCCATGGAGATCCATTATTCATACAATACCTATCCTTGAACTCATTCACTGAAGAAACACTCACAACCACTTTGGCAACACATTCCATCATTCATTAACTGGCAGCCATTTACTTTTGCCCATACTTCCATTCTATTTAAGTCATCCTGTAGAATCTCTATATCTTTGTTAACTATTGTTCTTCCCAGCTTTTCATCATCAGCAGCAGATATCTGGATATTTTTCCCATATCGCTGTGTACAAATTAAATGGTGGAGGACCAAGTTTGCTGGCCAAGTTGTTAGCATATCTCTGCTCTGCACATTAGGCTGCAAATTCAAATTCTTGTGAAGCATGATGTTTTATGATTGTCGTTGAATGGGAAATGAATTTCATCACCTGGTGCAAGACCACTGCCTTTCTTAAGCCACTTCAAGCCTCTGCTAAGTACCATTTTGGTCTCTAGAGCAGGGTTTCCAAACCAGGTAAAAATTTTTTTTTTTTAAAAATACAAAAAATAGGGAAAAAATCCTTAGCTCACCCATGGTACAAATGTACTATGGTTTACAATAAACCTTTCATGGGTGGGAGCCATATTAATAAAAGAAAAAAAAAACATACTGAGCCTTGCAGTACATCATTAGTCACCTGCCTTCTCCTGGACTCAACTTCTCCATATATCACTATGATATATATCATAAATCACCAGCTTCATAATTACCCCCTTTAGCTCCAATGTTCATGGAATCCTGTCAAATGCCTTTGCAATCCAGTAGTACCACTAAGTAGCCATTTCTTTTATCTAACTTAACTGACACTTTATATATAAAATTAAACAAATAACTAAGACAAGATCTACCTTTCACAAACTCATACTTCAAACCAACTTTTCCAAAACCTTTTCACCACTACCACTCCCTGAGATACTGATTGGCCTATAATTTGCTACTTCTATCTTGGAGCTTTTTTTATTTAGTGGAACTATTTTGTTCCTCTTTCCACTCCCTTGGTGCCTTCCCATAACTGAGGCTCAACATAAACTGCATTGTCAGAGGAGGTGTTGCCAATTCCCAGGCACATCCCATGCCATCTAATTCCATATCCATGTTCACATTAAGATTCTGAAATCATGTAAGCACCTTCCTAATTCACCAACCTATATTTCTCAATCGGTTAGTGTCACATCTGGTGTTGCAATACACCTGGATGGTAAACACTTGCAAAATGATCACTCTGGGAGTCAATTGTTTTATTTGCTTCTGTTACCTCTTTATCATCATTAATTTTTAGGCATTCCTCCTTTTACTTGCCACATAGCAAAATAACTCTTCAGGATTACTTCTGGTCTCATCAGCCAGCATCCTCTCATAATTATCCTTGGCCTTTCTTATCATACAGGTTACCCTTCTTGCCTATGCCTTGTACTGGCCCTGAGCTTGCTGATCATTTTTTCTGCAGCTCCTTCTTAATGATGCTATTCATTCATGTAATTCCTGCTGTCTAACTAATAGTCTGATACTGCTTTCTTCAAACACCCATTGATCATCTCCCATGCACCGCCAATACCTCCAACATCCTCCAGATTCTTATGCCAAGGCACTGCTGCAAGCATTTAATTCTTCAGTTTGTCATAATTATCTGCTTTATGATTCCACGTTTCTTTTCTTCAAAGGAAACTCAGCATGTCTGGAAATCTCCCAGATTAGGCTCACATAATCACTTTTCTCAAGTGGAAGCAGCATGGCTAGATTGGTTACTGCTGAGTTCTCCAATGCTATGACAAGATCCATCACTCTTGAATCTCATTTCCCCTACATTAGATATCGTCTCAGTTAATTATCTCCCAGTAGCTGAATGAATTTCATTTCCTTCCCTCTCTGTGATCACTGATTCCATTCTGTTCCCTCTGTCCTCTCTGAAAATACCATATCCTTTTGCATTCTATCCCTAGGACTATATCATTTTCAGCAGTGGTGTCACACGCCCATTTAGATTGGGTGTGCTGTTGGCTTAAGCAACTCACGCTACAAAATTTACATCAGTTTGACTGTATGATTGCATTTTTATCAATGTATAAAAGTTTTAAGAGTGTATAGCACGTCAGTACTCATCTTAATTGTCTAATGCAATTAATTGTAAGATAACTTTGAATACTTTATCAATTAATTGTAACCAAATCTGCACAGAGATATTAGAAAACAATAATGAAGGAGAATGTTATATTTTATTTGATTGGTATATTTGAATTACTCAAAGGTAAGAAGAGAATGAGGCTTACCTCCTTTGACTACAATACCAATTTCCATGGGCAAAAAAAGTTATAAATTTATCAAAAATTATATATTTAAAACTTGCCTACCACTTCAGTTCACACTTCACTCATGCAAAACTGATGAAACTCAGAAAACAAAAATAGCAACTCATGACAACCGACAAGGGTCAATTGGATTGGTTGACACAATAACCAATCAGCCTCTAGGTGCTATTGTCTTTGAGTTCACCCTGCTTCGCTTTCTGAGCTGTTTAAAATTACTAGTTTAAGCAGATGCACCCTCTGTATATCTTTTCAAAGGGCTCAAAGGTCTGTATGTATTTTGAACACACACACACACACATACACACACACACCTGGGCTATTAACGTGAATGTGATGCAATGTTTATGCATCAAAAAGTGAAGCATTAGTATATTGTGTTTACTTTTAGGAATCACGCGAAGTCTGGAAACAATTAGGGGAGACTTTAATGGGAATAAATGCAAAAATATAATATTAGTGATATTGCACCACACACACCTAGCACACCCAGAATATTTGCCCCCGATTCTCAGTCAGTCAATGCTTACTAATGCCTATAAACCTTTGGAGAGGTTGAGCTAACCAATGCCAAAAATTCCTCTCTCTTATTCTGAATAATTCTAGCATTACTATACATAAACTACAATATCCCTTCATTCCACAACCTCCCTTACATCTCGTGTTGATTATTCTTCTAAAGTTAAGTACCTAAGGAACCACATTCATATCATGTGATCATTCTCCTACTTACTTATCTCAAAGGTGCCTGGATACACACTCACCTGCATCCTTTAAATATTCTAGTTTCCCTGACTCTGCACTTCCGAACTCCTACTGAACAATACTTTCTCGCAACATTTGGCATCAATTTCACTCTACCCATCCACACCATTCCTCCTACATAACTCCTCACTGACTTGTTCTCAATCATAGACAGAGCTGTAACTTATACTTTTATAGCTTACACATAGCTGGAAGGGCCCCCTCCTCATTGTTTTGGGGCCCTTAAATTGTCCCTAATTTTTGGACTCCAGATAGAGCCTCATGTGCCTGTGCATAAGTACAGTCCTCTTCATCTCAGTTCACTCCTATCATACTGTGACAGCAAACACAACTTTTACTTTCAAGAAGAACATTGAATTCACTTAGAAAGTTTACTATCATATGGCATGTTAGTAAGCTTTGACATTATCTCTCTCTTCACATTAAGCTGGGAGTATTTATTGGAATCAAGAAGACATAAATTCATTTTTCAATCATATGATTTGACATTTAAGACTGCTCTAGTGATAACTATGTTATTATTTCGTTTTTAAGGACTTTAGGGCTTTTAATTCTGATGGTGGAATATTCAATTCTAATGGTTTGACATCATAGCTTCCTCGACAAAAAATTCCATGGAATTTCATACAAGAATAAAAGACATTAAATTGGCAGATGCAGACATGTTAGTAAGCTTTGACATTGTCTCTCTCTTCACTAATATCCCTTACAAAGAGACAATAGAATTTTTAACCCAAAATTTTCCATCAGACATAGCAGAATTACTCAAATTTGCAATTACATGAGGGTTACTCCACATGGAAAGATAAAATATATAAACAAGAGGAAAGAACTGCAATTGGCTCACCCTCATCACCTAACCTAGCCAACCTTTTTCTTGAACACCTAAAAGAAAGAATTTTTGCTCTTGACCCAAAACAATTTGGCTGCAGTACATTGATGACGTCTTTGCAGTTTAGAGTCACACAGAACCAGAACTCTAATCATTTCTACAAAAAAAATCAACACCCTACATCCTCATATCAAGTTCACACTAGAAAAATAATCATCAAAAGGGACTTCCTTTCTTGACGTACACATTCAGTATAAGCAAGATGGATCCATTCCCACTTCTGTCTACCAAAAACTAACTTTTTCAGGTCGTTATATCCACAATACATCAGCTCACCATCCATCTCAAAAATATGACATCATAAAATCATAGTATCCAGAGCACACAAGATTTGTTCTTCTGAAGAATCTCTAAAACATGCATTGGAAATTGTCAAAGAAACAGCCTTACTAAATGGATATAATATAATAATAACCCAAAAAAATAATCAACCGCTCTCCTATAAAGCAACTCAGACAAGAAGCCTACAGGACTCCTATACCATATATTAAGACATCTCTGAATATGTGGCAAAAATTATGAAAAAAATACCAACTCAATTAACCAAATTCATAACCTGCTACCTTCTCCAAAAGACAAACTACCTGACATATACAAAGTACCATGTTTGTGTAATTTGTCTTACTATCGACAAACAGGAAGATCTGTAAACAAACATATCTGAACATCAAGACCATATCCTTCTTATCGTACCTCAGAAATGCTAACCACAGGACCCAATGGGAAAACGGTAAGCTGATACATAGATTCATATATAAACACAAACATTTATATAAAGGAAGTGCTGAAGCCCTACTTCATAGACCTACTCTAAATCATAATGACTGCATCACTATTCCAAAAGTTTGGAAAATTGTTATTCTCAATTGTATTAAAATCAATTTCTCTCATATATTTTAATCTCATTTCATTTTAATTTCAGCCTAATAGCTTTAATCCATTAACAAGTGACTGAATAAATACCTAGAGCAATGCAAATATAAGCATGAGATAAACTGTTTTCTAATTCAATTCCTATTGTTGTTCAATAATTGTATTATGATACATAAGATGAAATATTTACATAATAAAAGTTAAAATTTATTTTACTGTGTCATGTGTTATTCTTTAGTTATGGATACTCCATAGGTGTTATTTTACAAGAAAAAATATGTATATATTGGTTGGAGAGCAGGTACATTATCCACTATATCAACCAACCTAGCAGAGCACTTGAATTATTGAATATATTAAAATTTTGAACTGAATGGTAGCCATGGAAAAAGCTATGAGATATTTAAAAAAAATAATCATGATAGAAAGGAAAAATGTCAATCTCTTCTCCCCCCCCCCCATGTGTGTGTCAGTTGATGTGGCTAAAATACAAGTTTTAATTAGATGAAAAGTATCAGTCTATGTAGTTAAAAAGGTTGTTTGGCACCAAGTTTAATAAGATGTTAAATTGATGGAGAAAGAAAAGTTTAAAAAGTGTCATAAATCAAACAAACAGAAAAAATATAGACTATTTCCAATCTTTCATTTATTACAAAGTTAATACATTTAAGCAATTTTTATATCATCAAATTTCTGATATGTAATCTCAAGACGGTAAGGATACCATGATAATTCTAGATGACTGTGTGTGCACTGTTACTAGCTTCTTTCAGACAACTTTCTTCCAAATTAATCCGTTATTTTTCAAACTTAACACACCAGTCTTCAAGTCATCAACCACCTAGATCTTGGTTGTCGATTATATATATACCTAAGTGTGAGCAAACAAATCAGATTCCCTCAGTACTCCGTAATACACAGCACACACCTGCTTTCAGAATTCTATATTGTACCATGCATCATGGAAAGGGAAACTATTCAGACTGGTTTCAACCTTGAAAAAAGTTTGCTCAGGGCATCCAAGAGTTTTGATTTTTTTATGGTCCCCATTTGGTATATCCAGCTATTTTTCTGAGAAATTTCATTTCTGCTGTTTGAATCCATTTTTCATTCTTTTTTATGGTCATGTTTCACTTCCATGTAATAAAATTGATTGATTTAGATAGAATGTTATTCGGTCTGATTCTGGTGTGTTTTTGTACTAGGAGGTGGCTTAATTATATTATTTATTGTGCCATTTACTTTAATACGATTTGAAATTGTCCATATGTTTTGTCTAATGTCTTGTAATATCTATATCTTTTTCATCTTCACATGATAAGTCGCATCCTAGGTATTTGAAAGTATTTTCTTATTCTAATATTTTTTTATCTATCACTATTTTACATCATATTGGGTTTTCTCCTTTGAAAGCCATTATTTTTGTCTTTACTTTTGATATTCTCATATACATATATTCTTCTGAAATTTCATTTAATGATTTTACTGGTGTATCTCTGTAGATCATCTTCTGATGTAGCTAATACAATTTGATCACCTACAAATAATAGTGTATCTATCTTTATTTGTGGGTTTATTTGTTTGCACAAGATATAATACCATCAATTACATGATATGTTTATTGATTTTTCTTAAGACTCTCATAATCCATGATCTCTAATCCTTGATCAACTGTTTCATTTCTTACCTAATGCTTACAGTATAATTGGTTTAGATACTGTTTTGTACTTCTAGTTTGGTGTTTTGACTAATTCCATAAATTTATCTTATTCCATATATTATTCAACTGGCCCCACCTTTCCAACTTTGTTTATTCAATTATATATTTCTTACACAGAAATAAGAAATAGCCTTACTAATTTAATTTGCCATATTCACTAAATATGGGCCTAATTAACTGAAACATTTTATTTTATTATTATTATTATTTAGGCCTCCAAGGAGTCAAAAGACTCATCGTGGGAAGTCCATCCTAGGAAACACAAGACAAGTCTATCAAGACTCATCGTGGGAGGTCCCTCCTAGGAAATACTAAGTCCATCATACCACTCCTTAAACTCATTGACTGTTCTCACTCTCACCACTCTATCAGGCAATGCATTCCACAGTTCAACCACCTTCCATGCAAAGAAACCACTCCTCACCCCTCTTGCTCACAGTTCCTTTTGTAACTTCCAGGGATGGCCCCTTGTCATCACTTCTTCCCGCTGTTCAACCAAGCGAACGAACTCCCCAGTCAACCCTGTAACCACCTCTCAACAGTTTAAAAGTTCAATCATATCACCTCTCCTTCTTCTATCCACCAAACTCTGCAGCCCACATTGCCTGAGCCGATCCTCATAACCAACATTGTACAGTCCTGAAACCATCTTTGTTACCCACCATTGTACCCTTTCCACAGTTAATTTATCTTCTTCAAATCCTGGGAACCAAATCTGAGAACAATAGTCTAAGTGTGGTCTGATCAGGGTCTTATACAATGGAATGATAACTCTTTTATCTCTGCAGGTCAGCGTCCTTCTCATTATTGCAGCAATCCTCTGTGTTACCTTCATCACCTTTGCAATATGTCCCCTGAATTTCAGGTTTCTATCAATCATCAACCCCCAGATCTCTTGTCTCCTCTACTTCCTCCAGCGTCACATTGATGTGTCCCAACCCTCAAGACCTTACATTTTGCTGCATTAAACCAACACCCCCATTCATTTGCCCATCTGTCTAGCTTATTCAAATCCTCTTGCAGGGCTGCCACATCTGCACAACCCTTCCCAGCTTCATATCATCTGCAAACAATGAATATCCCATTGCAATCCATTGACAATGTCATTGATATAAAGGTTAAACAATTCAGGTCCCAGTACTGAGCCCTGTGGAACCCCACTTGTAACCTTCTGCCTCCTTGATATTGCCCCACCATACAAAACTGTCTGATACCTATAACACAGCCAATCCTGAATCTAGTTGACCAACCTGACATTCAAACCCATATGCTGCAACTTAAATATCAACTTATCATGTGGCACCCTGTCAAATGCCTTTGCTAAATCCAAGAAAATGGCAGTATATGCCTTTCCCTCATCTACTGCACTTGTAACTTTATTATAAAAGGCTAGTATATTACTAAAACAAGGTGCTCCTTCACAAATCCATGTTGACTCTCACAGATAACATTACCCTCATCTTCCCAATGTTATATACGGTCCCTAACTAATTTCTCGAAGATCTTAACAACTACTGATAACACATAAACTGGCTTATAATTAGACACTTCAAGTCTGCTACTGGAAGTGTCTAATTATAGACTCTTCCAGTAGCACTTCCCTGGGCACCTTTCCTGTAGCCAGACTTTCATTGAAAAGCCGGGTCAAAGGAGTTGTCAGCTCTTTAGCACATTCTCTCAAAATTCATGGTGAAATACCATCCAGTCCCACAACTTTACTGACATCCAAAGTACTCAGTATTTGGAACATGCTCTCCTCCTGCACCTCTAAACCTCGAACCTGCCCTATCCCTCTAGTATTAAAATTTACTCCTCCAGAATGAAATACACCAATGAAGTGTTCATTTAACAATTCCACTACATCCTCTGCATCAGTCACTCTATTCCCATTTTTATCCCACAGTGTCATTCTTCCACAATTATTTCTCCTCCTACTGGCCACATAGCTAAAAAATTCCCTAGGATTTTCTTCGGATCTTAGGGCCAATGTCTTCTCATATTCCAGTTTCACCTTCCTTACCATACTAGTCACTCTCCTGGCCTGTGTCTTATATTCTTCATGCATCTGCACTTCACCTGTCTTCTTATATCTCTTCCATAGCCTCTTTTTCACATACAGTTCCTGCTTAATATTGTTTGTCATCCACTTTACACCAAATTGTGTCCTCTTCTTCACTCATGGAATACAGCTTACTATTGCTGCTAACAAATATTCCTTCACAATTTCCCAAGCACTACTAATATCCCGGCCTTCCAATTCCTCCCTCCATGAAACTTCCCCAAGTTGATGGCTAAGACTATTATAATCACCTGCCTTATAATTCCACATATGTTCCCGTCTCTTTGATACTCCTGCATGTCTGTTCATCTTCCAAGTCAAAACCACATGGTCACTCTCTCCAACTGGTGGAAGAGATGTCATCTCAGATATTATCAACTCTTCTGATGCTATGACCAAATCCAAAACTATTGAACCTCTTGTTCCCTCTATTACATGTTGCCTAAGACATTTGTCACTCAAGAATTCTAGAAATTCCATTCCCTTGTTGCTACATGCATCTTCTCCCCAATTTATACTGCTGTTGTTAAAATCTCCCATAACGATCTTTCTTCTTGCACTTGCCAAGCTTAAATGTCTAAACTTTTACAGATTCTTCAATGAGTGTGTTGATATTTTCAATGGCTGTACATATTTTCAGGTTTGTTATAGTAGTTAATCAATTTAGTTAAGGAGCCCTAAACTTGTACTGGATTTTGAAAGTTTATTTTTCACTTGGTTAGAGTATAATAAATTTAGTTTAATTCTTTATGCAAGTGTGAGCAAACAAAGTTTGCGCCTGAAAGTATCTTCAGGACTGGGGTAAGGTGGTACAACACTAGGCCAACTCGTTGCAAAGGTGGAGCAAGATACCAACACTCCTATCTCAGTACCTCCTGTAATGCAAAACACATCTCCTTGCAGATATGTCTAATGTTATGCATTAAGGGAAGGGCCACTACCCAGACTAGTTTCGACCTTTATTGAGGTCTCTTCAGTGGTAGCCAGGCCCAAGTGGAGATACCAGGCAGAAGCATGAGCAGGTCATCTCTACGTATAGGAGTTGCCAAATGGTGTGCCACCCTTTTTTAATAAATTACTCTGGATTTAGAGAAAGATGTTGAAAGTTTATTTTTCACTTGGTTAGAGTATAATAAATTTAGTTTAATCCTTTATCCAAGTGTGAGCAAACAAAGTTTGCACCTGAAAGTATCTTCAGGACTGGGGTAAGGTGGTACAACACCAGGGCAACTCATTGCAAACTGGATTTATTTACAATTTTAAATAATCCATTATAAATATCACCTGCACAAGGTAAAGAGCTGAGTTCAATGTCTTTGATTTTCATAACTTATTTTTAATGATATTACAACACCAAATAAACTAAATATATGTATGTGTGTTTATATATATATACACAAATAAGATGTTTATTAACTGACTTATATTTTCTGATTTCAAACCAGCATCTTCAAAGCACATTACATTTAACACGCGGTAATGAGTAAGTGAGACAATTCAAATTATAAATGACAAAAGATCTAAAGTGCTAATTTGGTGCTCTCTAATCTTAATTTTATCTGAAGATAAAATCTGTGTGTGTGGTGTGAAGGTGAAACAAACAACCTAGTTTATCTCATAGGATGCTGTTATAGCCCAGGGAATGCAGAGAATACTAATTGTGAAATGGCAAATTAGTTGGGCATGTAAAAAGAAGGTGATCCTGATAGGAGACTTTAATTACAGGAATACAGAATGGAAGGAGGATGTAGTGTGTGCCTGGCCATGTTGAACTAATGAATGCCAAAAACTTTCACTCTTAAATGAAATACTTTATAAAAATAACAGAGAATCATCTAAATAACATTCATGAACATTTAATAGAGGAAGATAAACAGGTCAACATTGACCATAACTTTACTTTTCATAGTCTGGCTGAATTTGCATGGGACAAAAGAAAATACCTCTATCCATGTTTTGTGTGTTTTAAACAAGCATAAGATTCCATCAGTAGATAAAAACTTATTCAGATATTAACAAAGAAAAACACGTACAAACACTAAACTTAATTTCAAAAATATCACAACGGAAAAAGTTGAAATCAAACAAGGAGTTAGCAAGAATGCCCACTCTCCCTGTGGCTTTTTAATATTTTCACTCAAGAACTTATTAAAAAAGCACTGTCTCTGATAAAAGAAGTAAAAGTCAATGGTAGACAAATCACACACACAATATCATATATGCAGGCAATGTAGTAATTATATCTGATAACAAATCAAATCTTGCAAAATTACAAGAAACATATCAGGAAGTTGATGATGAAGTTTTTCATTGTAGATTAAAGAAATTAAAGGCAAGTCATGAAAAAGAAGAAACTATATCAAAATTCCCTTGCAGGTGAGTTAATGGATACAGAAAATACAGAGAAAAATATAAGAGAGATAAGCTGTATAGAGGTTAGTTACAAAAGTCTTGGTATAAACATTCTTCTTCTCTTCCATCCTCAAGACAGGTTGAGTCCCTCATGGATAAGAGCCTTCCACTCCTCTCTGTCTAAAGCTAGTTTTTGTATACCAACAATTGAAAGCCCAATTCAGTTTTAAGGGCTTTATTTCATGTCTATTTCCACCTTCCTCCAGGTCTTGTACCCTCCAAAGAGCCCTGAAACACAAGGCAAGGAAGTCTGACTAGTTCTGTTTGCACAATATGGCCAAAATTACAAGAAACCTGCAGAAATTAGAATATGACTATAAATTCAAATAAAACAAAGACAATAAAAATTGAGAGATATGCAGAATATATATAGATAATGCTTAATCAGGAAATCATAAAACAAGTTATTTTAATTACTTAGGAGCATGCTTGACTTCAAATTTAAATTATATTGCAATAATAAAACACTCTCTTTATAGGATGGTCAAGGATGAATAAACTCAATAAAATTTGGAAAAAAAAACAACAAAATTCCTACAACTCTAAAAATAAAATTATATGAAAGTGTAATACTACCAATAGCTCTTCACCTTAAAAAAAGAAGCAGAGAGGAAACTGTTGGATTTTGAATTGAAATGCTTCAGAAAATAAATAGAACTCATTGGATAGAACATAAGGCTAATGCACAAGTACTACAAGATTTGAATATCCCTAATTCAACAATTCTTTATGCAGTTAAAAAGCACCAACTCTTGGTTTGGCCATATTGTGCAAACAGAACTAGTCAGACTTCCTTGCCTTGTGTTTTAGAGCTCTTTGGAGGGTACAAGACCTGGAGGAAGGTGGAAATAGACATGAAATAAAGCCCTTAGAACTGAATTGGGCTTTCAACATTGTTGGCATACAAAAACTAGCTTTAGACAGAGAGGAGTGGAAGGCTCTTATCCATGAGGGACTCAACCTGTCTTGAGGATGGAAGAGAAGAAGAATGTTTATACCAAGACTTTTTGTAACTACCTCTATACAGCTTATTTTTCTCTGTATCTGTTAACTCACCTGCAATGGAATTTTGATATAGTTTCTTCTTTTTCATGACTTGCCTTTAATTTCTTTAATCTACAATGAAAAACTTCATCAACTTCCTGATATGTACTCTCAAGGGGTGTTCAGGCTTCTAAGACAGCATTACATAATTAATTTACATTAATATTATTAATCTCCTATCAACTGTTTTCCTCCAAATTAGTCTGTTATTTGTCACCACTCCAAATATCATCATATCTAACATTTTGGACTGAATCAACCCCCTAAATCTTTGCCTTCCTCTGGATCTTTTTTTTTTTCTGCCATCTTGGCTTCAAACACTTGCTTTGCTAACTGTTCCTACCATCTTAGATTAGCCTTGCTCACACATTCTTGAATGCTAACAATTATAAGTTCTTTCATGATATCTTCATTTTAATATGAATCCTGAGACTTGCACTAGAGTACAACTTCATCTGTTTAAAGAGTAAGATTGACATCTCTGATTCTCATATCAGGTTTAATGCCACTTTCTTTCATAATGCGATCCATATAGATAATAAATAAGAGTGGAGATGATGTGCACCCTTGTCTTACCCCTGATTTTACATCGCACATCTTCCTGTATATCCTTCATTTCTAACTGCTGTCCTATATCTTAAATATAAACTATATATATTTTTCTGCGTAATGTTCTTTTTACACCATATAATTGTAGTGTTTTGAAAAGCTTTTCTCTTTGCACTTTGTAATTATACCTTTTTCAGATCTACAAAACTTAAGTGCAAACTGTTGTCATATTACCACAATTTCTCAAATATTTGTTTTAAAATGAAAAAATCTTGACCAGCTTTATTTGGCTTTTTTTATTTTTTTTAATAGATGGGAACTATGAGAGCTCTACTCCAATCTTCTAGAATTCAACCTTCTGGCTAGGTCCTCTGAATTATGCGTAGCTACTGGAAAACTTTTATACCTCCATATCTAAGCATTTTTCTGGTCAAATATCATCTACTCCAGCTGGCTTTCCACATTTCAAGCTTTTGACGGCTTTTTCTATCAACAGGAGTACATACCAGTAATGGTATGTACTCCTGTTTGCATTCCTCTTGAAAATTTTCTACTACTGTTCTGTCATTGCTTGTTTAATTTAACAATCTTTCAAAGTAATTACTCCAGATATCTAGGATATCCTTATCTTTGGTTTTCATGTCATCTTTATCATTTGTGATTCCTTTTATAGTACTCTCCCCCATTTCTAAGCTTCTTCAGTAGTCTCCAGAACATTTTGCTATCTTTCTGATATTTGTTTTCTATATTCTTATTGAAGTCTTCCCATGACTTTTGTTTAGCTACCTGCACACATAGTTTAGCTTTCTTACGTTTTTCTATATATTCTTTTAGGACATCTGTTCACTTATTTACTAGAACTTTTTGTATGCTTTCTTCATTTCCACAACTGCTTCTTTAACTTTTGTGTCTACCACAGGGTGTTTTTATTATTCTATCATTACAGACAACTTCACCACATGCCTCCCTAGCTGAATCAATCTATGTATTCTTTAGAACTTGCCAATGAGGCTTCGATGTCTCAGTGGCAAGCTCTTTATCATCATCATCATCATCAAATTCCTGCCATGTACCCTCAAGGGGTGTACAGGATATGACAGTACTACATGAAAAAATTACATCATTACTAACTTCCTATCTACAATTTTCCTCCAAATCAGTCTGTTACTTGTCAAGACTCCAACATTATCAGATCTTATATTTCTATCTTCTAAGGCACTTTGTACCGTATCAATCCACCTATATCTTGGTCTTCCTCTGGGTCGTTATTCTTTAGTAGAGCCTTCTGTGAAATCATTGGCACAAATAAGTTTAATGTATAGTTTCCCATTTTGAAATTTGATTCCATCACTCTACTTCAAATTGCCTATCATTCAAGAAATTTTATTTTCATATCTGGTGTTGAATGCTATAGCTACTCCTTCCTTTCCCCTAATAATTATTCCTTGAATATAACATTGTATAGTTATCATTTAGTAGTATCTCATCAGGAGCTCGTTTCTTGTGAGCATAGCATGTAAGTGGCAAACTGAAGATACCTGATGCTGACTCAAGCCTTACTTCACATAAAGTATATCTGTTATATTGTCTGCTGATCAATCCTCTTCTTTCTTTCTCTCCTTTTCTTTTTCATCTTGCTTTTCCCCCACCCCCAAATGTTATTTGAGTTTACTGAATTTTCTTTTTCACTGCAGTGAGGGTCTGCCCTCTCTCTCTCTCTCTCTCTCCCCCCCAGGTACCTGCCTTACCTAAGCAGGCTACCCCCTCCCCTCCACAAAGCCTGGTAAGCAAAGGAAGGATTAGACAAAAATAAGGATAAAGTAGGCAGTAGAGCCCCCCCCCCCCCCAAGATGCCAAGTGGAATATAAAAAGAATGAATGTGACTGTCTATCAGCCATATGATAGACCACACTTTGGATATATTCTCGATATGGAATTTGAGAAACACCATAACCAGACCAAGAACATAAAATCTAATAGTATTAAAAATAGAAAATTATATGTATATACCTAAATCTGTATACTGGGTATCTTTTTGGGGAAAAAAAAAAGCACTACAAAGCACCAATTTGACTCCAGGGAGTCAAAAGATTCATCATGGGGGACTCACTCTATTCCTTAACACAATACCAATCATGCATCTCCTTAAACCTATTCACTGTTGAGGTGCTCACAACAACCTCTGGCAACCCATTCCACTCATTCATCACTCTCCAAGAAAAAAACCTGGTCTGCACACACCCTTACTAACCACACTTATGTAATAATTTTCCATGTAGTATTCTGTCAAATACCTTTGCAAAGTGCTGCAGTATAATAGTGTAGTCATTTCTTTTATCCAATTCTGCAGTTATCTTATTATAAAGTGTGAATAAATTACTGAGGCAGGACCTACCTTTAAGAAAGCCATGCTGCCCCTATAGAGTATCATATTTTATTATTATTATTATCCAGGCCTCCATGGAGTCAAAAGACTCATCGTGGGAGGTCATTTTTAGGAAACACAAAGTTTATCATACCACACCTTGAACCTATCGACCGTTCCTGCTCTATCCACTCTCTCAGTCAATGCATTCCACGGTTCAACCACCCTCCATGCAAAGAAACCACTTCTCACCCTCTTGCTCACAGCCTCCTTTCGTAACTTCCAGGGATGGCCCCTTGTCATCACTCCTTCCCACTGTTCGACCAAGCAAAAGAAATCCCCAATGTCTACCCTGTAACTGCCTCTCAACAGTAAAAGTCTCGATCATATCACCTCTCCTTCTTCTATCCACCAAACACTGCAGTCCACATTCCCTCAGTCGATCCTCCTAACTGACATTGTGCAGTCCTGAAACTATCTTTGTTATCTGCCTCTGTACCCTTTCCACAGTTAATTTATCCCCATTCTGGGGACCAAACTTGAGAACAATAGTCTTAAGTGTGGTATGTTCAGGGTCTTATACAACAGAATAACTCTTTTATCCCTGCAGAGATAAGAGTCCTTCTCAGTATTGCTTCACCACCTTTGCAAAATACTCCCTGAATTTCAGTTTTCTATCAATCATCACCCCCACTTCCTCCAATCGAGTATGCATCCTCCCATCGATGGTTCCCAAACATCAAGACTTTACATTTTGTTGCATTAAACCGATACTCCCATTCATTTGATCAGCTGTTTACTTTATTCAAATCCTCTTGCAGGACTGCCACATCGACACTATTATTGATAACCCTTCCCAGCTTCACATTATCTGCAAACAACTGAATATACCCTTGCAATCCATTGACAATGTCATTGATATAAAGGTTGAACAATACAGGTCCCAGTACTGAGCCCTGTGGAACACCACTTGTAACCTTCTACCTCCCTGATATTGCCCCGCCATACACAACTCTCTGATATCTATCAGACAGCCAATCCTGAATCCAGTTGACTATCCCAATATTTAAACCCATGTGCAGCAACTTAAATATCTGTCTTTGTCACATCATGTAGCATCCTGTCTAAAGGCTTTGCAAAATCTAAAAAAAAAATGGCAGTATATGCCTTTCCCTCATCAACTGCTCTTGTCACTATTATAAAAGGCAATCATATTACTAAAGCAAGAGCGCTCCCTTAACAAATCCATGTTAATTCTCACAAATAGCATTACCGTCATCTGCCCAACGCTGTATATAGTCCCTCACTAATTCTCCAAGACCTTAACAACTACTGATGAGACACAAACTGGCCTATAATTAGACACTTCCAGTCTGCTACCACCCTTGTACAGTGGCACTATCTTACCTTCCTTCCATTCCTTGGGTACTTTTCTCACAGCCTGACTTTTACTGAAGAGGCAGTTCAACAGAACTGTAAGTTCTTTAGCACATTCTCTCAAAACCCATGGTGGAATACCATCCAGTTCCACAACTTTACTGGTATCCAGAGTACTCAGTATTTGGAACACACTCTCCTCTTGCACCTCTAGAACAGCCCTATTCCTCTAGTATTAAAACCTTCTTCTCCAGGATGAAATACTCCAATAAAGTGCTCAATGAACAACTCGACTATGTACTCTGCATCAGTCACTCTATTCCCATTTTTATCCTGCAATGTCATTCTTCCACAATCATTTCTCCTCCTACTGGCCACATAGCTAAAAAATTACCTAGGACTTTCTTTGGATCTTAGTGCCAATCTCTTATATTCCAGTTTTGCCTTCCTCACCATACTGGTCACTCTCCTGGCCTGTGTCTTATATTCTTCTTGTACCTGTCCTCCACCTCTCTGCTTATATCTCTTCCATAAACTCTTTTTCAATTGCAGTTCCTGTTGATATTATTTGTCATCCATTTTACACCAAATTGTGTCTACTTCTTCATTCGTGGAATACAGCTTACTATTGCTGCTAACAAATATCCTTCCACAATTTCCCAAGCACTAATGATATCCAGACCTTCCAATTCTGCGCTCCATGGAACTGCCCGTAATTGATACCTAAGACTATTATAATCACCTGCCTTATAATTCCACATACGTTCCCTTTTCTTTGATACATCTGCATGTCTATTCATCTTCCAGGTCAAAACCACATGGTCACTCTCTCTCCAACTAGTAGGATAGATGTCATCTCACTTATTATCAGCTCTTCTGATGCTATGACCAAATCCAAAACGCTTGAACCTCTTGTTCCCTCTATTGCATGTTGCCTAAGACATTTGTCCCTCAAGAATTCTAGAAATTCCATCCCCTTATTACTTCATGCATTTTCCTCTTCCCAGCTTATACTGCTGTCGTTAAAATCTCCCATAACAATCATTCTTCTTGCACTTGCTAAACTCAACTGCCTAAACATCTCCTGCTCCCCACCCTCTGTGCTTCCTGGTTTATAGCAACACCTCCACTAAATATCCTCGCACATATGCTTTCAAAACAATTAGTGTCACTGCCTTCCAAAGCCTCCACTCTTAGAGGACATAAATCATCATTTAACCTAAGCAGTACTCCACCACCACTACTTTTCTTATCCTGACGAAAAATGCTGTACCCTGCCACTTCAATTTCTGTTATTATATCATCCACGTCTCAGAGATCCCAATAATCTTTGGCCAAGCTGACACTATCATTGCCAAAAATTCATCTCCTTTATTTTGGATACTCCTGGCATTAGTATAGAGCATAAAAATGTCACTGCTTCTATACCTATGACTGTCCCCCTCTCAACATCACTGGACTCAGTATTACCTGATGTCGTTCCCCCTTCCCCCAAGAGGCCAACCCCTGCTACCATCCACCCCTGGGAATTCTAGTTTCCCTGCCTTGACACACTGACTCATTCAGAAAACAGCAATCTCTCCAGATGCCTTCATCCTTTCTCATTCAAATGCAAGTGGTCGCTCGCATACAGTTCCCCTCCGTCCTCGAACGCCCTCCAAGCATCCACATATTCCAATCGTCTCTTCTGACACATTCTGGCTATTATGCTATTCAGTATTACTGCTCTTCTGCTCAACTCATCACCATCATACCTGGGCAACACACACAATCTTTCCTCACTGTGTTTTCTTTTGCACAACCTCAAGCAAGAATATCAGATCTCTCGCCACCTGATTTACATTGCCTCCCAAGTCATTTGTGTCCACCATCACAATCATTTCATCCATCCTTTCACCCCTGTTAATTGCCCACTTAAGATCATCAAGTCTCCATACATCACACCTCTAACCATTCTGTTCCTTGATTGTTCACCTGCATCCCTCACTCTCTCTCTCTCTCCTCTAACCCTTTCTCTCTGTGTTCCCCTACTTACCTGCTGTCCTGACATCACACTATCCCAGGTTCCAGCACTCCTCCGCATTTCCTCTCTCTGACTGTTTCCATTCACCCCTCCTCTATCATTCCCACCGTTTCTATACTGTCCTCTTCTATCATTCCCTCTCTCCTACTGCTTTTATTTTCTCCTCTTCTATCATTCCCAAAACTTTCTCTCACTCCTACTCTGATTCGCCTTGCATTCATCTCTTCCATTCTCATCTCGTTCACAAGAAATTCCACCTCCTCTTTCAGCTCATCTATCCCTCTCTGCTAGTTAGTTACTCTTACTCGCCATTCATTTACCAAATCAAAACCATCTCTGAAAACTTTACAGTCATTCAAGCCTTCCACACTCCTGACTCTTATTTTCTCATTCATATTTCACTCGTCATTCTCTCCTATCACACTACTTGTCTCCCTACATTCATTTGCCGTCCCTGAAGCAACTAGGTCAGTTATCGAAATATATATAATTCATTGATTTCCTCCCACTGCCTGCATTTTGTGCATATACGCACTCCCCCCCCTTCTCTCACCCGCCACATATCCAACTCCCGGGAAGCATACATGCCACAAAGTCCTTTATTATGTTACGTATAATAGATTTCTTAAATGGCAGAGGACTTGGCCAATACTGTAATTTGTTACTTCTGTCTTGGAGCCACCTTTATGTGATGAAACTATCTTACCGTCTTTCCACTCCCTTTGAACCTTGCCAGAGCTGAGACTTAGATTAAACAACTTCATAAGAGGCACTGCCAGTGCACTTGCACATTCTCATAGCACGTAAGCAGACATACCATCCAGACCCACTGCTGTATTCACATTGATATTTTTCAATATACTGTGTACCTCCAGTTCATCTATCTAAATGCTCACATCAGTCTGTGTCACCTCAGTAAGGTGATGATAACTGCAGGGTTATCATCACCTGGATGATATTGTATATAAAAACTTTTGGATTGCTTAGCTAATTTTCTTTCAAAATTGATTTAACCTTCCTTACCATACTAGTTATCCTTCTTGCTTGTGCTTTATAATGTTCATGGGCATGCTTATCACCTTGTTGTTTATATTCCTTCCACAATGCTTTCTTTTTATAAACCTCCACTTGGTTCATTCTCCTGACCCTGGGTATGCATTCTGATATTGCCTCGTTCAAACAATCCTTGACCACTTCCCATGTACTAATGACATTCATTCCATGTAGTTTCTTATGCCATGACAATGCTCCAAGTTGCTTCCTAAGTTTGTCCTAATTGCCAGTTTTGTAGTTCTGCATAAACCCTTTCTTGACTGAAATTTCCACATGTTGACCAACCTCCTAGGACACGATCTTGTTCCCCAATAGTTGGTAGAGTTACTACTGCAGTTAGTAACTCTACCAATACAGTAGCGAACAAATTAATCTGAACACTCACATTTTAAAGAAAAATTTTAATTTTGCAAGAAAATAAGTACAAAAATTAAACTCCGACTTTACCTAATAAGTTCATTAATTCACTTAGGCAAGGATGCTATCAACATAGAACACTTTTCTTATTTCTGCATCTCGAAACCATACTTTTATAATGGATTGTATTAAGTTATCCTTTGTATCACAATTTAATTTTCCAAGTCTTTTTTCACTACTATACTTACCATAAAATTTTTTTATCAAGACATTTTTGAGAGTTTGCTCAAAACAGAAAGTAACGCCTTCTATGCTAAGTACTTATGATTCAAAAGACTAAATAACAGTGTTTAACAAAAAACATTTTGTAGTAATAATTTTTAATTACTCTTAACTGAACATAACTTATTATTAAAAAGTTATTAATATTTATCACTAGCATGAACTTCCTTTAAAAATCTTTGTTATTTTTAATTGCGTCAAAAAATTCACTATTAAGTTTGCAGTGCAATACAGCTTTTACTGTTGATTCAGCCATTCTACCTCTTTCTTCAGACCATATGTTATTCATTATTGAGAATATTCTTTCAACAGATGAAGATGTGCCTGGCAGGCTGAAAATGTATTCTATAATTTGAACAATATTGGGCAATGAAATGTTCTTTTCTTTGAAATGACTGAATAGTTGTATCTATTTTTCTTCACAACTTGTATTTTTCAAAATGTCATAGTTTGCTGACCAAAAAGCTTTTGCAATCACCACTTCAGCAAACAGTTCATCCATGTTTATTGCATTATTTGCAAGAGTTTCATTAATTTTTTCACCTGAAGCTTCAATTTTCGACCAAGTTAATTCATTGTTGTTTATCCAAGTAAAAGATTCTGCTCCACCAAAACTGTTTTCCCAAAGCTCAATGTAAGAAAGACTAATATACAATATCATCCAAGTAATGATAACTGCAGGGTTATCATCACCTTAAAATCTTGTAAACTCTTGTAGTATTGTATTAATATTTCCATTACTTTCCAGTATTCTAAAAAGCTTTTTTGCTTCTTGAGGTATAAATGTATTATCATGCCTTTCCTCAAGATTTGGTTTTTAATTTTCTATGTTCAATGACAATATCTGTTGCACTCCTTTTGTACTTTCCATAATCAAGATAGATTTGTTAAACAATTTGAGTTGCCCGTGCACAAACCACAAATACATTTCACCACAATCATTATCAAAGAACTGTTTTATCAATATGATTTCAGTCCCTCATAGATTTCAAGTATTCTGTACGCTTTTAGTTGAGTGACTCGAACCATATAAATGTGGAAATATTTATAAATTTTGACTGCTAAAGCTTCTATTTCAATAGGTAGAACATCAACTGCAGTTTGAAGACAGTTTGTGAATGATGTGAGCACCACAACCAATGCCCACAATATTTCTTCCTAGTTCCTTCTTCAATCGACTGTAAATATTGTTTTCTCCTCTCCATTTTACACCCCCAAAATTGGTATTGCAGTTATCTCCATAAAATCCAATAATTTTTTTGTTATATTATGAGTTTTCATAACTGACATTAAATGGTTTGTCAGTATTTCTGCAGTTTCACCGGGAACTGATTGAAAGTCTAAAAGTTTAACTTTTACTCCACAATCTGGTGCAAAGTACTGCACAACACATGGCACAGTTTTAATTTCTTTCCTGTTGGAAGAATCAATTGATATCATCACAAAATTTGTTTTGTTTAAATCTTCACAAAGTTGCTGAAATAACAGTGGCTCAATCACATTAACAATGACAGCTTCACATTTTGTTTTACCCCAGTCTAAACTTTGTTTCAAAAAACTTTGATATCAATTTAGATGAACAATCGGCAGACTTAAAGCTGAGATTGTGAATAGCAACATGAAATGCAAAAGTTGCTTCTTTAGCAGCTATTAAAAATTCTTTGTCACTTGCATCGGCACCTTTAAAATATGACAATATCTTTGAGGAAGTTCCTGCTGCTGCTAGACTAGCCTTATGTTTCGCACATGTCAAGTGATTTTTTATGTCTGAACGCCCACCATGAGCCACGGAAAATTCTGAAGAGCACTGTTCACATTTCACTTTGTCAATATGACCACAAACTTTTTTCAAAAACAGATAATCCTTTTTTAATTCATCCGTAAACACACAGTTTCTTTTTGGCATTTTGGACTTAAATTAATTTAATGAAGTAAAAAAAATCATAAACAACATACTGAAAAGAAATACCGACTCGCAATCTAAACTCAACTAAGATTGTGCATGCTCAACAATGACTTGCGACACAGCTTACAGGCCAGAGTCAAAGTGGGGTATTCGTGTTGCTTAATCGCCATTTTCCGAGGCTGCACTTTTTGTACTGCATGTATGTTCTGCATTTTTAAATTTTTACCAAATAACTGGGACAAAATAACAAACTGGCTGGGACTATACCTTCAAATCAGGACATGTGGTAAGCCTAACTATGGCTCACAAATTGTGTATTGGTTAATGTCAGGAGAGTTGCCTGGCCACTGAAACAATTGTATGTAGTGAAAAAGTTCCTCAAAAATCACTCTTTTTGAAGTGTGGCATGGAGCAAGATCCTGTTGGAAGATGAGTTCTTTGTCTTTCTGGATTTGTGGGACCATTCTTTTCTTCAATATTTTATGTATTGGTCACTTTTCATCATACCATCAACAGGCACAAGTGATCCTGGACTGTCAAGTGTAAAACAGCTCCAGAACATCTTTTTTAGCTGGGTGTTTAGGAGCTGGTTGAAGGTAGGCAGGTTCTCAGATGCTGATTTGCGAACATAGGGTACTTGCTCTCTTTGAACAAAGAAATGGCTCTCATCTGAGAATATGACCTTTGACTTCTCAACAGTCCAATCTTTATACACTTTACCCACTGCAGCCTCTTTTTTTTGTATAGTCTTCATCAACAGCTGTTTCTGTTTTGGTCTGCGGGCAGCCTTCCCTGCTTCCAACAATCTTCAATGGACTGTCATGTCAGAAACATTAATCCCATTAGCTGCCAAGTCTCTATTTAAGTCTACAGCAGACAATCTTGGATTCATTTTGCTTTTCCTAATTACCAAACGATCAGGAATAAGTATAGTTTTCCTTTTCTATCAGGAGAAAAAGATACCTGCCTCCCAAAATCTCTTTAAAATCGCATTAACAGTTCCCAAACCAACACCACACTCATTAGCAATTTGTCTTTGAGTCATGGATGTGTGCTGAGAAAGACTACATATTCTTGAATGCTTTCTTGGAGATGTATCCAATTTATAGCTACACAAAATGAATGAAACACTATGAATGTCAACCTGTTTATGCTGTTAAAAATGCAAAAAATATGAATATTATTAATAGAACACATAAGACCACAGTAATAACTTTTTAATTAATAAGGTACAGATATTCCATACTAAAACTAATAGTATAGTTCGCCCACTGTTTGTAGGTCTATCCTTGGAATTTTACCAAGAATAGTCGATTCATGCTGAAGGGGAGAAAGAAATGAAGGATGTACGAATTGGTCGCCAACATGCGAAATCACATGCTTTCTTGTCTGTCGCTGTACTAGTACTAGCTCGATTTTTGTCGTCGCTTTTTTGTATTATTTTTTTATTATTAATTTGTATGATGGATCCAGTACAGTCAACAAGTTCTGTTGTTAAATGTTTCAGTAGCTCTTGCAAAAGAATATTGAATAATATGCTGACAATCTGCAAAAAAGAATTGTCAGAAGGCCGTCTCCTTGTTTCCCTTTCTCAAGTCATAAAACGTGCAAGTGCAGTTGCGGGCATATCAAGGTCAACTTAAAAGAATTCATAGGGAATCAAAAGATGAAGGTAAGCCAAAATTTAAATCTCCTAAAAAAAAAAAGCACCAGAGAAAGAAAACCATCGAAACCATAGCTTTGAATGATTTTGATGTAGTCATTATAAGAACTATTCACGAATTTTACATGGTCGAGAAAAGAGTGCCAACTGTTCTGAAATTGATTCCTGTGCTTAAAGAAAAAAATAATTTTCTTTGGAAAAGAGAAACTTTAAGGAAAATACTTAATGAAATTGGATTTTGACATTGGTGAGCAGAAGAAAAACTGATTCCAAACCTTCCTAAAAATGCTGTTGTTATAATTGATAACTCTTCATATCACTCTATTCGATTAAACAAAGTTCCAAATTGGTATAAGAAGCAAGTTCTTATGGATTGGCTCTCTGCAAATAACATTTCTCATTCCCCAGATATGCGAAAAATTGAATCGCTTAATTTGGTCAAAAGAAACTTGCCCACAACTAAACTATTTAAATTCAACATGATGCTCAAAGAGCATGGATTTCTAGCTTTTAGGCTACCAACATATCATTGCGATATTAATGCTATTGAATATGTTTGGGCAGAAGTTAAAAGTTTCATTCGGCATCGCAACGTAACTGGAGATATTGACATGTCAAAACTTTTTAAGCTTTCAGAAGAGGTGATTGAAAGTATTACAGTTCAAAACTGGGGAACATATTGCTCTCATGTCACCTCATTGGAAAATATGTATTGGGACAGAATTATCGAAAAATTATGCGAACCTTTGGTGATCAGTTTAAGTGAAAGTGATGGCGATTCGGACACCGATTCAGATGACTCTGAAGATTAAAAGGATTTAATAATGGTATTTTTTTCCAACCTTTTTTTGCATGGGTTTGTTAAAAGAGTCACAAGAAGTCATAAATAATTAATCAGTTTAGGATATTAAAGTGTCTCAGTTCTCTCAACTGTAAGTTTAGAATAAGTTCATTTGAAAAAATTTCTGTTTTTCTGTATAATTATTTTTAGCTTATAGAAAACTTTCTTAAAAATAAACTTAGTTACATTTTGGTTTTATGCTATACCTTTTTTAATTTTGTTAATACTCTACGTACATTTTTCCAACTGTTACACAAGCAAAATAGTTATACTTTAAAAACAGCAATGTTCATTAAAAAAAAGCTAAATTTTCCAACTTGTAATAATAAACAAACACATCCCAGAAGACAAATTGATTACCCTATTATCGGAATGGATTCTCCTTTTTCTGACATGCGCAGAAGTGTCGAGGGATCTCTAATTGGTGGGTGATCTTCAGTGTCACACAAACAGTTATAGGAATGGAATACAAGTAACGAACATTCGGTGGATCACCTATTAAAATACAATTGCTGCCACGTGCTAGGAAATGATAGAAAATAATAATTAATTAATATTTAAGATAATTGTTTTTTTTTAAACTTACTTGTTCCTCGGGCAGAGATACCCGATAGGTAGGGACCCGAAAGGTAGGGGGCACCAGAGATCAGATCCTTTGCCTTAGACAGATCATAGAAAAATATAAAGAATTCAGACTCCCTCTGGTAATGTGTTTCTTAGACTACTCTAAAGCTTTTGACTGTGTTGAGCATGTGAAACTGTGGGAAGTAATGAAAAGAATGGGTTTTCCTCAACACACTATCAGGTTGATAGCCAACTTGTATAAGGAGCAAGAAGCCACAGTAAGAACAGGTGTTGGATTGACTGATTGGCTTCAGGTTGGAAAAGGAGTTTAGACAAGGATGTTTACTTTCTCCTCACTTGTTTAGTATATATGCAGAGGACATCATGCGTGAAGCATTGGATGAGCTCAGGACAGGAATTACGATAGGAGGTAGATTGATCAGTAATCTGAGGTACGCTGATGATACAGTATTCCTTTGTAATGACATGGAAGAACTAGGACTAATTCTTGACAAATCTAACAGATAAGCTTAGGTGTTGATGGTTATTCATGACTTATTTTTCACGGTATTAACAACACCACAAACACTTTTATCAACAAAGATGTTTTATTAACGCTTATATTTCGCTGATTTTCAACTCAGCATCATCAGAGCACAACACACAGAGGTATACATCGGAAATGAGAGGTATCAGAGGTACATCAGAAAAGATACCCAAAGTATTGTTGAAACATGGCCTTCGCACCACTTTCAAACCTCATGTCAAGCTGGCAACTCTGATCCGCTCGCCTAAGGATAAACTTCACCCTTTAGCACGCCCAGGAGTGTATGAAGTTCCGTGTGACTGTAACTTGGCCTATTATGGGAAAACAGGAAGATCAGTGAACATCCGCCTGGAAGAACATGAAAGATACATTCGCTACTATTACTATGGCAAGTCGGGACTGGCAGACCACGCTTTGGACACTCCTTCACAGAGGATTAGATGGAGGACAACGAATGTGCTATTTAGGAGTCGTTATAGATCTGAAAGATTATTTTTTGAGTCAGCAATGGCTTTGAAGAATTCTCCCAACCTTAACAAATATGGTTGCATTAATTTGCCAAAAATTTGGGAGACGGTTATCCTAAGAAAAACTCCTGGATAACTGCGTTTTTTTTTTTTTTTTTTTCGTTAGAGGGCACCAAAAATAGGACTTTAGATCTTTCGTCTTTTACAATTATATTGTTTCACTCACGCACTCACTGTCGCGTTTACTTGTGTGCTGTGCTCTGATGATGCTGAGTTGAAAATCAGTGAAATATAAGCGTTAATAAAACATCTTTGTTGATAAAAGTGTTTGTGGTGTTGTTAATACCGTGAAAAATAAGTCATGAATTCTTGACAAAGTTAACAAGATCAGTAATAACAGAGGACTTCAACTCAATTCTAGCATGACAAAGATCATGGTTCTCAAAGGAAAAACAAACAGAGAAGCTCTTGAGAAACAAGTGTATCTTAATGGAGAAAGAATTGAGGAAGTCAGCAAGTTTGAGTACCTGGGATCCATTATTAATGTGAAGAATTGCTGTTCAGAAGATGTCAGAAAAGGGTTAGGAATGGCTAAAACAAAAGTCAGAGAACTGTCTAAAATCTGGAAGGATGGATCTATCTCCATGAGAACAAGTTGAGGATTTTAGATGCAGTTGTTTTTCCAACAGCGACTTATGGATGGGAGACTTGGAGCCTAAAGAAGTCAGATAAGAAATGGATATCTGCTTTTGAGATGTGGTGTTACAGAAGGCTGTTGAGGATATCATATACTAAAAGGCATACAAATGAATGGGTGTTAGAAAAGATTAGTAGAACTTTTCCTTAAGGATATTGACAGAAGAAGGTTAAAATATTTTGGACACAGAGAGAGGATGGAAGGAGGACTTCTCAGGACAGTAATAGAAGGTAAAGTTCCTGGAAAAAGAGGAAGGGGTAGACCATCAATGAGATGGATGGATGGATGGCGTGTGTGGAGTGACTGACCTTCAGTGAGTTGAGGCTGCCAGAAAAGCAAACAACGGGACTACATGGTGAGGCCTGGTATGGAACATCATCGAGCATCAGAGTGACCATACGGCATCTGTAGATGCCCAGTGAACATAGAGAGAGAGAGGTTTTTTTATTGATTACATAAAATAAAAGTCTCCCAAATTTTCAAGAGAGAGAGAGACAATTATTTTGATTTAAATTCGGTTGGTATAAAATAGCTTCACGACTTTCTTTAAAAAGGCGTTCATATTTGAACCTGCATCTATGGAGGAGAATAGCTTTATCCCACTGTATATTACAAGTGATGTTAATACTGTGTTGTGTGCTAGACCAGACTGAGGTTTGTTGTATTCAATATAATATTGATGTTCTTTAATTCTTTTTTCCACTGAATGGCCAGTTTGTCCAAAATAAGAAACATCGCATTCACATGGTATTTGGTAAACGTCAGCCAAAGATAGAGATGACAGTTTATCCTTTGTAGAGGCAATAAAGAGGAAATTTTGTTGATAGGAACATACGTGGGAATCAATTGGTACTTTTTCAAAATTCTACCTGTACGTTCTGAGTGATGGAAAGTTCTTGTTGTAAGATTACTGGAGAAGAGCAAACTTTATGTGCTTTATTAATGGATGAAGACATTATGTTTTTATCCATTCATCCTCAACCATCTCTTTGGTATCGTTATTGATATGTTTCTGCTATTTGGTCACATACTAAAAATGAGCTTTCCACTTTTCTACAACAGATAAATAGCCTTCACCCACGTATTCAATTCACCATGGAAAAAGAAAATTCTGGTACTTTATCATTTTTGGACATCATCCTTACTTGAACTTCTGGTACCTTATCTACAAGCGTCTTTCGAAAGCCCACATTTACTGGCAGATACATTAATAAAAAGTCTGCTCACAACACATCTCAAAAATTTGGCATTCTTAAATCTCTAATTAATAGAGCACATAAAGTTTGCTCTTCTCCAGTAATCTTACAACAAGAACTTTCCATCATTAAAAAGTATATGGAATCGAATAATTACAACCCCAATCAAATTCAACAGATAATTGAATCTTATTTTCCAATACCTAAGGTTTCATCAACAATCCGCAGAGTTCCACTCCCTTACATTCCAGGAATCTCAGAACCTATCGGTAGAATTTTGAAAAAGTACCAACTGATTCCCACGTATGTTCCTATCAACAAAATTTCCTCTTTATTGCCTTCTACAAAGGATGAACTGTCATCTCTATCTTTGGCTGGTGTTTACCAAATACCATGTGAATGTGATGCTTCTTATTTTGGACAAACTGGCCGTTCTGGAAAAAAGAATTAAAGAACATCAATATTGATAACTAATATTTAAGGAATTGACAGCGTATACTAGAAATATAGATTAAATAAACTTTAATATATACTTTCCGATATTTCGGCGAACGTTACATTGCCATCTTCTTGGGAACTTACAATAAAGACACGTGCACACAAGTACTAATATCAGCAAATGAGACTGAAGCTAAGAAGCTAGCGTTTTCCTAAAGTCCTGATGGTGCCCCCTGGCAGGCTATATTGGTAGTTCTTGGCCGTTGGGCTGAAGTTCTTCTGATAAAAGTTTCCCAAATTTGGAGCAGTTTCATGCATCCAAATTTGTTGAGGTTTGGCATGTTCCTAAGGGCCGAGGCTGATTCCATGAATAGTCTTTCATACTTGAACTTGCTGCGGTGTATTACTGTGGCTTTCTTCCATCTTATTCTGTGGCGAGTATCCAGAGCGTGGTCTGCAAGCCCAGAGTGGCTGTACTGGTGAAATCGGATGTAATCCTTGTGTTCTGAGATTCTGATATTTGCTGTCCTGCCTGTTTGGCCAAAGTAGGACAGTTTACAGCTGCAGGGGACCTGGTATACACCAGGTAGGTCTAGGGGAAGTGGTTGGTCTTTGGTGGAGCGGATAAGGGATGCCAGTTTTCTATGTGGTCTGTAACATGTGGTCAGGTCATGTTTTTTTAAGATTTTATTGATTTTTTCCGAGGTGCCTCTGATGTAGGGAATAGCGATGGATTTAGAGTAATCTTTTTTGTGAAGGGGAGGGGGTGGTGGGTTGTGGATAACTGGGTTAAGTATTTTTTGGATTTTTTGGAGGGGGTAGCCGTTGGCTGAGAAAGTGTCACGGATGTGATTTAGTTCAGTGGTTAGGGCTTGATCATTAGAACAGATTATTTTTGCCCTGTTGAATAATGTTTTAATAACTCCATATTGTTGTGAGGGGGGGGGGATTGTTGGTGAATGTATCTGCCTGTATGGGTGGGTTTTCTATAAACTGAGAAAACCAAGGTTCCATCAGGTTGACGGGTGACTAGTGTGTCTAGGAAGGGGAGGTTATTGTTTTCCTCTTTTTCCAGGGTAAATTTGATTCTAGGGTGTTGGTTGTTCAGGTGTGTTAGGAAGGAGAGGAGTGAATCCGGGCCATGTGGCCAAATAGCGAAAACATCATCAACGTAGCGAAGCCATATGGTAGGTTTTTGTGGGGCTGAGTTTAAGGCTTTCTCTTCAAACATCTCCATGAAGAAGTTGGCCAAGGGTGGGGAAAGTGGTGAACCCATGGCTGTCCCCTCTATCTGTTTGTAGAATTTTTCCTGCCAAATTTTTGATGTCTCCTCCCTATTCACGAATGTCCCCCCTCAAAGAAACCTTAGAGCTAATCCAAGCTAAATTTCCTCCCGATATCTCAGCCCTATTTCAGTTTACAATGAACTCAGGCTATTTCGTTTGGCAGGAAAAATTCTACAAACAGATAGAGGGGACAGCCATGGGTTCACCACTTTCCCCACCCTTGGCCAACTTCTTCATGGAGATGTTTGAAGAGAAAGCCTTAAACTCAGCCCCACAAAAACCTACCATATGGCTTCGCTACGTTGATGATGTTTTCGCTATTTGGCCACATGGCATGGATTCACTCCTCTCCTTCCTAACACACCTGAACAACCAACACCCTAGAATCAAATTCACCCTGGAAAAAGAGGAAAACAATAACCTCCCCTTCCTAGACACACTAGTCACCCGCCAAATTTTTGATGTCTCCTCCCTATTCACGAATGTCCCCCTCAAAGAAACCTTAGAGCTAATCCAAGCTAAATTTCCTCCCGATATCTCAGCCCTATTTCAGTTTACAATGAACTCAGGCTATTTCGTTTGGCAGGAAAAATTCTACAAACAGATAGAGGGGACAGCCATGGGTTCACCACTTTCCCCACCCTTGGCCAACTTCTTCATGGAGATGTTTGAAGAGAAAGCCTTAAACTCAGCCCCACAAAAACCTACCATATGGCTTCGCTACGTTGATGATGTTTTCGCTATTTGGCCACATGGCATGGATTCACTCCTCTCCTTCCTAACACACCTGAACAACCAACACCCTAGAATCAAATTCACCCTGGAAAAAGAGGAAAACAATAACCTCCCCTTCCTAGACACACTAGTCACCCGCCAACCTGATGAAACCTTGGTTTTCTCAGTTTATAGAAAACCCATCCATACAGGCAGATACATTCACCAACAATCCCCCCCCCTCACAACAATATGGAGTTATTAAAACATTATTCAACAGGGCAAAAATAATCTGTTCTAATGATCAAGCCCTAACCACTGAACTAAATCACATCCGTGACACTTTCTCAGCCAACGGCTACCCCCTCCAAAAAATCCAAAAAATACTTAACCCAGTTATCCACAACCCACCACCCCCTCCCCTTCACAAAAAAGATTACTCTAAATCCATCACTATTCCCTACATCAGAGGCACCTCAGAAAAAATCAATAAAATCTTAAAAAAACATGACCTGACCACATGTTACAGACCACATAGAAAACTGGCATCCCTTATCCGCTCCACCAAAGACCAACCACTTCCCCTAGACCTACCTGGTGTATACCAGGTCCCCTGCAGCTGTAAACTGTCCTACTTTGGCCAAACAAGCAGGACAGCAAATATCAGAATCTCAGAACACAAGGATTACATCCGATTTCACCAGTACAGCCACTCTGGGCTTGCAGACCACGCTCTGGATACTCGCCACAGAATAAGATGGAAGAAAGCCACAGTAATACACCGCAGCAAGTTCAAGTATGAAAGACTATTCATGGAATCAGCCTCGGCCCTTAGGAACATGCCAAACCTCAACAAATTTGGATGCATGAAACTGCCCCAAATTTGGGAAACTTTTATCAGAAGAACTTCAGCCCAACGGCCAAGAACTACCAATATAGCCCACCAGGGGGCACCATCAGGACTTTAGGAAAACGCTAGCTTCCTAGCTTCAGTCTCATTTGCTGATATTAGTACTTGTGTGCACGTGTCTTTATTGTAAGTTCCCAAGAAGATGGCAACGTAACGTTCGCCGAAATATCGGAAAGTATATATTAAAGTTTATTTAATCTATATTTCTAGTATACGCTGTCAATTCCTTAAATATTAGTTATCATGTTTAACCAGCGTATAAGCCTCTCAACAAGAAGAACATCAATATTATATTGAATACAACAAACTTCAGAAGTCTGGTCTAGCACAACACAATATTAACACTACTCATAATATCCAGTGGGATAAAGCTATTCTCCTCCATAGATGCAGGTTCAAATATGAACGTGTTTTTAAAGAAAGTTGAGAAGCTATTTTACACCGACCAAATTTAAATTGAAATGATTGTCTCTCTCAAAGATCTGGGAGACTTTTATTTTATGTAATCAATAAAAAAAAACCAATTATCTTAAATATTAATTAATTATTATTTTCTATCATTTCCTAGCATGCGTAAAAAATTGTATTTTAATAGGTGATCCACCGAATGTTCGTTACTTGTATTCCATTCCTATAACTGTTTGTGTGACACTGAAGATGTACTATTAGTTTTAGTATGAAATATCTGTACCTTATTAATTAAAAAATTACTGTGGTCTTACATGTTCTTTTAATAATTATACTATGCCACAGGTACCTCTGAAAATAAAAAAATGTGAATGTCATTACAACATTATTAATAAACATAGTAGAGACAGTTAAAACATGCAGAACTCAGCCAAAACCACAAAGTTGACAAAAATTCAGCTTGTTTGGATTAATTTGTTGACTACTGTAGATCTTCTGATGCTATTACCAGATCGAACACTCTCAAACCCCTGGTCCCTTCCATCACTTGCTGTTTCAGGTAATTATCCCTTAGCAACTGTATAAATTCTATTTCCATTTTGTCATGTGCCCTTACCTCTTTCGAATCTATATCAGCATAGTTGAAGTCTCCCATGATAATTACTTGGCCTGAACTCGTGTTAATCTGATGATGCATGTCTTCCACATTTTCTTCTGGACCACAGCTACCGTTGGTCTATAACAGCAACCAACAATATATTTTGTCCTACTGGCTTCTATCTCAAATATTTTCTCCATTCTCACTCTCATACCATAAACCATTCACTCTTGGCAATGAATATATTAAACATTATATCTGCTGCTCTTTCTAATTGGGTAAAAAAAAAGTGGCGGATAGAACCAATTTGACAGCCACAAATGAACTATTCCCATCAGATATACAATCTTCCTTCACTTTTATTTTTGTCGGCTGAAGTTCTTCAGCTATCATTAATAATAGTCCCCCTACTGCCCTATTTCCTCTACCTTCTCTGAACGTACAATATCCTTACAATTCTATCACTGCAACTACATCATTCTCTGATAACTAGGTTTCACTGAAAAGTTGAGCTGACTAATACTAAAAACTACTCTCCTTTATTTCTGATGCTTTGGGCATTCGCATACATGTATTTCAACATTCCTTTGTTCCCACAGTTACCTTTACATAATGTCATTATCTGCCCATTCATATTTGAAACCTCAGAAACCACACTCAGCTCTTCAGAATCATTCCTGTATATCTATCCCAGGAGCGACTAAACACATGCTTGATTACTATCCCCCCCCCCACACACACACAATATCTCTCATTTCTCAGGTTTTGCACTTCCAAACTTTCACTGAACAACACTTTCTCCAAGTACCTAACTCCAAAACAATTTAAATGCAGTCCATCAGGCATGTACAGATTCTTACATCCATCAAATTCACTCCACACATCTATAAACTGCACACCATTTCTCCTGTATAATCTTCTCATTGAATTATGGTCCTTCTTTTCAATTCTATCCTATTATACCAAGGCAGCAGACTGCCCACTCAAATGAACCAATAGCTTATATACGGGAATTGTGGTGAATGAAGTGGAGGTGAATAGTCTATTACAAAACCTCAATGTCAATACACCTGTGGGATTGGATGGTATACCAGCTCGTGTCGTACGTGAAGCAGCTAAAGAATTGTCAGTGACCTTGACCATTTTGTTTAATTTGAGTCTTGGGTCTGGGTTAGAGGGGGTGGAAAGAGAGGGAAAATAGTTCCACTGCATAAAGGAGGTTCCAAGACTGCTGTTGAAAATTACATTACCGACTGATCAACATATCAGGAATCCTTGTCAAAGTCTTGGAGAAATTGTCCAGAGGAAAATACAGGATTGGATAGATGAAAATGGGATACTGTATGGGGGGGACAACATGGTTTTGTGAAGGTTAGATCATGCCCTCAGTAACTTGCTCACGTTTTATAACACAGTGATGGCTGAGCTGGATAAAGATAATGGGTTTACAGTGATTCTACTGGACCTTGCTAAAACCTTTGACAGGATACCACATGGAATTCTAATCAGTAAAATGCAGCATATGGGAATGGATTTAGGGTTGGTGAGATGGATAGCAGGGTGGTTGATGGAGAGATATCAGAGAGTGGTTTATTCAGGAGTAGAGTCCAAAAGACGGCCTGTGACTAGTGGTGTGCCGCAGGGTTCTGTTCTTGGATGTTTTATTCATTAGCGATATAGGAAAGGATCTGAGAGGAAGTGCTCATTTGTTTGCTGATGATGCAAAGTTGGGTAGAGCAATAGTGAATGCACAGGATGTCAAAATTTTGCAGGATGAAGATTCTGCAAAGATTCTGATGAAGAGAGTGGTTTACTCGGGAGTAGAGTCCACAAGACGGCCTGTGACTAGTGGTGTGCCACAAGGATCTGTTCTTGGACCACTGCTGTTTAATTTGTTCATAAATGATATAGGAAATGATCTGAGAGGAACAGTTCAATTGTTTGCGGATGATGCGAAGTTGGGTAGGGCAATAGTGAATGCAGATGACGTCAAAATTTTGCAGGATGATTTGGATAGATTGGAGGTCTGGGCTAAGGAGAATGGATGTCAGTTTAATGTGGCAAAATGTAAGGTTATGCATTTTGGGGTGAAAAGATTGGCGGCAGTTTACTGCATTGGTGGAACCCTGCTCCAGGAAATTGATGAGGCACGAGATTTAGGAGTGTTGGTGGATAAGGAATTGAAATTTAGGGGACACATTGCAAAAGTGACCAAAACAGCTCATCAAATCACTTGGTTGCTGAAGAATACGTTGACAAGCAGAGACAAGCAGATTATTGTTCCTCTCTATCGAGCCTTGATAAGACCCCATCTAGACTACTGTGCTCAGATTTGGTCACCTAGGTTTCTTCTTGATGGGGAGGAGGTGGAGAGGATCCAGAGGCGAGTGACCAAGATGATAGCATGTCTGTGGAATGAACCGTATGAGAACAGGTTGAGGATTTGTGGGTTGCAAAAATTGGTTGATAGGCGGAAGAGGGGAGATATGATTGAGACATTCAAATTACTGAAGGGTTTCTATAAAATTAATTCAGAAGATATTTTTGAGAACAGGGCTGGTTGTGGGAGGACTAGGGGACATCCATGGAAACTGGGCAAAAGTGTGGTTAGTAAAGGTGTTAGAGCTGGGTTCTTTACTTTTAGAGTAGTGAATGAGTGGAATGTGCTCCCTGAGTCTGTAGTGGATGCTGTGACAGTGAATGAGTTTAAGGCGAGGTATGATAGATACTGTATGAATGTCAGATAGTTGTGATGAATATGATTTGGGGCCTCCCTCGATGAGTCTAATGACTCCCTGGAGTTGCCCGTAATAATAGTAATAGTAATAATAATAATTTGGAGGACTGGGCTAAGGAGAATGGATGTCAATTTAATGTGGCAAAAGTGTAAGGTTATGCATTTTGGGGTGAAAAGATTAGCAGCAGCATATCACATTGGTGGAACTGTACTCCAGGAGATTGACGAGGCCAGGGATTTGGGAGTGTTGATGGATAGGGAGTTGAAGTTTAGGGGGCACATCGCAAAAGTGGCTAAATCAGCTCATCAAAATCACTTAGTTGCTGAAAAATACTTTAACAAGCAGAGACAAACATGTTATTGTTCCTCTGTATCGAGCCTTGATAAGACCCCATCTTGACTACTGTGCCCAGATTTGGTCACCTAGGGTTCTTCTTGATGGAGGGGGGGGGCTGAGAGGATCGAGAGGCAAGTGACCAAGATGATAGCGGGTCTGTGGAATGAACCTTATGAGAACAGGTTGAGGATTTGTGGGTTGCAGAAATTGGTTGATAAGGCGGAGGACGGAAGATATGATTGAGACATTCAAATTACTGAAGGGGTTTCTATAAGATTAATTCAGAAGATATTTTTGAGAATTGGACAGGTAGTGGGAGGACTAAGGGCCATACATGGAAGCTGGGCAAGAGTGTGGTTAGCAAGGGTGTTAGAGCTAGGTTTTTTACTTGGAGAGTGGTGAATGAGTGGAATAAGCTGATAGTCTGTTGTGGGTGCCATGACTGTGAATGAGTTCAAGGCAAGGTATGATAGATACTGTGTGAATGTCGAATAGTTTTTGACATGATGTTAAGGCCTTCCTCGATGAGTCTATCGACTCCTTGGAGTTGCCCGTAATAATAATAATATTCAAAACCTATTACCAGATAACCTGATAACCTATAAGAGCGGGGATAGAATGAGTCAGATTGACTATATTATGTGCTGTAGGAAACGTCTGAAGGAGGTGAAAAACTGTAAAGTGATTAACGGAGAAAGCGTAGCGGCACACAACAGGTTGGTTGTGGTAGACTAGACTATGATATAAAAGGAGAAAAGAAGAATAGACAGAAGTGGCAGAAAGATAGGAAAATAAAGTGGTGGAAATTGGAAGAGGAAGTCCAAAGGAATAAATTTAAAGAAAAGGTACTGAAAGAAATGAAGTTAGCAGAGGATGTGGAAGAATGGTGGGACATAAATAGTAGGATTATTAGAAAAATTGGAGAAGTGCTCGGTATAACATCAGGAAAGGGACTGCCTGAGGATAAGAAGGCATGGTGGTGGAATGAGGAGGCGCAATTGGAGATCAAGGAAAAGAAACAGGCAAAGAAAAAATGGGACATGGCTGGAACTAGAGCCGACAAGGAGGCATATAGATTAGTGAAGAAAAATGCAAAGAGAGCTGTGGGAAGAGCGAAGGCAGTTGACGAGGTTTATGAAGTACTGGAGAGAAACGGTGGTGAAGCTCAGTTGTTGAGAATAGCAAAAGCTATAGATAAGGCCTTGAAAGACATAACATTAGTCGAGCAGATAAAGGACGCCTCAGGAGTAGTACTACAAGAGGAGAACAAAATCAGAGGAAGATGGAAAGAATATTTCCGTAATCTGCTAAATGAGGAAAATCCAAGAGAGAGAGGTGTGAGGATGGAGAGGCAAACGAGGGATTGGTGCAGGACGGCAGCAGAGAGGAAATGCTTTGGGCACTGAGAAAAATGAAGAATGGAAAGGCTGTGAGGGCAGACCAGATACCTGAGGAAGTGTGGAGAAGTCTGGGCAGTGAAGGCACAGCCATGTTATATGATCTGATGAGGAAAATAGCCCAACAGGAAAAGATTTTCCTCGATACCAGAGGAATCGAGGAAAAGCATTCTCGTCCCAATCTACGAAGGAAAAGGAGATGTTCAAGATTGTGGCAACTATAGAGGGATCAAGCTGATGTCACACACGTTGAAGGAAACGAAAATTGGCAAGGAGCAGTTTGGATTTATGCCAGGAAGAGAGACAACGGATGTGATATTTGCACTAAGGCGACTGATGGAGAAATATAGAGAGATGCAGATGGAGCTGCATATGGTGTTTATAGACCTGGAAAAGCATATGACAGAGTGGCCAGGCAGGAGGTATGGAGATGTATGAGGAAGGAGGGGGGGGTGTCGGAGAAGTATATGAGGTTGGTGAAGGAGATGTATGAGGGAGCGAAAACTCAGGTCAGGTCTAGTGTCGGCATGCCAGAGAGGTTCCCCATTGTTGTTGGGCTCTACCAGGGATCAGCTCTGAGCATCTACTTCTTTGACCTGGTCATGGATGTACTAGTGGAGGACTTCAAGAGGGAGGCGCCATGGAGCATGATGTTTGCCAATAACATTGTTCTTTGCAAATCATCCCAAGAGAAGCTTGAAAAGACCCTGGAAGAGTGGAGAAAGGTATTGGAGGAGAGAGGCATTCTCATGCCTCTCTCCTCCAATACCCCGTTGACATATATCTGGGTGAAGACCGAATATATGTCAACGGGTAGTGCTGAGGATATGGTCATACGACTCCAGGGTGAAAGGTTAACTTCAGGGAAGAAATTCAAGTACCTTGGGTCGGTTATCGAGAGGAATGGAGACCTGGATGAGGAAATAGAGCACTGAATAACATATGGGTGGAGGAAGATGAGCGCGGTCCTGTGTGACAAGAGAGAGAGTTGTAAGATGAAAGGAAAGCTGTGTAAGATGGTGGTGAGGCCGGCAATGCTTCATGGCACGGAGACGTGGCCTATAACAACAGCACAGGATAGGAAGATGGATGAGTGGTGTGACAAAGAAGGACAGGATAAGGAATGACTACATCAGAGGGACGGTCAAGGTGGGACCGATCTGTAAGAAGGTACAAGAAAGCAGACTGAGGTGGTTCGGTCATGTAGAGAGGAGGAGTATGTTGATAAACGAGTGGAGTGCATGGAGTGGAGGGAAGGAGGAAAAGAGGCAGGCCCAAGCTCAGGTGGAGGGATAAGGTGCCAGAGGATCTTAGAGAGAAAGGATGGAGTCAGGAAGATGCCCTGGACCGAAGAACCTGGTGGAATAAGATTAAAGATGGGAACGCAGACTCTGTTTAACATGGGATAAAGGCATAGCGAAAGAAGATACCAAGGCAGCAGACTCGCAATCTTTACTTTCGTACTCTTCATTTCTGCTTCTTCTAACAAGTTTTTCATATCTTCTCTCATTGCATATTTCTCACCTTTCAAATCATTTGTGCATGCCAAAATAATTAATTCATTTGCTTCTTTCTTCTGCAAACTTATAGCTTCACTGACATCCTTTATGTTTGCACCTGAAAAACATGCTTTTGTCACTTTCTCATTAAGTATACCTCTTATCATCAAATTCCCCAAACAGTGCTATTTCTTTTTTTCCCAGTTTCTTGCACTTTTATGCTTTTTCCATTCACTCTTTCTTTCATTCTCCATCCTTCTGTACCACATTCCAATCATTTCTCCAATCGCTCATGTTTTATCCTGTGAAGGAATCCACGTAAGTGTGCAATATCTTTCAGAGCTAGCATCTCGTCATCCACATTATTACTTTCAACCTTTTCCCTTCAAACTCTCATTCATATTTGGTGCACTATCATCCACTGGTTCCGCTACATTCTCCACAACACTGACAATCCTGCTTTATATCCATAATATCAGTCACTTCATTCTTTTGTTCCTGGCTTGGCTTGCATTTCTTATAATTGCTTAGGAAACAAACATTTCCGACAAATATTTTCTCCATTCTCACTCTCATACCATAAACTATTCACTCTTGGCAATGAATACATTAAACATTATATCTGCTGCTCTTTCTAATTGGGTAAAAAAAGTGGCAGATAGAACCAAATTATAGTAATTTCCTTAGCAGGCATTGATGCCATACACTATCAATCAAATTAAAACGCTCTGGAATTCTCAAGAGTGACAAAACATGTTTTTCTGAATCGTTCCATGGGTTGTATCTAGTGGCAGGTGATAGAGCCTAATCTAAGAGGTCATGAATAGCGAGATTTCAAACTGGTGGGCCTCTGTGTAGTGGAGAAGTTGACTATTAATGATTTTCTCATTATTTTGAAGAGGGCTAAGGTGAGATAGCAATTGGTCAAAAAAAAGGAGACAGTATATCTCTCTCTCCCTTTTTTTGGAATAGCCTTGATATATAATTGCTTCTGCACACTGAAATAAGAACCAGTTAAGTACAAAAGATTGCAGAGACAATATAGGACAGGTGTTAACTCTAGAGCCCAATGCTTGAGTACACTAGAGAAATGCCATCAGAACCAGAATACTTTATTAGTGTTCAAATTATTTAGCATTCTGATATATATTTTTTTTTTATGAAAAAACACAGTAGTTATACAAGTGCTCAGATTCTAGGAGATGATTTTCCTGGGTCATTTATGCAAAAGATGGAGAAAAAGGATAATGCCAGGAGTTTCATTTTGGGGCTGTAACAGTTTTGCCATATGGGTGAGAGAGAGAGGTAGAAGCACAGATTGCCATTAGACACAGCAAACAGGAGCTGTGTCTAATGGCATTAGCAAGGAACCAGAAGGTACAGTTACCATTTGGAGAGTAAGTTTTCTATTGTTGTTATTGACCTTTATGACATCAGATTTACATCTCTTGATGATTGTTTTGCATTTGTTGTTTTCTTCAGCATAAGCTGGCTAGAGTTCTTGATATGAGCTACCCATAGTAAGCTGAATTTTTTACTTCAACTACTTTCATACACTTCCTGTTGAAACAGAGGTTGGAAACTGGATGAGAATTCTGGATAGAATGGGGAATTAAGGGCTTCATTCTGAGACTTGCTCTGCAGATGAAGAGTCACAGAATGGGTCAGAGAAGCAGAAACAATAGTCAGACCATGGAAAATGGAAGACTCACACAAGATTGCAGTCTGAGTTATCAAGGGCAGATATGACCTCTACAGTATATCTGGAAAGAAAACTGGTTAAAACGAGATTAAGTATTGAGAAAGTGAGAAGGGTTATCAGGAATTCTGGCAGGATGATGTATGATTTACATTAGATTTTTGCTATAAGCAATGATAACTGGATTGTAGATAGTTGAGCTTCGTGGAGAGAAAGGTGAAGGAGTATGAGTAGTTTTTCGAATTTGGAAATCCAAAGCAGGAAATTCTAAATTAGTCATTCTCTTGTAAGCCGTGTCAGATCTCACAAAAGGCACAGATGCTGTACCTTTGTGACAAAAGGAATCATGCAATTTGTAATTTGGGCATTGAAGCTAGACATTACTGCATGGAAAAACGTTGACAAACATCATAGTGTGAGGAACAAGTAGCCATGGCACCCACCTTAATAAAATTTAGGACCTCCTTTTGCTGTGATGACCCATTCCTATCGTGAATACTTTCCACAAGCATATGATAGGTATCAATGGGAAATTTGGACCATTCCTCGTGTAAACATGTAATGAGGTCCTGGACTTTGTTAACAGACGTCTGTTAACCTCACCAGATGCTCCAGTTCATCCCACAAATGTTCAATAGGGTTGAGATCTGGGTTCTGTGGAGGCCAGTCAAGTGTGGTGACGTTCATGTCCACAAACCATGCCATCAGCCTTATGACACGGTACATTGTTGTGCTGATAGAGATAATGGTTAGTTCCTAGAAATTACACAAAGTAGGAAGCATTGCACTGTCCAGAACCTTCAGATAGTTCTCAAAGTTCAATGTTCGTGGCACCACAAACAGAGGTCCAAGACCAAACCAGGAAAAACAAGACCATATCTGAATTTCATAGTTGGGGGTTACGCACTCTTGTAAGAGATGTTCACCAGGCATCTACAAGACCCTCTGCTTTGTAGAGGGTGTAGCATGATCTGTTGGTCCATGATACAACTTTCCAAGCTTCCGCATCCTATTGTACACTCTCTTTGCACCACTGAAGGATGATGATGCATGTTGGTTTGGGTAATGTGGAGCATGCATACTGCAGTCCTACCATGGAAACGTATGGTGTGAACCTCAGTTCTGAATGTTTATGTGCAGATTTATGTTCCAGTCAATGCCTGGAACTCCACATTCAATGTGTTGGCTGACAAATGGCATTTTTTTATGTATTATCCTTCGTAGCATCCTACGTCAACATTAAGTAAGTGTGGTGAGTCATCCACTCAGGTGTTGTGTCGACTTTCATCTAATATATTTACCCTTTTATCTATCATGCATATACTCATAAGACTCTTTCTCAGGTATCACATGGTACCTCTAAATAACAATGGAATTGCCTCAGGGTTGAGCCAATACCAGAGTATACGAGATCAACCTCTCCTAAAGCACTAAGAAATTTATTTTTTTGCTGCACCACTTAGGGCTTTTAGATTAAATACACTATATCAATCAAGAGGAATCTCTAAATTGTACTTAAGTGATACCTTGACTTTGCAGACATTGCCAAATTCTCTTCTTTCTAATTTCCCACCTAGGTTCGTATTAACTTTTATAAGAGGCGCATCGGATTCCAAAGTACAGATAGTCTTAATTGGATTCAAAAACAAGGTTTATTGAACACTATAATTACACATATACAGTACATGCTAGTTTAGTTCTCATGCTAAGATAGTTCCTGACAATTAGGTTAACATTAAAACACTCTAACAACATAAGGATACACAAGTTCATTATTATTATTTTAGCAATATAAATCTTATCAACATTAAGACACTCTAACTAGGTATGATATTCACAGCAATACTTTTCCATTCCAGTCACAACCAAACCACTCTGATAGCATCTATATCTTTTACAATCTTGTCATTTATATCTCCTTCTACTCTGAACTTTATCATAGCACTCTTTAAACACAACATAATTTGATTACACAAGGAGACAGTAAATTTACGGTATTTATCTCTAGATCACTATAGCTCAGTTCTTTATAATACTATTAATGTTCTTTCTTCTGAATCACAGCATGGCACAATTCCTTTCATCCATAGTTAACAAATTTAATGAAGTCTACTTATCTATCTTGAACTGCATCACACTAATTGATCTTCAGGAATCTGTTTCTCCTTGACTGAAATTTCCATAGGTTCCTCTCTGGCTTTCTGTGGATGGCTGAGCTTACACTTGCTCCACCGGACTATGGACTTCGAGTTTCCCTCCAATGCCTCAATCAAAACCTCCGGAGTGGAGGCACTGCCACCCTTCTTCAGCTCATGACACCGAGAGACCAACACCACGAGATCAAGAACAAAAAAAAGCCCTAAGTGGGAGGGGTTCTTGACCCTTTTATTTTGCCTTGGTTCACAGCAATTCTCGCACTCCGCAATGTCCACCTAGCGCTTTCACGTAGGTCGACATCACAGCGTCCAGCTTTCTCTGCTACGCTTCTCGTGTGCCATCGGAATGCGACGGCCCGGAGCAAACTGCTCCCTCACCTTTGGATTTACATCCCCTTTTGAAATTTATGCAAGTCATTCAACAACTCCTAATACTTATGGCTCTAATAAATATTAAATATTTACATTTCCACTGTTATTTACACAAACTAGTGAGTGGTCTTTTGTTGAAATACTAGATAAATAACTACTTGTTTTCCTTAAGTTTGAAACATTTAACATATTTACAAAGCTGTAAATATGTTAGGTGGTGTGGAATTTGTGGACATGTGGAGTGAGTTTGATGGGTGAAAGGATTTATATAAGATGGATGGTTTACATTTGAATGGATTTGGTGTACAGAGGCTTGAAAAAGTGTTCATGAATGAAGTGGAAGTGGATGTACAGACTCGGAGAAACTAGATTTATTAAGGGGGGGGGAGTAGATATGCAGACTTTAGGGAGGCAGTTGAGTGTATGAATGAGTATAATATGACTGAGCGAGTACGAAGGACAACAAATCAGAATAGGATAGTTAGTATAAGGCATCAAAGTAGGGATGGGAATTTGTGGACATGTGGAGTGAGTTTGATGGGTGAAAGGATTTATATAAGATGGATGGTTTACATTTGAATGGATTTGGTGTACAGAGGCTTGAAAAAGTGTTCATGAATGAAGTGGAAGTGGATGTACAGACTCGGAGAAACTAGATTTATTAAGGGGGGGGGAGTAGATATGCAGACTTTAGGGAGGCAGTTGAGTGTATGAATGAGTATAATATGACTGAGCGAGTACGAAGGACAACAAATCAGAATAGGATAGTTAGTATAAGGCATCAAAGTAGGGATGGGACTAACGGCCTTCTGCATTTCAGGTACACTAATGCCAGGTGTATCAGGAACAAGAAGAAGGAGTTTTTGGCCTTGGTGGGCATTTCCAGGCCACAGGTTGTTGGTATTAGTGAAACATGGCTGACAGAAGATGATAAAGCTAGTGGGATTGAATGTGATGGGTATAGCGTGTTCAGCAGTGACAGGGAGAATAAAATGGGGGAGGTGTGTTATTGATGATAGCTGATGAGTTGCAGCCAAGAGTATAGAAGTTGAACTGCAGGATAGAGAAAAGAGCACATTTGAGGCTATTTGGTGTGAGATAGAGGCTAGCAGAACAAAATATACAATTGGGTGCTGCTATAGACCAGGTGATGGAATAGATATTGGAGATAGTATGCATAAGCAAATAGAAGCAATGAGTGGAAGGAGGGTAATTATTATGGGGGGATTTCAACTATGGTAACATTCACTGGAAGGAGGAGAGGACACATGGGATGAAGGAATTGGATTTTATGCAGTTAGTAAGGGACAACTATCTGCGGCAGCATGTAATGGAAAATACTAGAGGTCAGAGAGTGCTTGACCTAGTAATCACATCTGAGAATATGGCTGTAACGAACATGACCATGATGCCACCAATTGGTGAGAATGATCATAAGGTCATGACTTGGGAGGTGGCTAAAGGAGTCGAATTTACAATTAAGACAGGGTACATGTGGAATTACCGTGCTGGAAAGTATGACAAGCTTAAGATTGTGCTTGGCTCAGTGCCATGGCATGTAAAACTGCAAGGGCTGGATGTTGTTAGTACATGGGAGGTGGTTAAGAAGTGTTTGCAGGAGGCAATGGTTGATTGTATACCAAGAGTCCGAATAATAAATCAAGTAGGGGTTAAATGAATGAATAACACCATTAAGTGTGAGCTGCAAAAAAAGAAACAATTGTGGAGGGAATTTCAGGAGAAAGGTGACCAGCAGGTGCAGGAACAGTATAAAGCTCAGGCCAGAAAGGTAACAAGGGTGGTAAAAAAAGCAAAAGCAGATTATGAAAGAATATTGGCCATGCAGGATAAAGAGAATCCCAAACAGTTTTTTTCAATATGTTGCAAGTAAAAGGAAAAATATTCATGGCAGAAAGATTTTAAAAAATGCTGAGGGTAGGGAGATAACCGAATCAGTCGATATAGTGGAATTACTGAGTGAGCACTTTGCAAGAGTATATCATCCAAGTGGTGACATTGCAGGAATGGAAGAACCAACAGCTTATACTGGAATTGTGATGAATGAAGTAGAGGTAATAATCTATATAATAAATAATAAATAGTCTATTACAGAACCTCAATGTCAGTACATCTGTGGGATTGGATGGTATACCAGCTCGTGTCATATGTGAAGCAGCTAAAGAATTGTCAGTGCCCTTGATCATTTTGTTTAATTTCAGCCTCGGGTCTGGCTCAGTTTCAAGGCTGTGGAAAGAGGGGAAAATAGTTCCGCTGCATAAAGGTGGTTCCAAGGCTGCTGTTGAAAATTACCGACCAATCAGCATAACAGGAATCGTTATCAAGGTCTTGGAGAAAATAGTCAAGAGGAAAATACAAGATTGGATAGATGAAAATGGGATACTGTATGGGGGACAGCATGGTTATGTGAAGGGTAGGTCATGCCTCAGTAACTTGCTCACGTATTATAACACAGTGACGGCTGAACTGGATAAGGGTAATGGGTTTACAGTGATTCTACTGGACCTTGCTAAGGCCTTTGACAGGATACCACATGAAATTCAAATCAGTAAAATGCATCATATGGTGATTGATATAGGATTGGTGAGATGGATAGGAGGGTGGTTGACAGAGAGAGAGAGATATCAGAGATTGGTTTATTCAGGAGTGGAGTCCAAAAGACGGCCTGTGACTAGCAGTGTGCCACAAGGATCTGTTCTTGGACCACTGCTGTTTAATTTGTTTATTTATGATATAGGAAAGGATCTGAGAGGAACAGTTCATTTGTTTGCAGATGATGCAAAGTTGGGTAAGGCAATAGTGAATGTAGATGATGTCAAAATTTTGCAGGATGATCTGGATAGATTGGAGGTCTGGGCTAAGGAGAATGGACATCAATTTAATGTGGCAAAATGTAAGGTTATACATTTTGGGGTGAAAAGATTAGCAGCAGTTTACTACATTGGTGGAACTGTATTCCAGGAAATTGATGAGGCGAGAGATTTAGGAGTGTTGGTGGATAAGGAGTTGAAGTTTAGCGGGCACATTGCAAAAGTGGCCAAATCAGCTCATCAAATCACTTGGTTGCTGAAGAATACTTTGACGAGCAGAGACAAGCAGGTTATTGTTCCTCTGTATCGAGCCTTGATAAGACCCCATCTCGACTACTGTGCCCAGATTTGGTCACCTAGGTTTCTTCTTGATCTGGAGGAGGTGGAGAGGATTCAGAGGCAAGTGACCAAGATGATAGCGGGTCTGTGGAATGAACCTTATGAGAACAGGTTGAGGATTTGTGGGTTGCAGAAATTGGTTGATAGGCGGAGGACTGGAGATATGATTTAGACATTCAAATTATTGAAGGGTTTCTATAAGATTAATTCAGAAGATATTTTTGAAAAAAGGGCTGGTGGTGGGAGGACTAGGGGTCATCCATGGAAGCTGGGCAAGAGTGTGGTTAGTAAGGGTGTTAGAGCTAGGTTCTTTACTTTTAGAGTGGTGAATGAGTGGAATAAGCTGCTCGAGTCTGTAGTGGGTGCTGTGACAGTGAACGAGTTTAAGGCAAGGTATGATAAATACTGTGTGAATGTCGAATAGTTGTGATGAACATGATTTGGGTCCTCCTTCGATGAGTTAAGGACTCCCTGGAGTTGCCTATAATAATAATAATACCTAGAGGCAAACGCATGTATTTAATTTCCTTTTTGTTGGGTTATGCATGTTAAACCGTGATAAGATTGGAGTTCCAAAAACCACAATCTATCACAATTTAACACAGGTAATACTTGCAGTTAACTCCCTGTGCTTCCATCTGAGTATGGTATCACTGAATGTTGGCCAGAGATGGCTCAGTTTGTCAACAATTTGCCAAACATGTAGGCTTGCAACAGCATCCTATCACAACACCTCTTTCAAACTCCATCAGTTTGCTTCTCATAGCCATTTCACCTAAACACAGTTGCACTGACTTGGGAGCATCATATTCCTCCGATTTATATTGGCTACAAACACGTGACTTGTTACATGGCATGATGCACCTTGTTCATGGGGGGGGGGGTCTGTTGACTCCTTTCCAAGTAGTGTAGTTTCAATTTGGGTTTCTTTTAAGAGTAATATACATGGTCAGGTTGACTGTAAGCAATGTCAAACATCGTTAATGTTACTGTTCATGCCAAAGATGTTAGTTAGGTGTGTGAAAGAAAGTGAGTTTTTATTGTGTAGAATCTGCCATGATATATATGTTGCAAATGGTCTGTCTTTTTTGGTAGGAATTGGTTTGTGTGCAGTGTCATCGTCAATGTTTGTATGATTCATTACAAGTTCATTTATAGCTAAAGAGTAGACGGAGTGCAGACATGCAGTGAAAGGAGATAGGCTCTTAAAAGAAAGACCTAACAGGTCTTGTTGGCATTTCCTCTGGCTAGGGTGGTAACATTTTTTGTAGAAGGAATACTCGCTGGGATTACCCGAGTCCCGTTTGTGGAAACAGGCCACATCATGGAAAGGAAGGAGTGACTTGACAAGGAAAGCATGTATGTTATGCACTGCCTGCTCGTTAGAGGCCTAGTAAGTAAAGATTATACATAAACTCTGAAAAAACTAAAATAATGACAAATATTGAAGGAAACTAGATAACAGAAAAACAAATAACAACAGAGAACATTAAAATATATGAAGTACAAGTGTATATTTTGGAAGATCTTTCACATTAGGAAAATAAACATTTATGAAGAAAGAAAAATAAGAATTCAGCCAGGCTGGGAGGCTTTTGGCATACTGAAAAAATTCCTGTATAGTGAAATAAAATTTGAAAATAGATCCAAACTTTTCAACCATTGTGCCATTCTAGTTATGACATATGGATCACAAACATTCATGCGATAGGAATTTGAACCCATATCCTGTTGTATGGAAGGTAGAGAAAAGCATTAATTCATTTAGATCTTGTCCCTCAACTGGGTCTTTTTCCTGTCATTTTTGCTACAAATCCTGGTTTGCTACAGTTTCATCCTCCATTCTATCTAAGTGACCATCCTATGTTAGATTAGCTGTGTTTACCTATTCCTGCCATTTTTGTATGAAATGCCTGGTTTACTATCCTTTCTTATTCCATTATATATATATATATATATATATATATATATATATATATATATATATATATATGTTAATTTTTAATATGGATTCTGAAATTCATGATATCTGTTCATATAAGAACTGTCACATCTATAGTCTTCAGTCAAATGCTTCATTTTTAACCCCAATTCTCATATATCCATGAATTAAAAATTATTGGAATGCTGTCTTGCATGCTGCTAGTTTGATATCTGGGCAAATTTCTCTCTTGTTCCAAATAAATTTATTCAAGTGTCTCTCCACCACATAAGCAATACTCATTTTATTATCTATTTCCATATTAATATTATTATTCATGACACCTCCATAAAGTCTCTGGATTTATTGCAGGAAGGTGCTCAACACTACACAATCCACTGTATACACTACATAATCTCCAGCCAAACTCTATACAGTATTTCTGTTTGTTAACACTATGTATGTGTTCTCTGGCTTGTCTGCTGTTTAGCAGAATGAAAAACCCAAGTTTCCTGGAGAAAAAAATATTGCTACCTCCATGAGACCAGCTAAACATCAATTGAAAAAACCCATATAAAGATTCATCTCATCATGATGAGAGGAATCTCTATCATACCACAATCTTTCCAATCAAGGGGAATGTCCCATCATTCTTCATGCACTACAGAGGCACAAAACGTCTACTCTGCCTTCTTCACATGAGACTAGCAACTCATCTTTAATTAAAAATCCCTTATGCAATTTTATGTCATATATGGGATTTCAACCTACATCTTTGTTATTGACTAAGCTATAGAGGTTCTGTTTCTCAACTTGTATAAATTTTCCATCTTCACTAAATGTGCTATTTTTATCAAAATACAACACTGCTGAATTTTGATATATAACTGAATATCATAAAACAGTGAATACAGTATATGAAATTCTTAAAATATATGAAACATAGTGACCTAACAGTATTGCCATATATTATTGTTTAAGCATTTTTCAGAAGATGCATACAAAAACACTGAGGCAGCAGGTTGTAAGGTATTACAAAAAATAACAACAAAAATTAAAAACTATTGGACAAGAAAACATTTCATTCACATTTTACATTTTATTCTGCAAATGGCAGAATGTATCATTCACTCATTTTCAAAGATTTCTTCTATGATATTACCCGGGTTCATAATATTCATTTAAAATCTTTACTTACTTTTTTGGAATAAATAAATAAATAAAAGACAATTGTAAAAAAAGAACTTAACTCACTTTAAGGTTTGTATAATTTTTTGTGCTGGAGTGCAGCTCTGGAAAACATGACAGGCAAATTTTGACTGATCTGGATGTCTGGTGACAAATCCAAAATATCTAGAACAAATGAGAGATCACATAAAACAAACAATACTAATATTAAACCTTATTACAAAGTTTAATTTTATTACAAGTGAAAAGATTCACTTTCTTACCAAACCAAGTATCATACAAAGCATCACAGAAAACTAACTAAAATAACACAAACAAAAGTCCTGACCAAATCCTCAGAGCTATTTTAACTCAATACTGTGAATAAAAGAAAGGCATTTCAAATAACAAGCATGGACTGTTTATTATTTTTTTGTATGGTGTCTTTTGGATTTTGACATAAACTTCTTCTCATCAAGAATTAAAAATTTGCCTATTCTGGCTTCATTGGTCTTTCCATCTTGCAACTAGTCTTCCTTTCTCCCCCCCCTTCTATATTTATCCACTTCTTTTGGTAGTCTATATCTTTCCATCTTATATTATCACCAAGCCTTGATGGAGTCAAAAAAATTCACTGTGGTAGGTCCCACCATCTCTCTCTCTCTCTCTCTCTCTCTCTCACACACACACACACACCAAACCATGCCTGAAATGTATTTCCTGTCTCCACACTTTCAGCAGGTAATGTATTCCAATGACCTACCACCTGCAAAAAACCTACGCCTTACCCCCCCCCCCCCCCGTCTCATGGGGCACCTGTCTGTGGTAATGGTACTGGCCCTTTTCATTCTTTCTCTTTTCTTCATGTATTCTTCACTATTTCTCCAGTCTTTTTATCCTGAGACTCCTGAGGAGAAGAACCTCAGAACTCTATTTGATGAGGAGTTCAAATTTATAGATGCTTTCACAAGGCAGATTTGCTCATTTGAAATGCAGCAGTTAGTGTTGTAAATCCCATAATTTGCAAGAAGACTAGATTCTGAAACACATTTAAAACAGACTAGTCCATTCGTTTCAATTAGGATAAGATACAATTATAAGTTTGTCTGTTTTTCTTAGTATTACAACACCAAGAAAAGATATTTATTAACAGGTGTCTATTACCCAGAACAACAATGAGTATAGCAAACAGTTCAAATTTTAACAGGCAACTAAAATCCTAACTTGGCATCCTCTAATATGCTTTAGGAAGTGTATGAGATTTGATGTGATGGTAGATAGTGGACTAAAGTTCTGAGGGTGCATTGCATTGCTGCTATGATAGAAAGTACACTGACATGTAGGGATAAGGAGGTGGTGGTGCTCTATATAAGGCATTGGTCAGACTACACATGGACTAAAAAATGTGGTCACTAGTTTTCATTGTGATGTGGAAACACTAGAGAGGGTTCCAAACACTCCAGAGTCCCAAAGTGATATTGGGACTGAAATGTTGGTTATGCAGAAATGGAGAAATGTGGATTATATATAGTTTGGTGGATAGGAAGAAAAGAGATATCATAGAGACCATCAAGTTGGTTAAGGGATTCTATCAAATTAATACAGAGGGAATTATAAAAAGAGTGGACGTTAAGATGGGAAGAGCAAGAGGTCATCCCTAGAAGTTGTATAAAGATGTGGTGAAGAAGGGCAAGGAATAAATTTTTTACATAGAGAGTGGTTGGTGAGTGGAACACATTGTCAGAGTGCTTTGTGAATATAGAAAGTTTAAAAAATTTTAAAGTTCAATATGATAGACATGTTGCTGGTTGAGTGAGCCTCCCACAATGAGTCTATTGACTCCATGGATATTACTGTAATAATAATAACATCCAACATTTAAGCTTATGAACAAGAGCGTCTTACTCTTCTTTTAATATATATTATTTCATTATTAATTTCATTTATAATTTATGTCTTCTGATTCCAATATAATTCTTTCATTATTCTGAGGTCTACTGTTATCAATTTCAATGTCTTTTAATATTTCTATTATCTTTTTCTGGCTTACTGTGTCAAATGTTTTGAAAGTTGAAGTATAGACATATTATTTAATTCTAATGATCTTTCAATAACAGTTTTCAATTTGTAGATTGCATTAGTTGTACTTTTTCCTGCAGGAATCATTTTGGTTTTAATTTATATAGCATTTTATTGTAGAAAAGATTCCACTTTTTATTATTTTAATAGTATATTTGAAGCATTGGGCATGATACTAATTGTTCTAAAATCTTTCTGCTGCATCATTCTTTTTCGTATTGGAATGGAAATAGATTTTATGAAGTCTTCTGGTATTATTATTATATGAGTAGAGAAGAGTATTCCTTGTACCATTTTCTTAGATTATCCATTGCTCACCAATAGTTGGAGAAGAGAATGTAATTCATATTTTAGTGTTTCTTCATATCCTATAATAGAGATCACCCTTTTCTTCAGTGTATGTATAATACCAATTTTTGCATTATATGGTGCAATGAAGAGAAATGTAGGTAACAACTTGTATGAGTGGACTTACAGTGTATGCCAAGAGAGAGGCCTCCTTCTGCTTTTTTTGAAATTAATATATCTAGGAAAAGGAATTTTCCTTCATTTTCAAATTCTAAAGTGAATTTAATTTTATGGTGGAAAGGGTTAACAGATGAAAGAAAATCATGTAACTCAGTCACACTGCGTTTCCAGATTACAAATATGTCATCTACGTATCTCCACCAAAGTGACAGTTTTGGATTTGTAGATAGCAGGAAATCTTTTTCAAAGTTTTCCCATGAATAAGTCAGCATGGATGAGATCGAGGGCTTCCTATTGCAAGGTCAGATAGTTGTTTGTAAATTTTCCCATTCCATTGGAAATAATTTGAGTTTGAACAATGTCTAAATAGTTGAGAGATGTCAGGAGGGAACCGATCATGTACATGTGCCATAACTTTGTCCACAGGAACATTTGTGAACAAAGATACAACTATTAGACTAGCTAGAATGTCTGTTGGTAAGATAGAAATTTCTCCTAGTTGTTCTACAAAGTGTTGTGAGTTTTTGATGAAGGTGTCCATGTGTCTGATGTACTCCTTCCTTTAGAAGATTAGCCAGATGTTTTGATAACAAATAAGTAGGCAAGCTGATACCATCTACGATAGGGCAAAGAGGAATATTAGTCTTGTGTGCCTTGGGCATTCCATATAATCGTTATACCTCTAGTAAAAAATTTTAAACATATAATCAGTTCTATTCATAATAACAGTTGAATTGCTTTTATCAGACTTAAGTACTATGATATCTTTATTCTTCTTTAAACTTGAAGGTGAAAAAGTGAAAGTGAAAAAGAATTGATGTTCTTTTTAGGAAGATGAGAAGTAGAGAGAAAGACTGCAGTCTTCAATCTAATGTCATTTGTAACATGTTAAGTTAGAAAGTAAAGGTCCATTTACTTTATTCTGACCTGACATGCTACAATAAAGTAAATGGACTAAGTAAATGGAATAAAGTAAAATGCTAGCTTCTGCTGATGTCAAGTTATGATCAGAAATGTTAAATAGTACTTTTTCATTGGGTAGATTAACTCTCGGGAATGAAAATTTTCTCATATATAGCGTTAATTTTTTTTTATTTCTCTGTTTTTGGAGGTTAGAAAAATCTTATAAATAGCATTGATCATATTATCTAAACAAAACCATAGGTAAGCATCTATGCAGTTAGAGTATAGTGCAAATGAAGACACAATGAATCAACTTGGTTGAGTGCATACCTTGTGGATTGTATTCTCTTGCATAATATGGCCAACACTTTTCGATAGATCTCTTCTAAAATGGAAACGTTCTTGGAAAATTTTCGAAATCATATTATTGTTCCTACATCTTTCTAGAAATGTAAGTTGATAGAGAAGCCTAACTTTCTTGCATTTTAGTTGTTCTAGTTTATGCACCTTTCTTTTTTACTTCCACATCCAGTCTATTCATGTTGAGTATGTAGATTTTTCAACCAAAAAAACGATTATGACAAATGATAACTAACAGTGGGTTTAATAGGTCATAATATAGTTAAACCAACTAGTGTCATTACGTACGCTAGTGGCTTCTTCTGGATTATGAAGAACAAAAAAATATACAATAAGTGGTAAACATGAACCATTACATAACTAAAACTGAACATGTAGGAACCGTTACACAAAAGTAAAAAAGCAGAAACATACAGTAAAATCTCGATAATATAACAGACTAATTCAGGTGAGGGAGTGTCCATTAAATCTGAAAGTCTGTTATATAATAAAGCAGATTTTCCGAATGCGTGTGTTAAAAAATTGATAAATTAGCTAATTTTCACGTTTTTATTTATGTAGAAACTTTTATGTAATTAAAATTAAGTATTGTATCTATGAAAAGTTTAATTTCACAGAAAGGTTTTCTATATGTATTATTGCTTATAACCTCACCGTGGTTTGAGATCTAAAAAATAAGTCTGCGATCTATATCGAAATAAATAAAACATTTTCCAAAAATAAGCTTTAATTATATTTAAATAAACAATGTTCTTAAAAACAAAACAAAATTTAAATTTTATAAAAACACAAAATATTTTTCCTATTTAATTGTCTTCAGATGATGATATATTCAGACACTCGCTGTGGCATGACTTATCACGCCACAAACCAATTACAGTGCGATTGGTGTGATCACGTGCTAATCATTCGGCAAGCATGTTTATGAGTGGTGACTCATTTATGTCGGCTAAATTACTACAGTGTTTTTCCAACATAAGGTCTATTCACCAAAATTTGTTAAAAATAACAGGAAATTAACCTGTTAATTTAATTATAAGCAAATCTTGGTTAAAAGCATTTTAAAATTAACAAGGTGTTAATTTTCACATGTGACATACGGACCAGAAATTTTGTCTCCGTTAAATCAAGGATTTACTGTATGGAGCGTGGAAGCTGGCATAGGGTCAGTTATTGTTCAGTAGTAATGCATGATGGCAGAAAAGTTCAAGTCTAAAGTGCTGAAAGATCTAAGTGACTTCCAACTATCACATAAAATCATTACTTGGTTTCTGTTGGGTGTGCCTTGTGAGTGAATAACCATCACAGCCTCTTTGATGTTGCAGGCACTGAAGTTGTCATGCACTACAGGAATAAGAGTGGCTTTCAAGCTCATTGTGACTATACGAGCTCTGTTACATTCACATAAGGACCACCATCCTTTCAACAAATATCCTGGAGTTTACAATATAACAAGCTCTTGCAGCCTTGCTTACATAGAGCAAACATCTAAAAGTTAGAAATTAGACAAAAAGAGCATTTGGAACATTAATAACAACAGACAGCTCAGGCCTGGCTTTCCACTTCTCCCACACTCCACAATACTGAATGGGACTAGAGCTCCATGCCTTATATAGAAGACAACTTCAGCACCCACAACATCAGAGGCTGTGATGGTTATCCACTCACAATGCACACTCAACAGAAACCAAGGAATGATTTTATGTGATATTTGTAAGTTACTTATTAGATCTTTCAACATGTCAGACTTTAACTTTTCTGCCAACTATTATGCATACCTACTGAACATAAATGCTGATTACGTAATACTTAGCACTACATTGCTAAATGGACTCCAACATCTTATGCAGAAATGAAAAACTCGCTTGTATGAGTTTGGAATGAGACTCAACACCAAGAAGACAGAACGTGCAAGGAGATGACCAAACTGATGAAATGCTCATAATAGATGGTATGGAGCTGAACAAATGCACCCAGTTCAAATACTTAAGGTCCAGTAGTAGCTCAAATGGCAATACAACATATGCTGAAGCCCAAGCCAATGCTGCTTGGATGAAGTGGCGACAAGTTACTGGAGTTCTTTGTGATAAGAAGATCCCACTATACTTAAAATCAAGGATCTATAGAACAGTCAATAAACCAGTAGCCGTGTATGGAGCAAAATGCTGGCTAACAACAAAGAAACGCAAGCAAATCCTCCATACCATGGAAATGAAAATGCTGAGATGGACACTCAGAAAAAAGGAATCAAATAACTGCCCTTTCTTGTCACACTATCACACATCTTTCAGATGGTTTGCTATTTTTTTTCTATTTATAAAAAGCTAATGCATACTGGATGACACTTGCACAAACCATCCACCATCATCTAGTTCAACAGCCTAGGGTCCTCAAAATGCTAACTCATAGAGCCAGGACTATTTGTTCTAGCAATGCAACTCTTGCCATAGAACTGAACTACTATTGCCATGCTTTACTGGCCAGTGGTGATAGCTCCTAAAAATTAGATAAAATACTACATTCCATCCTTTATCATATCCTTTTATGAACAGACAAGAAGATCTGTTAACATCTGCTTTGGAGAACACATGAAATACATATGCTGCCACCATTAATTATAGCAAGTCAGGAATGGTCTGGCAGGGATTTTGTTTTCATAGCATATAACAGAGAATCCTATTGACAAGGGTGGTTTATTTGCCTCAGTGTGCAAACTAAGGATTAATGAAGTTCAAAATGTTCCAGTTGTGATTCTTATGACTCGATGATGAACAAGATCCAGCTATCAGAAGGTTCTCTCTCTGCCAGAATCACAGACTTGGGACCCATAATCAAGTTTTGATCTAATCAGTACCCTGTACAATCTAAGCAAAAAAACATCAGTCAGCACCCCCCAAGAAGCAGCAGAAGATGAATGCAAAGGATGTTCATTGTTTGGCGTCACTTATCTTGTATCTGACATATGTGATACAGGAAACCAAGTTTCTTGTCTAATAAGAGTTCTAAAAACTTTGCTTATGGTATAACTGGAATTAAAATTGTCTTAGTCTGAGTTATAAGTCAGAATGAAGCGTTTGTCTGTAACAAAATGCACACAAACTGTCTTCTGCTCTGAAAATCTGATCCGATTTACATCTGGTTTGAAAGATGTTCAATATCTTGCTGTAACTGTCTTTCTGTGCCCTCATATAAATCTTCCTCTCTGTATGAAGAGAGGAAGATTCCCTCTGAGACCAAAGTTGTGTAGGTCTTTCGATATTCCAAATCTCCTGACAGTGCCATATGTATTTTAGGAAGGCATCTCAAATTGATGGTTCCAGCTAGACTAGATGACTGGTTGTTGAATGATATTTACAGAAGCCAGTCTGTTCTTGTAAAAAAAGGTTGTTTCTCTCCAGAAACCACAAAATACTAGAGTAAACCTCTTTTTCTAGAATTTTCCACAAGTAGCTAGTCAGATCAAGCAATTGGTTGATAGTTTCCTAGTGATTTTTTTTAATCTTTCCTTGGATTAGGAAAGGCAATAACAACACCTTCCAGGTATCTGGAAAAGCACTCTCACAAAAAATTCTGTTGAAGAGGTACTACAGTTGATCTTTGACAGCTGGTGACAGTTGTTTGATCATATCATAATGGATGTTATATAGTCCAACAGCACTGGAGTGACATTTAAGCAAAGCAGCTTTCATTTCTTCTTTCATGAATGGCCCCATGTAGAATACATTCTTCAGTACTGCATAAAGAAAACAGAATTTGCTGTTTTTCTGTTTTGGATTTTGGGGCAAGTAACTTGAGGGGGGGGGGAGGGAATAAGAGGATTCTGCAGATGCTTTAGCAAAAATCTCTGAGTGTGTTGACATCTTTGCACCCATTATGTTCAAGGATGGAGTACTGGTTGATGGCATATCTGTCTCTCATTTTCCAGATTTTGTCTCAGACTTATTTATTGTCAGTTGCGCTTGTTATGGAAGACATATTGGATCTAGGGTTCCTTCTAACTCTGAATGGATGTATCTTGCTTAGGCTCAAGCACGTTTGAAAGCAACGAAGGTTGCTCTTATGGGGCATCTGCAGAAGATGCCCCATTATTCCACCATGGCTTAGGGAAATGTGGAAACTGACTACAGGTTTTATGAATTGAAGTTGTTCCAGCTCATGTAATACACTGCCACATGGTTCACTGCACCACTGACTGGAGATGAGCTGACTGTCACAGAATCAAAATCTGCTAAAGAAGAGAAGATATGCCAGTCAGCTTGCTCAATTTACCATCATGATATCCATAATGCAATATATGGTTAGCCATGCAGAAAAGTGGATATCATGGGAAAGTGATTACTCCCAAATAAATTCTCATCCATTTTTCTCACATAACGAGAGAGAGAGATAAGCAAGGGTGAACACACAGTAAAGTCAATAGCAGTTATTTATCAGATAGGCATATGAAAGGTGATGTTTCCTATATTTAAGAGGAAGAGATTATTGTTGTCAAGCATATGATCAGCAACTCTCCCTCTGATGTTTATTAAGGTCCCGTCCCACAAAACACTGTGTCTGTTTAAATCCTTCATTAAAAGTAATGGACATGGTAATTGCAATGTCATCAAGGCCATCTTAAGAGATATCTGCAGCATGCTGTTATGAGAGTTCTGACTGAGAGTGGGATCGCAAGTGCCTCTACATTTGTATTAATGGGAATTACCAGAAGGAGGGCATAGTCAGAAACCAGGATGGTGACTCCTCTGCAGAGAAAGAGCCAAACACTTAATTATTAAATTATTATTGGCAAAAACCAGTGTAAAAAAACCAATGCCTGATATTAACCTGACCTGGCTGGCTGAGTGGTTAGCATATCTGCTCTCCAGCCAAAAGGCTGCGGGTTCAAATCCTGCCATGGGCATGGATGTTTGTGATTGTCTATGAAAATATCAGTGGTGGTTGTGGGCAGTAGATGGCATTGGTGTAGTTGCGGTTCATTGTAGTTGGTGGATTGTGGCGGAGACAGAGAGTTGTAGAGTAGGTGCCTTCTCTCGATGAGTCTTTGGACTCCCTGGAGGTGTCATGTAATAGTAATAATAATAATAATAATTAAATCAACTCTGGACAGCGTACATAAGAGATCTACATATTGATGAATTAGGCTATGACACAAAGTATGTTATATCTGTAATAATGATCCACACTTATGATATCTTGTTCCTATATCCAACATCTATCACAAGCTGAATGAATTAAAAAAACGAGGGGTTATTATTTAAAAATCTGTTAATACCTCTTTATATTTGTGTTTATTGCATCAATCCAAAGAAGTACGAAACTAGTCATTGATTTATTAAATTCTTTTACGTTTTTTACATGTTTTTTTTTTTTTGCCAGTATTAATTTAATAAATATGAATACTACAAGCCATGGGAATATAAACTCCACAGGCCTATCCCTTGTCCTGTCTTTACAAATAATGGCTACATTTCATAATGATGGATCATCATTTGGCTACAGGCATGTTTCCTGCAGGCAAAAGCATATTGGTTTATAATGTACTTCTGCAGGACAGCACTGATGTCACTGATGTTTTGATAGAATCTTCAACAATTCCATTATTTCAGTTTTGGTAGCATCATCCAGCATCCTATGTTGGGTGGCTTTTATTTTCCATTTCTTCTTCATCAGGAAAAATATCCAAGACATCATAAAATTGGACTCCTTTAGGGTGCTTATTTATGTTCTTCTAGGAGAGCAGAGGTATCCATTCCATAGAGTCTTGGCTCTATGCAATGGATACCTCTGTTTATGGGCAATCTATTAAAGAGTATAGAAGCATGCCTTTCATCCTTTATAGAGCATGTTATGTTATTTTTTTAATTAGTGGATTCTCATGTAGGAGACTATGTCCTCTGGAGTGAACTCATTGATTTTTTTCTTTTATGCACTCTAAAGAGAAAGTGGGCAAATTATGCCATTCAGGGATGCTGTAGTTATGAGAAAGTAGGTAGGTACATGTTAACTTCCCTTCTCTACTGACACTTTCTTCAGTTACCTTTTTTGCATAAGAAGATTTACCACTGTATATTGCAACTTTTGTGGTATACTGCCCCTTTTCCTCCTGGTATGGGATGCACTGTTCAGTTTTTTATTTTTGTTTTTATCACTTTTTCATACTTCCACCTTTGACATGCACAAGAGTGTACAGCATGGGTATCCAATCTTTTGACTTGCCTGGGCCACATTGAGTGAAGAGGAACTGTCTTGGGTTGCATATAAAATGTATAATATAGTTAATGTATATAAGTAACAAAACTTCCTTTATTTTTTTTTAATTTTTTATCATAACATTAAAAAAAAGAAGACAGTATACACACAAAACTAGTGAGATATTTGGCCTTGTTTACTTAAAACCAATGCATCAATGTCCGGTTCGATGAAAGTGGTTGCAATTCGTAGTGAGTGCTCAAGGTTCTCATCAGAAATTTTTGATCTAACTTTACTCTTCATATGCTTCATTCTTGAAAATAGTTGTTCACAAATGCACATAATACCAAAAAGTGATAACATGAATAAAGCATGATTGTGAAGCGAAGGATATTTTTCTCTGGGAAGATAGGTTTTATAAAAATCTAGCAAAGAGACATGATCAAATTTTTCTTTGAGTTGAATATCTGATTGCAACTCTGTACATTCTATTTGAAAATTCAAAGGTCGACTGAAAATGGAGTTGCAAATATACAAAAAAATTGATGATTTTTTCTGTAATCTTGAAACCTATTCTCAAATTCCTGTATCCAAAAGGGAAAAAAGACAGCATATTTTTCACATCACGTAATAATGTTAAAAGTTTAAGATCTAATGGGGGATACATTACTAACAGTCCAGGGCCACATGCAGCCCATGGGCCCTGGGTTGGACACCCTTGGTATACAGGGTAAATGCTCTTACAATTAGACTGCTACATTGAGCACAGATGGCAGAGCCATGACAAGCAGTTTGAGAAGTACCATGCTTTACACATATAAAACAGCACAGGGATTCGGGATGCAGAGTCTAACTGGGCAGTTCAGATATCCCACTTTTACTGATGTTAGTGGTTTAGGGGTGTTGAAAGTAAGGATGATATTCTTGGTGAGAACAGACCATACATATGAATATTCTCCTCACTGCTTTCACTCCTTGGTCTTCATTTCAGAGTAGATCTCTTCATCTGGGACATTGAGGAGATCCCATTCTGATATTACTCCTCAATGTCCCAGATGAAGAGATCTGCTCTACATGTGCACAGAGCAGTGTATTGAACAACACACCTCTTAGTGTGTTGTTCAGCAGCCAAGTAATCTTATGGGCTACCTTAGCAATTTGTCCTCTAAACTGTCTGCCCCCCCCCCAATCTCTAGCTTCCTCTATTTCGTATAGTACAGTACCATCAATGTGATACACAGCTTGTAATCTGTTTATCCTAAAATGCATAACTTTATATTTCTCCACATTGAATTGACACCCATTATATTTTCCCCATACTGACAGCATATTTAAATCATCTGCAAGCTATCCATATTACCTTGAGATGATTTGTTTGTTATAACAATGAAATGAAGTTGGTTTACAACATACTGATATGGTGACACAGCTGTCTGCTTCTTGTTTGACAAGAATATCTAATTAGTTGTATTAGTGTTCCAATGGACTCCTTTTCCAGAGCAGATTTAATTCTACGATGAAAGTCATTAATTTTTTTTGCAGGCAGGAAGACGTAGTTTTTGTTTTCTCTCTCTCTCTCTCTGTGTGTGAGAGAGAGACAGATTCCAAATAATAAAGACAAATATTGAACTCATGTTTTTCCCATTAAAAGGGTGCACTGTCCATTTTTTCAAACTACACTATGGAGATGCTACAAAAAATACTACTAAAGTTATAAAGTTTTATTAGCTGAAGAATTAAAGATATTAAGAAACTCTCTTTGTGAAATCAAAGTAATTTGCTGGGAAGATAAAAATGCAAGAACTTGATTTATCTTTGTGTTGATTACATAAAGCAAATCAGTTTATTAACCACAAAACTGAAATAACAGGTACAGACATAAAGGATATTACAAATCCATCATTATTTCATAGCCAAAATAACTGAATTTTAAACCCAATGAGAGAATCATAATAATAATTCTATGTTTCTGTTATTTTATTATTATTATATATGGGTATCTCCATGGAGTCAGAAGACTCATCGCAGAAGACCCAAGCTATCAAAACAATATCTATCATACCTCTTCTTGAACTCATTTACAGACGAAGCACTCACAACTGAGTCAGGTACTGCATTCCATTCATTCACCACTCTCCAAGCAAAAAATCTAGTTCTCACACCCTTGTTAACCACACTTTTCCTTAATTTCCAGGGATGACCTCTTGTTCCACCATCACTATCACACAGCTGAAATATTTCTTTTGCATCAATCTTATAAAAACCTTTAAGTAATTCAAATGTTTCTATCATATCTCCTCTTCTCCGCCTATCAACCAACCTCTGTAATCCACAAGCTCTCAATCTATCAATGTAGGGAGCATTTTTTACACCACTCAGCAACTTAGTCACTCTCCTCTGACCCTCTCCACCAATTTCTCATCTCTAAGGAATCCAGGCGACCAGACTTAAGCACAGTAATCCAAATGTGGAAGTATCAATGCCTTATAAAGAGGAATAATAACCTCTTTATCTCTGGATGTTAGTGTGTTCTTCAATAACCAAGTAATCCTATGTGCAATCTTGGACACCTTAGCAATGTGTCCTTTGAACTTCAATTCCCTATCCACTAATACCCCCAAGTCCCTAGCCTCATCAATCTCTTTGAGTACTATTCCATCAATGTGGTACACAGCTGGAAATCTTTTAACCCCAAAATGCATAACGTTACACATTTCCAGATTGAACTGACATCCATTACCCTTTGTCCATTTTGCCAGCTTATTTAAATCATCCTGCAAACTTTCAACATTGGCTCGATTTCTTATTGCACTTCCCAACTTTGCATCGTCAGCAAACAACTGAACATCTCCCTTCAAGTCATTTCCTATATCATTTATGTACAAATTAAACAATAACAGCCCAAGCACAGAACCCTGAGGCACACCACTGTTGACCTGCTTCATCCTGGACTCTGCTCCTCCATACACTACTTTCTGGTGTCTCTCCGTAAGCAATCTCTTATCCATAACACCAGTTTAGTATCCATCCCCATCTGCTCCAATTTGTGCAACAGTATTTCATGGGATATCCTGTCAAAAGCATTTGCAAAATCCAGAAGTATTATTGTGTAGCCATTCCCCTTGTCCAACTCAGATGTCACTCTATTATAAAAATTATATTAGCCGGCAAAGGTTAGTCGATTGGTACAGCCTCTGACACTAATGGCTCAGTTAAGTAAGTTTGAGCGTGGTTAGTAGTTGGAAGGGGACCAATCGTTCGATGCTGTTGGCACACTCTCCCTCGATTAGTCTTTGGACTCCCTGCAGGTATCAAATAATAATAATAAATAATAATAATAATAAAAAGTTAATAAATTGCTAAGGCAGGACCAACCTTTAACAAAACCATGTTGGCCCTTATAGAGTATCATATTCTGATCCACCCAATCCTGAATTCTGACCTTAACCAACTTTTCCAGTACTTTTACCACCACTCCCGAAATGGTAATTGGTCTGTAATTTACAACTGCAGTCTTGGAGCCTCCTTTATGCAAAGGAACTATTTTGCCTTCCTTCCTTCCACTCCCTAGGGACCATACCAGAGTTCAAACTTAAGTTAAATAACCAAGTAAGAGGAGTTGACAATTCCCTTGCATATTTGCATAACACCCAAGCTGATATTCCATCTAAACCAAGAGCAGTGTTTGCGTTTAAATTCTGCAATATTCTAAGTACTTCTGTTTCGTTAACTTGAATTCTCACATCAGTTACTGCTACTTTTACTAAAACAAACTGAAGCCTTGTAAGCTCTCTTTTCAAAGAAATTTAATAATATCAAAATCTTAAAACATGGGTAGTAAACAGCAGGTAGGTAAAAATGTTTCTTAAAGTTTAAACATGGTTGCCCTATGCAGCATAAACTTGTGACAGTTATTCTAAAATGGAAGATCAAATTTTATGTTAAAACTTGATGTAAAATTTGTATGGTCAGGACTGTCTTTGCACAGTAACCTACAAAATTAAAAATAGGAAGGCACTTCATAGTGTAAATGATTTCCTGTTTTCATATATGTTACTAGACTAAGGAATACTTATTTTGTTATAAGAATAAATAAAAAATATTTATTCTTCAATTCTTCATAAAAATATTTTCTATAGTAGCACAAAGCAGTTAAACTATCAACACATACAGATTTCTATGATCAGAAATTGCAAGAACATGATTTATCCTTGTGTCTGGTTACATAAAGCAAATCAGTTTATTAACCAGAAAACTGAAATAACAAGTAAATCATAAAGGATATTATGAATCCATCATTATTTCATAGCCAAAATAACTGAATTTTAAACCCAATGAAGGAATCACATAATATTCTATATGAAACTTTTATAACTTTAGTAGTATTTTGGTAGCACCTTTATAGTGTAGTTGGAAAAATGAGCAGTGCACCCTTTTAATGGGAAAGACCTGAGTTCAATTTTTGTCAAGATGAGAGGAATCTTTATTTGAAGGTGAGTTGGTCAGTCTCATACACAGGTAGTAGAGGTACCTGGAAACTCAGTTTTTTTTCTTCAGTTTGTTCATATTTGTAGATCATAGACTCAAAATGTAGTTAATATAAATATATTAATGAATATCATTTGTTTTGAAATAAAATTAAGTGACAAATGGAATAATTAATGATATTCCACTCAGTGTCTCAGGGCTTCATCCATCCCTTTTGGTATCCTCACAACAGTTTTACCATGAAAATTAATAATGGTAATTAGTAATGTTAGTATAACTAGCTCCTATAATGATTTTTTTTTAAGTACACAACTTATGGAAGGAAGCATCCAGCCTATTCCAAAAAAAGGGAGATAAAATCTACTGTCAAACTACCAGCTAATTACCGTCACTTCAATGCTCTCCAAAATGGTCAACTTCTCCACTACTTAGAGGCCCAGCAGTTAACCACTATGGATTCAGCCATTCAAGGTCGATGACCTCAGCCTACATCACCCACCATTGAAGAAACATGTTATCACTCTTGAAATTTCCAGAACTTTTGATCATTTCTAGCATCAAGGTCTGTTGAACAAACTGCCATCCTTTAGTTTATTTACCAGTGGCAGCTCGTACATAAGCACTGCAACACTGCAGCACCCCCAAGGAAAAAATGAAAAAATTAAATTTTGTTTGTGTTTATAAATAATAACAATGTTTACAACATTATATAAATGCAATATAACATGTTAAAGGTTACAGCTTATGTTTTGACATTGACTGAATAATTAATAATTGGAATTGTTCGATTAACGCTTTAGATTACGACACAAATGCACTGAGATCTAACACAGTGTCGGAATTATCACATTCAGCCAATTGCAGTGACTCGCCGATATTCGTTTGCGCTTCTCATTGCACGTTACAAGTGATTCCGACACTGCTTGTTTGGGCAGTGTATCGTATGCTTGGCCGCGTTATTTCTGTGAGATACGAAACTTTTATTATTGGTGCGTGTCGTGGTGAACTATCTTTTGTAAATCTTATTTTATTTTGTTAAAATAACATAATTATTTATTTATTATAGATACAAGGCTGAATAGACACGAGCGTCACTGTTGAAAACACGAAAAGAATTATATTTTTTCAATTATCGTTACACAAACAAATGCACTGCGATCTAACACAGTGTCAGAATTATCACAGCAATTGCAGCTAGACTCGCTGATATTCCTTTACGCTTGTCATTGCATGTTAAGTGATTCTGACACTGCTCGTTTGGGCAGTCTATCGTATGCTTGGCCGCATTATTTCTGTGAGATATGAAACTTTTATTATTGGTGTTTGTTCGTGGTAAGGATGAAATATTTTTAATAAATCAATTTTTTTAATATGTAAATTTATTTATTAATAAATTGGTTACTGATTAGGAAAAAAAGAATTTTTTTTATTTTTTTATTATTTTGTATATGCAGCACCTCCACTTAAAATTTTCATCAGCTGCCACTGCTACCTACCACCCTCTCTAACCTTTCTCTCTGGGTCATTTCGGTATCACAGAGGATGGCCTTCTCACTATGATCTTTGCCATCAATGCAGGAGTGCCTCAGGACTGTTCTATCACTTACCCTCTTTCTCCTATGCATAAATAACCTACTCTTAATTATCACTAATTGTATCCACAACTCTTCTGATGACAGTAAACTCCATTAAACCTACTCTTTCATGAACTCCATATGAATGAAAATAATGCTCAACAATAAACATCTTTTCTTCCAATTTCAACATCATTGCTACAGCTAAATGTAATGGTGTAGACTACATATGAAATGCATATCTCATAGCATGTGTACTGAAGGGACATCAAAGTTCAGTACTAGTTTTTTTTTGTGCCATACCATATTTGCAAATTGTATTCTGTATAGCAGCATTTCCCAGATTTTTCCTATGATGGAACACTTCTATGATGGTACACAAATGGCCCCGAGTTACCGGCGTCCCTTAAATGGGACAGGGGTGCGAAGAATCCCCGGGCTCAACATGGTGCGCTCAGTAAAACTAGGAACCTGGAATGTCAGAACCTTGTATGAAGCAGGTAAGCTAAGAAATGCTATCCAAGAAATGAAAAGACTTGAAATTGGAATTTTAGGAATGAGTGAAGTTAGGTGGCCAGGATCAGGCAAAACTCAAGTCAATGACATGACAATGTATCACTCTGGAAGTTGTGAAAACAACCATCAAAACGGAGTTGGAATAATAATAAACAAAGAGATCAATAAGTCACTGTTGAGCTTCATCCTTTACTCAGATAGGATGATGTTATTAAAACTGAAAGGACAACCACTAGATGTTAATCTTATACAAGTCTATGCCCCTACTGCTGACAAGAGTGATACCGAGATTGAAGAATTTTATGATCAATTAAAATAACTAATGAAAAATACAAAAAAGCATGATATTAACATGGTCATGGGTGATTTCAATGCTAAAATTGGGAAAGGTAGAAGTGGAGATGTAGTACGAACATGGACTGGGCACAAGAAATGAGAGAGGTGACCGTCTTTTTCAGTTCTGCCAGGAAGAGGAGCTAATAATCACAAACACGTGGTTTAAGCTACCACCTCGAAGATTGTATGCTTGGCGATCACCACAGGATAATAATGGGAATATAGTCAGAAACCAAATTGATTACTTACTAATTAATCAACGATTTCGAAGTTCTATAAAGAGTACAAAAACCTATCCTAGTGCAGATGTTGCTTCTGATCATAACCTACTGGTGGCAGAGTTACAACTTAGACTGAAAGCTATGCTTAAGAAACATCAACAAAAAAGGTTTGATTTGGGAAAATTAAAAAACACAGAGATAAGAAGCAAATTGAGTCAAGATCTGAATCAAGAGCTGGCACTTATCAAGAATGATGACATCATGAGGGTTGATGAATCATGGGACAAATTGAAATCTGTCTTCATAGAGAAATGTACCAATACCTTATGTCCTAATAGAGCAGTAAAAAAGAAAGATTGGATGACAGATGAAATTCTTTCTCTCATGGATCAACGCAGATCATATAAAAATCATAATCCAACAAAATATACAGAGGTTCAGAAAATTATTAAACACAAGATCAAAAAAGCAAAAGAAATCTGGATGAATGAAAAATGTAAAGAAATAGAAATTCTACAGGAAAAACATGACAATTTTAATCTACACAAAAAGATGAAAGAGACCTCAGGTATATATAAGAAAAAACAATTCTGTATCCTTCGAAACAAAAAGGGAGAAATTATATCCAAAAAGGATGACAAAATACAAGAATGGGTGAAATATATAGAAGAACTCTTTACTGATGACAGACAGAACCCAGAAAATACTTATGAACATATGGAAGGTCCATGCATTCTAAAATCAGAGGTAGAATGTGCATTGAACTCAGTTAAAAATGGTAAAGCCCTAGGACCAGATAGAATACCGGCAGAAATAGTAAAGTTAATAGAAGGTGACAACATTAACATATTAGTAAAGCTATTTAATAAGATCTACGATACAGGCATAATCCCTCAAGACTGGTTACAGTCGACCTTCATCATGCTACCTAAAAAAGTAAATGCGAAAACTTGTAATGACTATAGAATGATCAGCCTAATGAGTCACGTTCTCAAAATGTTTCTGAAAATAATTCAAAAAAGAATATACAGAAAATGTGAAGACACCATCAGTGATACCCAATTCGGCTTTAGAAACGGCTTGGGAACAAGAGAGGCTCTTTTCTGTTCTCAGATCTTATTTCAAAAATGTATTGGCCAAAACAAGGTAATATTCATTTGCTTCATCGACTTCGAGAAAGCATTTGACAAAGTCCAACATGCTAAAATGATTATACTATTAAAAAGAATTGGATTAGATGGTAAAGACATCAGGATCATTGAAAACTTATATTGGAACCAAAAGGCATCTGTTCAAGTTGATGACATTATTACAGACTCCATTAACATCAAACGAGGAGTAAGGTAAGGATGTGTGCTGTCACCTCTTCTTTTTAACATCTACTCAGAAGCCATATTTCAAAAAGTCTTGGAAGGAAGAAAGGAAGGGATTAGTGTAAATGGTGAAATCATCAGTAACATCCGATATGCCGATGATACAGCTCTTCTGGCTGACAATATTCAGGATCTTCAAAATCTTTTGGAGCTAATAAATGCAGAGAGTGAAAAAATGGGATTAAAAATAAATATCACCAAAACTAAATTCATGGTCATAAGTAAGAAACCAATTCTTAATTTAGCACTTTCTTTAAATAGGAAACAAACAGAAAGAGTGGCAAAGTTTAAATATCTCGGATGCTGGTTAAATGAAGATTGCAATCCAGAAATGGAAATAAAAATTAGAATTGAAATGGCAAGAAAAAATTTTCTCTTGATGAAATCAACACTGTGTAACCACAGTTTAAACTTAGAGCTTAGAGTATGCATGGTTAAATGCTATGTATGGTCTGTACTGCTGTACGGTGCAGAAACTTGGACCTTGAAGACAACATCAATAAAAAGACTTGAAGCCTTTGAGATGTGGTTATACAGACGAATGTTAAAAATCCCTTGGACAGCAAAAACGTCCAATCAGGAAGTACTGAAACAAATGGGGAAATCACGTGAACTTTTGGATACCATAAAAAGAAGGAAAACTGCATATCTTGGTCACCTACTTCGTAATAAAAAATATAAGATACTTCAATTGATTATAAAAGGGAAGATAAATGGAAGAAGAGGACAAGGAAGACGAAGAAAATCTTGGCTGGCAGATATCAGACAGTGGCCTGGTATGAACTCTGAGTGACTGCTCAGAATAGCTGAGAATCGCTCAAAATTTGCCAAGGTGGTCGCCGACCTCCGATAGGAGATGGCACTCAAAGAAGAAAGATCAATCACTGGACTAATGAAATCTTGTAGCATATTGTAGTTTCCTTAGGCCAACATCATTAAATTAATTTGTGCTGATTTTCAATGACATACTCCATTCTGATCACCAAAAATGTATATTATAAGTATTTACGAGTGAATGCAAAATTTTTCTCCTGTGTGCTCGTAGTTTTCCCCCTCCTTTTGTACATCCTGGAGATCGCATTGTAGGCTGGTGGTGGATGACTCACTATCTGCTGCGTCACAAAAACCTTCAATAAGAGAGCTCTTAACACCAAAATTAAAGTCCCTTGTCTCTTATTCATATTAAAATTTAAATCTGTAGGCCTATTACTTTAAAAAACATGTCACTACGATTTCGAATATGAATTTGCAAAGAAGGTATTCAGTATTACTAGATTTCAGAACTGGATACAGACTACCTTGATCTTCAATTTTAGTGGAAAAATTTTCTTTATACTTCCTTGCTGATTGGTCACTAACATTTGTAACACAGATGTTATTTCGTTCAGTTTTGAAAACAAAGGATATGCCGCCCATTGTTGTAATCGGCTTGCAAGCAATTTTTATGATTGGTCATAAACAATGGTATTCCCTTTCCCAAATGTTGAAAGGTTTCTACGTGTGAAAATTAACGATTATTCATGAATATTTCCATGTTTAAAAATATGCGGCTTGGTCACTGACATTTGCTACACAGATGTCAGTGACACACATTACCTTCACGTTTGAGAACAAAGGATATGCCGCCCATTGTTATAATCAGCTTGCAGGCAATTTTTATGACCGGTCATAAACAGCCGTATTCCCATTCCCAAATGTTGAAAGGTTTCTATGTGTAAAAATTAACGATTTTTCATGAATACTTATACGTTTAAAAATACACGGCTAGGTCACTAACATTTGCTACACAGATGTTATTAGGTGTTCTGGGTCTTAGCTTTTTGACATACTATAAAATATTTATTCATGAAAAATGCTTAGAAAACTAAAATGACAAATTCCAGGAGAATGTCTCGCGGAACACCAGTGTTGTGCAAAACACAATTTGGAAAACCCTGCTGTATAGGTTTAAAACCAAAAGAAAATGTTGGTACAAGATGAAAATGCTTTCCAAAATTTGGTAGACCGCTTCTTAGACCATTTATATTAATCTCCTCAGAATATTTCCACTATAAAATATTTATTCATGAAAAATGCTTAGAAAACTAAAATGACAAATTCCAGGAGAATGTTTCACAGAACACCAGTGTTCCGCAGAACACAATTTGGGAAACCCTGCTGTATAGGCAGAGGCGTAGCTGGGGGGGGGCTGTCTGCCCCTGGTGGCACTTTGAACATCTTTGAATTTTTGCAGTTAATTCTAAAATACAGTCTCGAGAACTCAGTTCCAACTATTGTAATACTACAGCGAATTTTCCTCACAATTTCTGTAGGTGTTGCTAGTTGTGAGAGAAGTTTTTCTAAATTAAACTGATTTAGCATTACCTATATTACTATGAAATAGACTTCGACAATATCATCGACGATTTTGCTAACAGAAAAGCAAAATAAGAAAAATAATATTTTAGAATGGTGAAATTAAAGTTTTACTTCAAAAATAAACATAGTGTAAAATAAAAATAAACAATGTATAGGGAAATGAATTTATTTCCCTATACATCGTTTTGACTTTTTGTAGTATTTTTGGTGTGTATTGAGAGGGGCAGCAAACTCAGGGACTGCCCCGGGCGACAAAAGCTCTAGCTACACCACTGTGTATAAGTTTAAACCAAAAGAAAATGCTGGTAAAAGATGAAAATACTTCCCAAAATTAGGCAGACTGCTTCTTAGACCACTTTCAGTCTGATGGCCAAAATTAAGTTAACTCATCTCTAGCTGTTTACCAGTGCTTTAATTCTTGCTTTTTTTTCTGTTGCAGTTTGAACTACTCCAATATATACTTGTTCAGAAATAAAATGGAGATCAGACACGATAATTTATTAGGTAACTTATTTATGATAATATTTCACAGCCATTAATTACATAATAATTAACTAAATTATTATCTGTAGACATTTATTTCTTCCATTAAACATGAGAGATAATCAGTATTTAATTATCCACACTATATTAATTAAATCATCAGAGCTAGCAGGAAAACAAATGGAAGTTATTCTGGAGTTGATAGCAATAATGAATCACTTCCCCAATGTGAGTAAGTATAGCTGTATTAAGTTATCCAAAAATTGAGGAGACTAATCCTATATATAAACAACTGTTACTAGTACAATTTTTTTTATACTTGTAAAAATTTTGGACTTCCTAGAAAATGAAAGTACAATAAGTAAGTGATAATAACTGAAGTTAATATTACTTTGTGCCAGCAACAGCAATTTCGAAAATAGCAATTAAAAATTCTATAGCATTTAATTAAATTAGTATAAATTGATCATGTTAATCAAAAAGTACTTTTACTTCAATCCTAAATTTATAAATGGCACAACTTGACTCTAACTGGGAAAAAAAATTATACCTTCCATCTCTAGGATGGCATCCAATGGTAGTTATATTCTTCAGATCAAAATGGTATTCCTTAATAGGTACACACTGAGCCTTGAAAAAAAAAAAAAAAAAAAAAAAAAAAATATATATATATATATATATACAGGGTGTTCGGGATAAATTTGACATATTTATAATTAATTATATTTTTCCGTAAGTTACATGTATTAACACACACTTCTCTTCATTTAAAAGTTTGGACCCTTCTTCATTCATATACAAGATGTCAGAAAGGATGGATAGCTGGAACCCACCTGAATCATGGAAGAGAATAACTTGTATCATGATGATTCGTGCCCGCCATCAAAATAAGGATATTACGACTGCTGCCCAGTGCTCCCTGAATACAGTAAAAACAATCAGGCATGAACTAGAGACTTGCAATGGTGACTACGAGGATGTAGCAAGAAGAAAGATCCCTAGCAGACGATCTGATTGCGTTCGTACAGCAGAATTCCTCGCAAATCTGCAGGAACAGGTGTTGAAGAACCCTGGCATTGGAATTCGGGCTTTGTTCGTGGAGTTGCTAACTGTAGTCAAGCCCTGGATAACAAGGGTAGCCAATGGTAGGCCGTATGTATGGCAGCAGGATTCGGCCCCTTGCCACACCTCTGGGAAAAGTCAAAAATGGTTGTCTGAAAATTTCTACGACTTCACCAGTCCAAATGTTTGGCCTCCAAACTCCCCAGACCTTAACCCCATGGATTATTTTGTATGGGGCGCAGTTGAAAAAGACACCAATCGCACTTCCAGTAATACAAAAGCCCAGTTAATGGATAAAATTAAAACAGTTTTTGCGGCCCTTCCCAGGGAGACCGTAGCATCAGCTTGTTCGAGGTTCCGAAGCAGAATTGAAGCTGTGATCGATGCTAATGGTGGTTATTTTGAGTAAATCTTGTTGATAGTATTGTAATTAACTCTGCCTGTAATGTTTTTTTGTCAATTCATTAAATTTAATAGATACAAAGAAGATTTTCTTTTTCCTTACGAAACTGTCAAATTTATCCCGAACACCCTGTATATACACATTATAATGAAAAAATACAATAATAAGAAAAATTATGTTAAAATACTGTACAAATATTCACTGTCCAATCTGATATAATGCTGAAGTGAATCATCTGAAAACAAGTTAAGTATCCTCTGCAGTAAATCTAAAGATGTATGATAGCATTATAACACATAAGGAGAAATGATAACCACAGTTTTTTTTTTTTTTTTTTTTTTTTTTTTTAAATTATATCAATATTTCAATACTTACATTAGTATTAGCTTCTGGGTTTCATATATCACTGCACACAAACAAACAGTTCACTTGACAAAGAATACAAATTAATAACTTACTAATTATAAATAGTACAAATAATAAACAATATGGGATGTAATATCCCTTAACTCAAATTAATAACTTTTGTATAAGTGTTCTTGAATACTGGCAGCTTTTGAAGCAGTGTGGTGTGGTGTGGTGTGAGGTAGATGTAAACAGACAAATATTTAGTTAGATGTTGCTATAGAACTGGTAATGTAGAAGGCAGCAATACTGAAATGTATTAACAAATCAGCCAAGCAAATAAGAAAACGTTGATGGCAGCGGTTCTTAACCTGGGGAGTAGTGCCTTCCTGAGGGCACTGTGAATGCTGAGGTGTGTGTGTGGGGGGGGGGGGGATAAGCATTATAATACTACTAATATAATAAAAGCAAAAAATTCCATATTTAATCTAGCATCCCTATTTAATTGTATGTTTGGCAACACTGTTCAGAATATTTTATGTCTCACAATGCTGTTCAAATTTATTTGCTACTTATTTTTTTAGAATTTTTACATTGAAAGTTAAGTAACAGGGCTAAGTTTTAGTCTGAATTTTTTACATTGAAAATAATTAGTTTGGGCTATTTTTAGCAGAATCCACTACTTTTTATAAGCTTTATCTGCTACTTTTCCTTACACCATCGTTTCTCAAACTGTGGTACATGTACCACTAATGATACGTTATGTTATTTTTGGTAGTACAATTTTTACACAAAATATTTAAATAAATGTTCAGAAAAATGTATTTTAATATTATAACAAGTAGACTGTTCCAAGGATTTAGCTTGGCGAATCGAATAAAACGAACAAATTTTATTGCCATTTTATGTGAATTTTCGGATGCAAAGTCTCATTAGCATGTTATAAGGGTTTTCACATTTAATATTTATTTTGAAACAGTATTTTTGTATGTAAAAAAATTATAATAAACAAAGTACATATAACATAATGAAAAACAAAAGCAATAGATTGTTGCAATTTTAAGAGTAATATATTATTTTACGAGAAAATGTAAAATACATTTTCACATAAAGTGTAAAATGAATATCATAATTATGTGATATTCTGTTAAAAAATAAAGGAAAGTTATTATTTCACATAAATGATATTAAAAATAAATATTATGTTTATATTCATATGAATGTGGAGTGGCGTTTTTGATTTATGCTGATACCACTGTTAAGACGCTACCACTACCAAGATGTGATGTTCTTGCGAACGCCCGGGAATGTGCTGAATTTTGTTTATGAATGAGATCACTAGCAAAGTAATCAGAATATAATAACAGTATATAATAATGTCAAATAAAATATAATAATAATATAATAATGGCAAATAAAATATAATAATAATATAATAATGGCAAATAAAATATAATAATAATATAATAATGGCAAATAAAATATAATGTAATGTCATTATAATGACAATATCCTCATTATAATGGACAAATGGTTAGGAATTGAAAAATCGAAGAGGAAATGGCTAGCAGACAACACTGACAACACAGCTAGCACTTCTAGTTTTAATCCTGAATCTCACGAAGCATTTAGAAAACGAAATGCTACTGCTACAAGAAAGTATAACGAAAATCATTTGGAATATGGATTTTTTTGGAATGAGGATGAAAATGACCCCAGGCCACAGTGCATTATTTATTATGCACAATTTTCGAATCACTCGATGAAAGCATTGCTTCTGCTATGTCACTTTCAAAACAAATAAGCCTGTTTAAAAGGTAACCCTCTCGACTTTTTTTTAAAAGAAAACGAACTGAAATGAAAACTAACAAACGTTCACTTCATTCTTTTACTACAATTAACGAACGAACAGAGGAAGCATCATATTTGGTTAGTTTGAGAATTGTTCAAACTGCAAAAACCACATACTATTGGAGAAATTTTAATATTACATGCAGCCAAAGACATTGTGATGTCTATTCTTGGCCTTACCGCAGCAACCAAGTTGAATGTTGTTTCTTTGTCAGATGACACTGTTTTGCGACGAATTAACGAAATGGCAGCTCAAGTAAAATAAACACTAATCGAAAATATAAAGCAAAGCAAATATTTTGCAATTCATTTCGATGAAAGTACAGACGTAAACAACTTTGCACAGTTGATGGCTTATATTCGATATGAAAGAGAACAAGTCATAGATGAAGAATTCTTATTTTGTGAGCCTCTTCCAAATCATACCACAGCAGTTAAAAAGAAGAGATGAATATTATTTTTGGTTAAAAAGAAGAGATGAATATTATTTTCGGTTAAAAAGAAGAGATGAATATAAGTATATTTCCAACAAAACGATAAAATTTTTAATGCCTTTCAACACATATCTTTGCGAAATTGGGTTTTCAGTCATGCTATTAATTAAAAATAAATATAGGACAGAGTTGCAATTTGAACCTGACTCACGTTTGAAATTAATGAAGACAAAGTCCAACATATCGAAATTGGTTACAATGAAACAGGCTCATCCATCGCATTAATCCTCACCAATAACAAATCTTTTTAATGTTTGCTCATGTATTATTACGCAACATTTACTATATTTCATTATTATGTAAAAGTTTCATTTACGAATATAAATGAATAATATAAATTTAAAATGTTTTATTCTTTGATTATAAACACTCCATTTGGGATGTATTGATTTTTAATCAGGAAATGCTTTTATGGTGGTACATATATTTTTTGATTCTTATTTATGTGGTATACAAAATTTAAAAAGTTTAAGAACCCCTGCCTTACACCTATCTGACAACCCTGGTTTGCAGTTTACATCTAGCCCATGGTATTGTGTGGCACACTTCGTTGATGTTATGTACACTATAGCCCATTAAAATGAGAGAAAAAAGAAAGTGTCATCATTATTCAAGTGAATATTTAAAATATGGAGTTATTCCATCTATAAATAAGGAGCAGTTACCAATGAGCTTAATATGTAAAAAAAACTTTCTCAAACAAAGGAATTAAGCCTTCAAGAATGATTGAGCATTTAAGAACAAAGCATCCAGATAAAGCAAAAGAAGAATGTGGAGTACTTTCGCTAATTAAAGACTAAATTTAAAACTTGTCCTGGACTTAAAGGGTTGGTTGCAAAACAAAGTAACCAACAAGAGAAGGGACTTGTGTTGTACAAACTTTCAAAATTAATTGCCGAATGTTGAAAACCAATGCTATTGGTGAAACTTTCATCTTACTAGCTATAAATGAAGTTTTAGATACAATGATTGGCCAAGGTAAAAGTAATATGACGTCATCAGCTCCTCTCAGCAATAGTTCGGTATCAACAAGAATTGAAGAGATGGCAAAGGACATTGAAAAAAAACTTTGTGATGATATAAAACAATAGAATTTTCTTTGCAACTTGATGAGACAACTTTACACGACAACGAAGCTTTGTTAATGGCCTATGTGCATTATATAAACACTAATGAAGAAATTATTGAAGAGTTTCTATTTGCTGAACAACTGAAAATTAACACAAAAAATTATACAATTTTTAAGGTTGTTAAAGACTTTTTTAATGGTTAAAAGCATTCATCTCACAATTATTATTGCATGTGCAACTGACGAAACACCAGCTATGATTGGTCATCACCATGGATTTATAGCATATTCAAAAGAAGCAGTTCCAGTCTTTACAATTCACTGAATTCTTCATAGACAGCACTTAGCTGAAAACATCTTAGCGTTAGACTACACAAGACCTTGGATGATGTTATTAAAGCAGTGAATAACATAAAAGCCCTGTCATTGAATACCCATATTTTTCTGGAACGTTGCCATGAAAATGAAGAAGAATTTAAGCATCTTTTGCTTCACACTGAAGTTAGATGGAAATTATCTGATGATCTCTATGATACTGTTTGGGAATTTCTTAATTCACATGATGAGAACATATGTAATGTTCTAAAAAGGAAAAAGTTGACATCACATATCTTTCTGATATTTTCACCAAATTAAATGAGGTTAATATCAAATTGCAGGGAAGCAGCATGAATCTTAAATGCTTTTATCAGCAAATTAACATTCTACAAGCAGAGCATTGCAAGATGAGATTTTCTGCAGTTCCCAAGTCTACAAATAATAGATGATGATTTAATATTAGATACAGATTTGAATTGTTATTGTTCGCCTCTTCAGACACTGAAAGAAGACTTGATGATCAGATTCAAAGACTTTGATGAGCTTAAAATATCCAAATGGGTCATAAATCCATTTCTTTCTAATGCCACTTCTGTTCATCCAAATTTGTGTGAAGAATTTATTGACTTGAAAAATGATTTTGAAGTTCAAATACAATTTCAACAGCATGCATATGAAAGATTCTGGCCAAACATGCAATGCAAGTATCCTCAGCTTTGGCAAGAAATAAAATTACTGCTCATTGCTTTTCCTTCTTCATGCTTGGTCAAGAAAGGACCTCAGCATCATGTTGCAATTGTTAACTAAGCAGCAAAATAGATTGCAAATAAGTAAAAAAGGAGACTTGACACTTTATTTGTCAAACATTGAACCTGAAATTGAAAACTTATCAGGATCTCATCAGGCTCAGGGTAGCCATTAATGAGTGGTTTAATAAATACAGTAAGTTTACATCTTTTTTGAGTAAAAATTAATTTGTATCAAAGTCATTAATTTTTAATTAACTATCAGTTCAAGTATGCTGATAGTAATTTAGGTTTGCCTAATAATATAATTATCTTATTGAGTCATTATCGTGGTGTAAAATTGAGCAGGGGGTGACAGGCCATACAAATAGGTGAAAGGGGGACACAAGAAAAAAAAAAGTTAAGAATTACTGATTTATGGTAACATAGACTGGAATGAAGAGGTAGCTTCTAAAAGTATGAGCTCTTCAGAGACAACTACCTTAGGCAGTATGTAACAAAGGACATGCAAGGATGAAGTGTCTTGGATTTGTTCATCTAGTCAGAGGATGCTATTATAAATCAGGTGTCAAATGTTACTCCAGTTTGTGAGAGTGACCATGAAGCAATCACCTCAGTGGGCCAGCTATACGAGGATTTCTGTGAGGAAGAATATATAGAGAACTACATATATATAGTGATAATGAAAAGGCGATAATGAAAAGCTAGAGACAGCTTGCAGCTGTATTTTGAAATGAAGATTTGAGTTGGGTGGAAAGGAGATCGATGTTGTTTAGATACTATTCAAACCATCTAGAAGTAGTAATGTCTAAATGTATTAAAAGGGTCAGAAGGGTAAATAAGTGGGGAATGGTTGAATGAAGAGGTTAAGATGCACTGTGGGAGGAGGAAGACATTATAGAGGCATCATATGAGTGGTAATAATCAGTTGCATGGAGGAGTACAAAGAACGGCAAGGAAAGTCATTACTTCATAAGGATTGCAAAAGTGCTATATGAAAAGGACTTAACTAATGAGGCCAAAAAAGGACCCTAGGGAGTATTTTTCAAAATGAAGACAATATGAAAAAGAATTTTATGGAAGGATGATATTGTTATAAGGTTAACCACTGAAGATGATATAATTGGGATATTAAACGAGCAGTTCATGAAGGTATTTCATCCTTGTAAATGTGACATTATGCAGAACTCAAGTGTAATGGGGAAAAGTAGGAGGAGAGACTGATTGTGAGTAAGCAATGAATAAGAACATGGCACTTCATATACACTAGGTAGCATCAGTGAGATTTTGTCTCCTATACCATATATCAAAGGCATCTCTGAACGTTTGTCAAAAATTTTGAAGACATACAAACTTGCTGCTACCTATAAACGAAATTCACAATTTGTTACCTTCTCCAACAGACAAGCTCTCATCACTAATGCTATCTGGTGTATACGAAGTGCCATGTTCTTGTAACTTGTCTTACTATGGAAAAACAGAAAGATCTGTAAATAAATGCCTCTCTGAACATCAAGACCACATCTGTCTTATCAAACCTCACAAATCTAGTCTCACACAACATGGAGTTGAAAATGCCAAACACAGGATCCAATGGCAACACACCAAGCTACTACATCTATCTATATATAAACATTTGTATAAAGAAATTAGCTTACGGAATTAACAACGCACATAAAGTATATTAATTAAAAGTAACTTTAATGAATAACTTCTATATTTCGGCAACGTCACATTGCCATCTTCAGGAACATAAAGATATGGTATGTGCACGCAGGCACTAACAAAAGCAAATGAGGAAGAAAGCAAGAAACTAATATTGTTCCTAAAGTCCTAATGGTGCCCTCTGGCGGGCTAATTTGGCAGTTGGGCTGAAGTTCTCATAATGTAAGTCTCCAAAATTTGGGATAGTTTCATGCACTCAAATTTGTTGAGGTTAGGAACGTTTTTTAGAGCTGCTGAAGATTCCTTGAATAATCTTTCGCATTTAAACTTGCTGCGGTGTATTATTTTTGTTTTCTTCCAACGAATTCTATGGTGGGTATCTAAGGCATGGTCTGCCAGCCCAGAGCGGCTGTTGGTGAAACCGGATGTAGTCTTTGTGTTCTGAAATCCTGATATTTGTTGTTCTGCCTGTTTGGCCAAAGTAGGACAATTTGCAGCTGCAAGGGACCTGGTATAGTAGGTCTAAGGGAAGTGGTTGGTCTTTGGTAGAGTGGATAAGGGATGCCAACTTTTTATATGGTCTGTAACAGGAAGAAAGGTCATATTTTTTGAGGATATTGGTTATTTTCTCAGAGGTGCCCTGGATGTAGGCGATGGTGATAGATTTGGTGTAATCTTTATTGTGGAGGGGGGTTATGGTTTACTGGTTTTAGTATTTTTGGGATTTTTTTGGGGTTTAGTTCAGCAGTTAGGGCCTTGTCATCTGAGCAGATTAATTTTGCCCTATTATATAGTGTTTTTATAACCCCATATTGTTGTGAGGGGAGTGGGGGATTGCTGGTGAATGTATCTGCCAGTATGGGTGGGTTTTCTGTAAACAGAGAAAACCAAAGATCCATCAAGCTGGCGAGTGATTAAAGTGTCTAGGAAGGGGAGAGTGTTGTTTTCCTCTTTTTCTAAGGTGCACTGGACTCTGGGGTGTTGGTTGTTTAAGTGTGTTAGGAAAGAGTGGAGTGTGTATGAGCCATGTGGCCAAATAGCGAACACATCATCCACGTAACGAAGCCAAATAGTGGGTTTTTGTGGGGCGGAGTTTAAGGCTTTCTCTTCAAAGGTCTCCATAAAGAAATTGGCCAAGGGTGGAGAAAGTGGTGAACCCATGGCTGTCCCCCTCTATCTGTTTGTAGAACTTTCCTTGCCAAACGAAATAGCCTGAGTTCATTGCGAACTGAAATAGGCCGAGATATCGGGAGGAAACTTGGCTTGGATGAGCTCTAGGGTTTTTTTGAATGGGACATTAGTGAATAGGGAGAGACGTCAAAACTGACCATTATGTCAGTGTGTTGGAGTGAGAGGTTTTCTATACTGGCTTTAAAGTGGGCTGAGTTTTTTATGTGTGCTGGTGTGTTGCCAGTACAGTGTGTGAGCGTTTTGGCTAAATGTTTGGCTCATTTATATGTGGGGGGAATCAATGCCATCCACTATGGGATGTAGTGGCACATTTTGTTTATGTATTTTTGGGAGTCCATATAACTGAGGGGGTCTAGAGTTATAAGGTTTTAGTTTGTTGGTGATCTCCACAGGCCAAGAAGTGACTTTCTTAAGGAGTCTGTGGAGAGTTCTAATCTGAGAGCTGGTAGGATTATATTCAATAGGGAGGTAAGTAGTAGGTTCTGGTACTAAAGCATTAAGCTCACCTTTGTAGTCCTTTTGATTGAGCACTATAGTGGCGTTTCCCTTATCTGCTTTGGTGATTACTATTTTTTTGTTATTCTTCAATTCTTGTAGGGCTGCATATTCGTCTTTGGATAAGTTGTTTTTTGGAGGTTTGACTTTAGTGAGAACACCGACTACATCCAGTCTGACGTTGTTGGCGATATGGTTAGGAAGGTTGCGAATCCCATGTTCTATTTGGATCATGATTTCCTCAGCAGGTATCCTTTTAGGAGCTAGGACGAAATTGTGACCACGTGCAAGTGCAGTGAGTGCTTCAGGCTTTAAAAACTACCGACGAGAGGTTGACTACAGTGTTGAGTGGTGGCTGTGGTAAGGAAGTAGAATTCTTTATCAGGTTTTCGTATTTTTTCAAATGCCGACTTCGTATTTTTTTCGAATTCTTTTCTTGCCAATGCGCATTAGACGTCATAAAGTATCGTCCAAAGATCATGGCCGAGTGTATTCAAAAGCTCTTCCTCTAGCGCCCGTAAGGTTTTGTTTTCATCGGCAAGGAGAACACGCATCGCGGTAATTTGTTCTCTTAACAGGGCGAAGCTAGTGCGATTATAAATGCGCAGAGCTTTCTGTGAGGTCAAACGGTGCTTCAATTTAACACAATTAGGGATTACCTTGTTATCCCGGCAGCGTTTTAGGAATGTCAGACGATTTAGTTGTCTGGATATCTTCCACCTCATTTTGCCGTATTGACAGGCCTTTCGTGCGATGGAATCTCCGTGGATGATCATAATTCTAGTAGCAAGGCTTATACGTTGGTCATACATAACTGGTAATTAGTTTACAGAATTAACAACGCATATAAAGTATATTAATTAAAGGTAACTTTAATGAATAACTTCTATATCTCGGCAACGTCACGTTGCCATCTTCAGGAACATAAAGATATGATATGTGCACGCACTAACAAAAGCAAATGAGGAAGAAAGCAAGAAACTAATATTGTTCCTAAAGTCCTAATGGTGCCCTCTGGCAGGCTAATTTGGTTGTCTTGGCAGTTGGGCTGAAGTTCTCATAATGTAAGTCTCCCAAATTTGGGATAGTTTCATGCACCCAAATTTGTTGAGGTTAGGAACGTTTTTTATAGCTGCTGAAGATTCCTTGAATAATCTTTCGCATTTAAACTTGCTGCGGTGTATTATTTTTGTTTTCTTTCAACGAATTCTATGGTGGGCATCTAAGGCATGGTCTGCCAGCCCAGGAAAAATACGAAAACCTAATAAAGAATTCTACTTCCTTACCACATCCACCACTCAACACTGTGGTCAACCTCTCGTCAGTAGTTTTTAAAGCCTGAAGCACTCACTGCACTTGCACGTGGTCACAATTTCTCCCTAGCTCCTAAAAGAATACCTGCCAAAGACGAATATGCAGCCCTACAAGAATTGAAGAATAACAAAAAAATAGTAATCACCAAAGCGGATAAGGGAAACGCCACTGTAGTGCTCAATCAAAAGGACTACAAAGGAAAGCTTAATGCTTTAGTACTAGACCGTACTACTTACCTCCCTATTGAATATAATCCTACCAGCTCTCAGATTAGAACTCACCACAGACTCCTTAAGAAAGTCACTTCTTGGCCTGTGGAAGTCACCAACAAACTAAAACCTTATAACTCTAGACCAGTTCACCTTAGAAAAAGAGGAAAACAACACCCTCTCCTTCCCAGACACTTTAATCACTCGCCAGCTTGATGGATCTTTGGTTTTCTCTGTTTACAGAAAACCCATCCATACTGGCAGATACATTCACCAGCAATTCCCCCCACCCTCATAACAATATGGGGTTATAAAAACACTATATAACAGGGCAAAATTAATCTGCTCAGATGACAAGGCCCTAACTACTGAACTAAACCACATCCTCAACACTTTCTTAGCCAATGGCTATAACCCCAAAAAAATCCAAAAAAATACTAAAACCAGTAAACCACAACCCCCTCTCCCCCCCCCCCCCCCACAATAAAGATTACACCAAATCTATCACCATCCCCTACATCCAGGGCACCTCTGAGAAAATAACCAATGTCTATCCTCAAAAAAATATGACCTTTCTTCCTTTTACAGACCATATAAAAAGTTGGCATCCCTTATCCACTCTACCAAAGACCAACCACTTCCCTTAGACCTACCTGGTGTATACCAGGTCCCTTGCAGCTGCAAATTGTCTCATTTTTGCCAAACAGGCAGAACAACAAATATCAGGATTTCAGAACAAAGACTACATCCGGTTTCACCAGTACAGCCGCTCTGGGCTGGCAGACCATGCCTTAGATACCCACCATAGAATTCGTTGGAAGAAAACAAAAATAATACACCGCAGCAAGTTTAAATATGAAAGATTATTCAAGGAATCTTCAGCAGCTCTAAAAAACGTTCCTAACCTCAACAAATTTGGGTGCATGAAAGTACCCCAAATTTGGGAGATTTACATTATGAGAACTTCAGCCCAACTGCCAAGACAACCAAATTAGCCCACCAGAGGGCACCATTAGGACTTTAGGAACAATATTAGTTTCTTGCTTTCTTCCTCATTTGCTTTTGCTAGTGCCTGCGTGCACATACCATATCTTTATGTTCCTGAAGATGGCAATATGACATTGCCGAAATATAGAAGTTATTCATTAAAGTTACCTTTAATTAATATACTGTATATGCGTTGTTAAATCCGTAAACTAATTACCAGTTATGTATGACCAATGTATAAGCCTTGCTACTAGAATGTATAAAGAAAGTACTGAATCCTTACAGCACAGACCCAATCTTAATAGTAACAACTGGTTCACTATCCCAAAAGTAAGGGGAATTGTTATTCAACTGCATAAAATAAAATTTATCAGTTATATTTTAATTTCATATGATTACAGCCCAATAGTATTTAGTCCTTAGCTGCATAGAGATATACCGGGTGATTATAAAATAATGTCAAGTGTTCAGAGCCCTCTAACGAGTAATGTATTGGACGAAACACACCAATATTCAGTAGACGTACACAGTGGAACATGGGAATTCAATTTAATGAAAAAAAAAGTACAAAAAGTCACCAACAGGGGAAATTTTGGTGCTGCTAAATTAATTTTAGTAGGTGTGACTAATGAATGACTAAATGGCAAATGAGAGACAGCACACATCAATTTCAATATAACTACCATTCAGGAATTGCATACGGTGCACGACAATTTTCCAGTGGCTCGCAACATATCGGAATTGATTTGTCGCACGTGTAACGTTATTCGATCTTTCAAAGTTGGAATATTGGGTACATGTCCTTGATACACAATGCTTTTAAGAAATCCCCACAGCCAAAAGTCACAAGGATTGAGATCAGGCGATCTCAGTGGCCATGGCGTGGGAAATGCATGACTAATGATTCTTCTGTCAGAGAAACGTTGTCGCAAAACACGCTGTACCTGAAGTCCGATGTGGGGTGGTGCACCATCCTGCATGAAGATGGTCGAATTGAGACATCCTCCTTGCTGCAGTTGTGGAGCCACAAAGTTCTGTAGCATATTGGCATACCTGTTAGCATTGACAGAACAGGTCACTGGTCCATTTTGGCCATTTTCCTCGTAAAAGTATGAACCGATGATAAAAAATACCATAAATCCATACCGCACTGTGACTTTGGGCGAGTGGCTAGGCATCTGCAGACACGTGCAGATTAGTTGCAGCCCAAATGTGACAGTTGCATGTGTTAATATCGGCGTTCAAATAAAAGTGCGCTTCATCACTCCATAAAATCTGCCACAGCCATGCATCATCCACTTCCATTCATGCTAAGAATCTCAAAGATAAGTCTATTTGTGTGGTCGCATCACCAGGGCACAATTCTTGAACATGACTGATTTTATAGGGATAAAACCTCAACATCTGATATAGGATTTTCCACACTGTTGTGTATGCGATATCCATTTGCCAGGATATTGCTCATGCACTGCTGGTACCCTGCACATTCGTCATCTCCTGTTCCACAATAGCAGTTGCAACTTGTTGGTGATTGATTGGTTTGCATATCCCCCCCCTACCTGCACCGCTAGAGTTCCAGTAGTTTCAAATCGCCGAATAAGTTTTCGTAAGTTTGTTACGCTAATCGGTCCTTTTTGTAAATTTTGCATACGCCAAAAATCACGAAGACAAGCACTGACATTATTGTTCTGCTGATAATAGAGTTTGACTAACAAAGTACGCTCACGTAAGGTAAGAGGCATCAAAAAGCAGTTTGTCTAAGTGATAAGAAATGTCACAGGATTTCCTTTAATTGCATGATTGCTCACAAGAAATGTAATAATACAAATTATTGCATTTTACTCGGTAAACAGCTATTTTATTCAATAAATTTCCCCTGTTGGCGACTTTTGGTACTTTTTTTTTTCCGTTAAATCGAATCCCCGTGTTCCACTGTGTACGTCTACCAAATATTGATGTGTTTCGTCCAATACATTATTTGCTAGAGGGCTCTGAATACTTGATGTTATTTTATATCACCCGGTACATAATATATCTCTATATACATATAGAGAGATTCCGATGTAAGCATGCACACTAATGTGTTTTCTTGAATGTAATTCCTATTGTTGTTTAATAACTGTACTGATGATGTCTTATGATACTTAAGACAAAACACTTACATATCATTAAAAAGTTAATTACTGTGGCATACATGTGAATTTATAATTATGAATACTCCACAGGTTTCACTATATAAGAAAACCATTTCTTTATGCCTACATGTTAGAGTACTTCTTATCATAGCAGCACCAGCACCACGATGTGCAGCCTTTGCAACACTAGTAATATGGCCTCTAAACTTCAGTCTACTATCAACCATCACTACCAAATCTCTAATCCCGTCCACTTCCTGCAGTACAGCACAATATAGTACACAGCCTTATATTTCTGCACTCCAAAATACAACACTTTGCACTTATTGATATTAAAACTAGAACCCCAATCCTTTCCAAGTAACAAGTCTATTCAAATCTTCTTGAAGAGAATTAACATCAGCAGTGCTACTTATAATTCTCCCCAACTGTGCATCATCAGCAAATAACTGAAGATCCCCAGTCAGTCCACATGATATATCATTTACATACAGGTTAAAGAACAGAGGACCAAGATCAGAACCCGCGACAGGTCACTGATTACCCTCTTTTCTTGAGGCACTGCTCCATCATACACAACCTACAACCTGCTGGTATTGTTCAGACAGCTAACCTCTGATCCATCTAACCAATAACTATATATTCCCATCCTCTGCAGCTGGTAGACTAACTTATCATGTGGTAATCTATCAAACACTTTTGCAAAGTCCAAGAATATCACTATATATGATTCTCCCTTATCTAACATCTAATCCAACCAACACCTGTTACCCTATCATAAAATGCAAGAAAATTGCTAAAACAGGACCTACCCTTTACACATCCATATTGATCATCATCATAAAGAAAGCCATGTCCATCAACCCAATCCTGTATTCTATTCCTAACCAATCTCTCCTACATCCTGACCACAATTGCAGTTATACAGATTTCACTGGTCTCTATATGGAAACTGTCCTAGAACCATGTTTGTGGCATGGTACTATTTTGTCTTCTTTCCACTCCTTAGGAATCCCACCCACTTTCCCAAGACTTTCATTAAATAACCAGGTCAAGGGCATAGCCAATCGTAGTGCAAATTCCTTAAGAATATGTGCTGACACTTCATCCATTCCCACAGCCTTATTAACATCTAATCCAAACAAAACCTGATACACCTCTGATTCTTTCACTTCCAATTCTCCTAATATTTGCCTCCCTTCTATATATTGCACTGCATCATTTATACCAGTACGATGTATGCTGATAAAGTGCTCGCTCAATAACTCCACTATATCTTTTGTAACTGTTATTCTGCTATCATGACTATCTACAGTGTCAACCTGCCATAATTATTCTTTTTCTTGCTTGCCATATAGCAGAAAAATTCCCTTGGGTTAACCTTGGCCTGACCAGCCAACCTGCTCTCATACTGCACCTTTTCTTTCTTTCCTGCCCTTCACACTCTTCATGGATCCAATCACCACCAACTGTCTTGTACATCCTCCATAGCACTTTCTTTTCCAACATAGCTTGCTTGATTTCACTATTCATCCACTTCACTTAATCCTTAGTAGGCAATTATACATTGCTTGTGTCAGATACTGTCTTATGAATTTCCATATGTCAATATCTTTCTGCTCAGTTCATCTATCCAATGTAATGATGCTAACTAACTGACTATAGAACCTCCCATAATCACCTACTTTAGACTTTCACATATATCCATTTTTGGCAGTAACCTTTTCTTGTTTCACCAACTACATCTTGTGAAGTTATCACCAAATCCAAAACATTAAATCCTCTAGTTGCTTCAGTCACCTGCTGCTTAAGATATTTATCTCTCAGAAAATCAACAAACTCACTCTCTTTGATCCCATACACAATCTCCTTTAAAGTCTCCCATCAGGATCACCATTTTATATGTCCATTCTATTTGCCCAAACATTTCACAATCAATACAACAAACTCATTATTTTCTACATACCCTAGCCTTTAACAGCACATCCTATCAGATATACTAGCCTGTTAATTTGAACCTCACACCATACAGATTCAAAATTTGTGCATGTACTATCAACTTCCACACTTTGTGGACACAATTCCTCTGCAATCATTAACAGCACTCACCCTTCTCTTTTCACATTCCTATTCTTCCGGAAAAGTATACATCCTTCCATTTCTATTTCCAACATCACATCCTCCTCAGACAATCAAGTTTCACTTATTCCAATTATCTTTGGGCATACTGACTCAATCAGTACAACAAACTCAGCTCTCTTGTTTCTAATACTCCTTACATTTGCGTACAAACATAACAATCCCTGTGTCTCCTTGACGCCATTCTGCCAGCACCAACATTTTCTATTCTAGCTGCTATCCACATCTCTCTATCTCTCTCTCTTCTGCCTGACCACTCCTGTTTCCCTGATCTGACTCTGATTTCCATTCCTGCCTGTCTCATTCTCATCTTTATGCATTCCATCACCTTGTACTGCTGCTGCAATCACATCTTCAGCCTTCTATCCATCTTCCTCCTGTCATATAATCCATTTAGCTGTGTACGATCCTGCTTCACTAGTAGACTCTGCCTTCTCCACAAACAACAGCCTTTCTAAATGTACAACACCAAACCCATTAAAATGTAATCCAACAACTTTAAACCATTCAAACTTCCCTTCAAGTTCACTCCATAGATTTACAAACTGATTTCCTTTGTCTCACACAACTCTGACATATTACTATTCATTAGCTCTGCCCTCCTCAATTCATTATTGTCATATCTGGGCAACATGCTAATGACTTTTCCAACAAAACTATTATCCTTTACCTGCCGCAACAACTTCAATTCTCTTCATCTTTTTTTTCCCCTTCTAAGTCATTTGTGCCCATGACTACCACTAATTTTGATGCAACACATCAGTTACTTGTTTCATTGTTCCACCAGGAAAGCATGTTTTGTGCACTTTATTATACATCACACCTCTAATGACCGAGTCCCCATACAATGATATATGATGATCCTTTGACTCTTTCTCCATAATAATAGCTTCCTCCTCAATCTCATCAGCCAATGTCTTCTTTAGATGTTTCATTTCACTTTTCATTTTCACTAACTCCTGCCTAAGATCTTCTACTGCAGTCCCATCTTGTGCTCCCATTTCTAATCACACTAATCTATCAACACACTTTTCACACACATTAATGCTTTCCTTCTTTTTGTTTACCCTAACAGTCCACAAATCTTTCATATTTTTCGATGCTTACATGTAGCATTTTTCGCAATGCATCCACTGGGAAAAATTCAAGGCAGAACTCAATCTTCATGCCAAAGCTTTCCATGCAGTCAATGTGCGCTTCTTTATGGATGCCATTTTTAGAAGCAAAAGCAGTAAGAACGATCAAGTAGCAAAACACAACATACACAAACAAAAATTCTAATAATTGGAAGTTTTTTTTTCTTTTTTCCACTTGGTTAGACTATAATAAATTTAGTTTAATCCAAAGTTTTCACCTGAAGTATCTTCAAGACTGAGGCAACTCGTGGTAAAGGTGGACCAAGCTCTCATCACTCTTTGTCTTAGTATCTCCCATAATGTAAAGCACATCTCCTTGTGGACATGTATAATGCTATGCACTAAGGGATGGGCCCAAACCAGTTTCGACCTTTATTCAGGTCTCGTCAGTGGGAGCCAGACCTAGAGGTAGTGATACTAAGGTGGAAGCAATAGAGAAGTCATATTTACCTTTTGGCAACTCATATAGGTAAATATGACTCTCCGTTGCTTCCACCTTAGTATCACCACCTCTGGATCTGGCTCCCACTGACAAGACCTCGATAAAGGTCGAAACCAATCTGGGTAGTGGCCCTTCCCTTAATGCACAGCATTATACATGTCTGCAAGATGTGCTTTGCATTATGGGAGATACTAAGACAAGGAGTGATGAGAGCTTGGTCCACCTTTACCATGAGTTACCTCAGTCCTGAAGATACTTCAGGTGCAAACTTTGTTTGCTTACACTTGGATAAAGGATTAAACTAAATTTATTAAAAATTCTAATAACAACATTACTGAAGGTCACTTATATCTAAACTGAAAAAAATGCAGCACAATTTGCAATAAAAGACACACTATACACTAATTAAAAACACTTGTTTTAGCACAGCTCAAATCTACCACACATTCACTTGCCAAACAGTGAAATGGAGGAAAGAGTGCCACAAAAGAAATCAAAGATAAAAAAAAAAAATACAAAAATTTAACTGGACAAATATTACAATCATGTTGTAATATTTGTCCTTTACCTAAGTGTAAAGCCAAAAACAACATTACTGAAGGTCACTTATATCTAAACTGAAAAAAAAAAATTATTATTATTATTATGTGACACCTCCAAGGAGTCCAGACTCATCGAAGGAGGGGCACCTACTCTACAACTCTCCATCTCGACCACTCAATCCACCAACTATAGTGAATCATGCATATCTACAGCCAATCACAAATCCCTAGCTTCATTAATTTTTTGGAGTTCCATCAATGTAGTGCATAGCTTGGACTTTTTTATCCCAAAATGTATAACTTTGCACATTTCCATACTGAACTGGAATCCATCATCTTTTTCCAGTACTCTCAGCCTATTTAAATCAACTTGAAAGCTCTGTACATCACCTTGATTAATTATTATGATACCCAAGTTTGCATCATCAGCAAACAACTGAAAATTTCCCTTCAAATTCAAATCATTTCTTATATTATTTATGTACAAATTAAATAGTAGAGTTCCATACACAGAGCCTTAAGGTATACTGCTAGTCACTTGCTTTCTCCTGGATTCTGCTCCTCCATATATTACTTTTTGTTTCTGTCTGTCCATCTGCCATCCTTATATCCATATCACTCGTTTATTCCAATTTAAGTAATAGAGTTCCATGTGGTATTCTGTTAAACACATTTGAAAAAATCTAGCACTATTATTCTGTAACCATTTCCTTTATACACCTGATCTATCACTATATTATAAAAAAAAAGTGAATAAGTAAAACCAACTATTCAAAAAAACTAGGCTGTCTCTCACTGGGTGCCATATTCTTATCTACCTATTCCTGAATTCTGTCTCTGACCAACTTCTCCAGTACTTTTACCACCATTCTCAAGATATACTGATTGCTCTATAATTTGCTATCACAGTCTTGGCACCTCCTTTATGCAAAGGAACTATTTTGGCCTTCCACTCCTGTGGGACTTTACCATCTCTGGTAAAGTCCCACAATACCAATACCAATACCTTTGCACATTTTCATAATACACAAAATGATATCTCACATCCATATTTGCACTGAGATTCTTCAATATCCTAAGTACTCCCAATTCATCAACCTCTACTTATCCCTTAATTCCTGTCACATCTATCACAGTAGTATCATCACTAGGATAATAGACCTTTGCAAAGTAGTCACTCAATAACTCAATTCTCTTGTCAATTCTCACCTTGCTACCATCAGGACTCATTAAAATTATCCTTCCATAGTAATTCTTCCTTTTACTTGCCACATAGGAAACAAACTCTTTGGGATATCCTTTGGCCTGCTCAGCTAATTTCGTCTGACATTTTGCCTTCTTTATCATGTTAATCACCTTTTTTGCATAAGCACTGTACTGCTCGTGAGATTTCTAATCACCTTTCTCCTTTTATGTACCCTCCACAACTTTTTTCCCCCTTTTTTCACAGTTTCTGCTTAATGATATTACCCATCTGTCCAGCTCCTACCTGATTTATCCCCTTGACCTTCAGTATACAATCTGATATTGCTTCCTTCAGATACCCCTTAACTATCTCCCATGCACTGCTCACATCCTTCCCTTGCAGAATCTTATCTCATTGCACTGCTTCAAGCTGCCTTCTAAGCCCATCATAATCACCTGTCCAGTAGCTCCACACATACTTCTTCCACACACCCCCCTTCTTGAGTGAAAATTCCATATTCCACAACCTCCCAAGTCAAGACTGTATGATTAACTTCCCTAAGAGTAAATGTTGCCAACTTGGTTATGGGCAGATCTTCTAGCCTTAGAACCAGATCCAGCACTGCCATACTCCAAATTTCCTTCATAACATGCTGTTTCACATAACTGTCTCTAAGTAGTGTATAAATTCCATTTCCTCTCTGCTTATGATCTTTCCTCCTTCCAATCTGTCTCTGTCATTGAAGTCCCATCCCCCAAAATAATTACTCGACCTGTACTCATTATACTAATTTGCTGATGCATGTCTTCCACATCATTCCTTGCTGTGGAAGACATGCATCTGGTCTACAACAGCAACCAACTTTATACTTTGTCCTATTGGCCTCTATCTTGCAACAGATTGGCTCAAATTAAATGCCAGATGTAGATGGCAATTCATTCACTTAAAGCTTATAACTTTTGGCAAGGCTGCACTAACCAATGCCAAAAACTCCTTCTTGTTCTTTACTCTTCAAGCATTATACATAAACTGTAGCATCTTAGGCCCCAACCACCTTTACATCTTCTATTGACTACCATTTCGTTTTGTCACATGAAAGACTAGATATTGCATTTTTTTTTTAAAATTTAAATCAATTCTCGCATTTACTTGCCTCATGGCTGCATGCACACATTCAATTTGATCCACCCTGATAACTTCAATTTTCCTGACTTCGTTCTTCCATATTTTTAGTGAACAAAAGTTTTCTGTAGACATCTAACTCTGAATCCATTTAATTTGTCAGAAATATGTCTCTCTGTGTTCATCAAATTCAGTCTATAGGTCTACAAACTCCACACCACTCCTTCTGCACAACCTCTGTATGGATTCATATGTGATCAGCACTCCTTCTCAACTTTCCTCTACATAGTGTGTCAGTAGACGTACAATCTTCAGCCTCTTGCTCTTTTGTTTTTGCTTCTTCCAACAACTCTTAACTCTTTCATATCTTCCCTCATATAATATTTTTCACCTTTCAAGTAATCAGTATTAGCTAAAACAATCAAACCATACCTTTTTGCATCCTGAGAGCTTCGCTAATATTAATTTTTGCACCGGGGAAATAAGATTTAGTCATGTCTCATTAAGTACTCCTCTTATCACAAAATCAATTAAAATTTTTCTACATATCCTCTTTCTCTCATTTATTCATACATTCTTTTCCTTGCCTCATAATCCTTGATTTTATCTCTTCTCATCTTCTGACATTTCTGCAGTCTTGTCAGGAGTAATTAAATCTTGCAAGTTACATGGTGAATGTATCTCTCACACAGTATACCGGCATTTCCAAATTTTTCCTATGATGGAACACTTCGCAAATAATGAAATTTTTAACGGAACACCTTGGTTAAAGATGCAGCATTTAAAACCATTCCAGGCTCATGTTAATATTAATTTTGATAATTTTCACAGAACACAATTTGGGAAACCCTGCACTATACCAAACATAATTAACTTAATTCTGCATATTCAAATCACTCAACAAAGATATCTTGGCCACTGTTGTTCTACTACTGGTCCATTCCAACAATATCTACTTTAATACAAATATACAAGTTTTTTTTCATAAATCTAAACAACTCAATCTATCATGCACTCATAAAATTACAATTAACTTAATTTAGCCTCCACTATTGCTCTCCGTAGTTTAGCATCATTAGTAAACAACTATTTATTCTCACTAAAATCATTTGATGACTTTAAATTTTTCAGGAAATGACAATGTATACTAAAATATTAATTAAAACACTTTAATCAATACCTTCCAATATTTCGGCAATGTTACATTCCATCTTCTGGGAACATAAAACTATGATATGTGCATGCAGGCACTAACAACAAGCAAATGAGGCTGAAGAAGGCAACTGACGTTGGTCCTAGAGTCCTAAAGGTGCCCCCTAGCAGGCTAAGTTGGGTTGTCTTGATTGTTGAGCTGATGTTCTAAGAATGCAAGCTTCCCAAATTTGTTGAGATTTGGGAAGTTTTTTTTAGAGCTGAGGCCGATTCCAGGAAGAATCTTTTATATTTATATTTGGCAGCACAGAATATGGTGTAGTAAAGTGGCTTTCTTCCAGCGTATTCTGTAGTGGGTATCTAATGCATAGTCCACAAGTCCTGAGTGGCTGTATTGGTGAAACCAAATGTAGTCTTTATGTTCGGATATCCTGATATTAGCTGTCCTGTCTGTTTGGCCATAGTAGGACAGTTTACAGATGCAAGGGACCTGATATAGCCCAGGTAGGTCTAGGGGAAATGACTGGTCTTTGATAGAGTGAATAAGGGATACCAATTTCTTATGTGGTTTGTAACAAATAGTCAGGTCATATTTTTTTAGGATTTTTGTTAGCTTTTCAGACGTGCCCCAGATATATGGAATATTTGGTGATAGATATATGGTGACATATTTCATGTAATCTCTGTTAAGAGGGGGGGAAGTTGTGATTAACTGATTTTAATATTTTTGGAGGGTTGTAGCCATTGGCTAAGAAGGTGTTAAGGATATGGTTTAGTTTGGTAGTTAGGGCATTGTTGTCTGAGCAGATTAATTTAGGATTTTTATAATCCCATATTGTTGTGGGGGGGGGGGGCGATTGCTGGTGAATGTATCTACCTGTATGGGTCGGTTTCCTGTAAACAGAGAAAGCCAAGGACCCATCAGGCTGGCATGTAATCAGAGTATCTAGAAAAGAGAGAGACTGTTGTTGTTTTCTTTTTTCAAGGTGAACTGTATTCTGGGATGGTGAATGTATAAGTGTGTTAGGAAGTTCTGGAGTGTCTAAGCCATGTGGCCAAAGAGCGAACACATCATTCACGTAGTGTATCCAGACAGTAGGTTTTTGTGGGGCTGAGTTTAAGACTTTTTCTTCAAAAGTCTCGATAAAGAAGTTTGCCAGGGGTGGAGAGAAAGTGGAGAACCATGGCTGTACCCCCTATCTGTTTGTAGAATTTTGCTTGCCAAACGAAATGGTCTGAGTTCATGGTGAACTGAAATAGGGCTGAGATATCGGGAGGAAATTTGGCTTGGATGAGATCTAAGGTATCTTTGAGTGGGACATTTGTGAATAAGGAGGAGACACCAAAACTGACCATTATGTCAGTGGGTTGGAGTGAGAGGTTCTCTATACTGGCTTTTAAAGTGGGTTGAGTTTTTAATGTGTGATAGTGTGTTGCCAGTATAATGTGTGAGTACTTTGGCTAAACATTTGGCTAATTTGTAGTGGGGGAATCAATGCAATCCACAAGGGGACGTAATGGCACATTCTGCTTATGGATTTTTGGTAGTCCATATATTTGGGAGAGGGTCTAGAGCTGAAAGATTTTAGTCTGCTAGTCATTCCTCAAGCCAAGAAATCACCTTCTTAAGGAGCCTTTGGAGTGGTCTGATTTGGGAGCTGGTGGGATCATATTCAATGAGGAGGTAGATAGAATGCTCTAACAGTAAAGTTGAAAGCTTACCTGTGTAGTCTGTTTGGTTGAGAACCACAGTGGCATTTCTCTCATCTGCTTTGGTGATTACTATTTTGCTGTTGTTCTTCATTTCTTCTAGAGCTTTTAGTTCTTCTTTAGATAGGTTGGTTTTAGTTTTGTTTTTGTTTAGGTTTTAGTCAATTAAAGTTTTTTAATTAATATTTTAGTATACATTGTCATTTCCTGAAAAATTTAAAGTCATGTGTTACCAACATATAAGTTTATCTACAAGAAATAAAATCATTTGATGTAGAAAGTGAACAGCAGTCACCCAAATACAGAGCCCTGTGTCAGACCACAAGTCACTTGGCTTCTCTTTGTTTGATGTCTCAAATAATCAACTCCATTGTAATCATATCAATTATCTATCTCAACGGTCACTTTACCATAAAAAATTGAATAAATTACTAAACAAAACTTCCCTCCTATCCACTCATTCCTAAATTTTCCCCTTAACCAATCTCTTTGATATCTGTCCAGACCTTCGAGAAAGAAAATTTGCAGATGATGTGTAAGATGCAGTTTTAGGCCATTTTGCAGACAAAAGTACAGACTATTTTTTCAAGGACACATAGAAATGTTAATTCAAAGATATGAAAAGTGTGTTGAAGTAAAGGGAGATTATGTTGAAAAGTGACATGGTTGTTTTCTTTCTTTCACCTCTTAAAGTTAGTCAGGTCAGAAACTTGTGGAACCCTCATATGTCCTTTGGCTTGGGATGTAGTTCAATCTCATTGAGAATGAACTTACAATTTCAGAAAATGCCAACTTAAGTCTGGTAAACATCAAATTATAACTTGTTAATTCATTACACTAATTCTGTTATTTTCTACTGCACATGTGTTTTATTCCAGAAGTTATATGGCATTAGGTACTATTGAAAAGCTTTTAATTTTATGAAAAGTCATATTCCAGAACTGAGCTTCATATGGAGCTGATAGAGTTTTTATCCTTGAAAACTTGGTTTTTACCCATACAAGACACCAAAAGGACACACAGAATTAAACACAATACACATCTCATGGCCTTAGTTCCTTAATGTAATATTAAACAACATCTGTTTTTTAAAATACAATACCTTTCACTTAGCAATGCTGGAGTATCATCCCATTAAATTAAGTCTATTTAAATATGTTTATAGAGACACACCACAATAATTACACTCCTTTAAAATATATCTGGTAGTTAATTTTTGATAGCTGGAAATTATGACACACTTAGGAAAATATTATCTTTGGTTCCATGGTATCAGTTACTTATGGGAAAGATATCAACAGTGCATGGGAAGATTGAAAAGATGCTTAAATGCTGCATATCTGAATGTGCCCCTAGAGTTCAAAGAACAAATAGAATGGGAGTAAAACTGATGTGCAATCTCATTAAACAATATTCAATTAGTCCTTGACATCCTGGAGGTCTAATAATAATAATAATAATAAGTATGGACTGTAAAATGTCATCCATGCACAATTACTCCAGCCATCCATTACCTATGAAATGCCATATTTAAAACTTTTTGTATTAAATATTTATGAATATATTATATATTTTTATATCAAATAGATTCTGTACTATTATATAACAACATTTAGTAGATATTTTAATATAGTACTGTAAAGGATAATTATACTTAACCTGCAATTTACCTGAGAACTTACTGTATAACTCACTAATCGAATTTCAAGTGGATACATTTCCAGAACACAAGAAACGTAGCTGGCTTTTTGAGCAGCAAAGTGAGATACCTATATGATAAGCAAGATAATACAATAATACATAATTTCCTTAAGTTTTTTTTTTTTTTTTAATAGTGAATAAATATATGAAATCATTATTTTTAGCAAAAAAGACATAAAATAGAATTCATAAAGTGGTGATAGTAAAGATTAGCAAATTCTGAAGCTAATGAACTAATGCTATAAGTTTTATAAGATCAGCTTATAGAAAAAAAACTTACAATTTACTGTTACATCAATTCATAATATCTTATGTACAGAGCTTATAAATGTTTATTTTATCTATTAATTTAACTGATGAAAGAACATGTATAACACATTAGTACTATGGGTGGGTTAAGAGAGATATTCTGAGGCTATTGTTCGTGGTATTTCTCAAACCGCTTCAGGTCTCCAAGTAAGTAGAGGGTTGAGTGTATAATGTGATGAACTCTTCACCACATTATGCATAAGAATACCTATACGAATTGCCAATATTTCATTCTTGATCACCTAGAGCAGTGGTTCTGTTTTTTTTTGAACATTAGTGACTTTTTTAAAAAAATTACAGCAGTCCTCTTTTTTATTTATTTATTTTTTCTTTCTAGCATATGATTAAAAATATTATCCCTCCACTGGAAATAACAATGAAAATACCAATATTTGAATGTAGAAATTGATAAGTGGCAAAACAGTGATGTAGGATGGTTCTAAGTATATTCAGTGGCATAAATTCGTGTTTTATCTTTTTACAAAGTGTTCAGATATCTTCATATTCGATATTTAAAAAAACCTTGTGGCATCTTAATATGAGCATGGCAGCACTTTGGCTGGGAACCACTGACCTAGAGTATCAAGAAGGTCCAACAACAGCGAAATACTAACATTGAAAAAAAAAAAAAAAAAATATATATATATATATATATATATATATATATATATATGTGTGTGTGTGTGTGTGTGTGTGTGTGAAATACTGATCGTAGTGATTACACAGAGCTCAGCCTAAGTATAATGGTCAGGAGAAACTAAACCTCATGTGTACTTTATCATTATTATTATGTGACACCTCCAAGGAGTTCAAAGACTCATCGAGGGAGAGTGTGCCAACAGCATCAAACGATTGATCCCTTCCAACTACTAACTGCACTCAAACTTGCTTAACTTTTTTTGTGAGCCATTAGTAGCAGAGGCTCTATCAATCGACCAAACTTTGCTGATAGTTTGTCAGTAGTTTGATTCATAATTCTGGGCATATCTCTCAGTAGAAAAACATTAAATACCAACACTTGACCCAAGAAATTATATTCTTTCTACAGATGTTGCTTTTTTGTTGCATTCTTTTAACCAACTGCTTCTTTTAATTATGTGATAATAAGAATGATACATCACACTTCCATGGAGTCTGAAGATTCATTTTATGAACTACAGTTGACCCTTGAATAATGCAGAAGTTAGGAGCACCGACCCCTCCCTTGTGTTGTCCAAAAAATCCATGTATAACTTTAGATTTCCCAAAAACTACTAATAGCCTAATGTTGACTGGAAGCCTTACCAATAACATAAACAGTCAATTAACAACACATATTTTGTATGGTATGTATGTATGTATGTATGTATTAAACACTATATTCTTCAATAAAATAAACTAGATAAAAGAAAATGTTATTATAGAAAATCATAAGGAAGTGAAAATACATCTACAGTACTGTATTTATCGATACCGTAAGTTTACGTTGTATGTTTATTGTTATATTTTGCAAGATGAATCATATGTCTGTCAGTACCTACATCAATATTGTCTTATATGATACAAAACACTAGATGTTATATGTATTACTAATACTAGACATCAAAAATGAAAAGATATTACCGTATTTACTCAAAAAAACTCGCCCTCACATATAATTCACACCCCTGATTTTCATTTATGAAAAAAAAAAAGAAATTAAAAAGTTTCACATATACCTCGCACACACACAAAAAAAGTCTAAACACGTTCACGTCAGGGTGATAGTAACTCGCTTGCTGTGGTAAACAACACACCCTCCCCAACAGCCACAATACTGCAGACATAAGAAAAACAAGTGGTTTCCTTGCATCACTGAATAAGATACAGAAACATTTGCAGTCTGTGCAATATATTTGTCAATAAATAGTGCAATTAGAGACAACTGAGATAAAAACGACACTAACTAATGAGTCACATGTCCCCTCCCACAGAAGCTATGTTGCATAGACTTTAACAAACCCATATGTTGTACTGCCAAACACAGTAACTAAAAGCAATTGTCCTAACATTTGTCCAAATGTGTCCAACTTCAAATAAAATTCTACTGCCGAAATGATACTAACATGGTGTATAATGTGTGTGTGTGAGTCTGCCTGCCAGCTTGACGTGAAACGGCATGCAAACAAGTAGCAATAAAATTCAACCAAAAGGTTGAAACTTTTTTTCAGTTGAGCCCACCCTTGCAACATGGAAGTGGTACTCTAACAGTAATGAGGAGTCCCGTTGGAACGATAAACAGACAAAACACCACCCCGACGTGAATGTGTTAAAACGACAAAATATACTTACGAAACTTGTATAGAGTGGATGGTGGCCAGCGGCTATAACCTGACTCCAATTTTTTTTTTTTAAAAACCCAGCATCTCTAATGCCCTGGATGGGAGAGAAGATGATGCTATTTGGGTAGATGACTTTGATAATGCACACAAGGAAACCACTCTCAAGGCTGGAAGTAGCGATAGCGAATAGGAGATTCTTGGTAAGTCATACCCATTTTAATTTTTTTTCCCTGAAAAACTTTAGTTTTCGAGTAGATATGTTAATTAGTACAGGCCCTAGAAGTCACCACCAGACTGCCCATCCCTCTTCTCAGCATCTCAGCTCCAATTAGAATAATGGTAGGTGGAATTGGAACACATCGGCACAATTCATTTCATCAAGCAGAATATGATGGAAGGGATTCAGGAATGTGCCTCCCTTCATAGATCTAAACTATGAGAACTCTACAAGGAGACTGATTTCTAGCTATCCCGCATCAGGACATACAGTACGATAACTTCATTTGTGAATTCGATCTCGAAATAGACATTGAAAGAAAGTGAAGAAAAGAAACTTCAAAATCAGTCTTTGCTCAGAAGACAAACCTTCAGACACCTTTTACAACAGGTGGTTTACAAAATATCAAGAGAAAAGAACCATCATCAGTATTAATGAAGGCAGTGAAGACAAGATCACGACATGACAACTTAAATCTTTCTGAAGGCTACAATCTACCAAGATAACAGTACACTCCCCCCCCCAATGACTACTCCCTCTTGTAACACTGCTACCTTCACACCACACATCCAAGCAGGACTAGACCGATCTATTGCTGCAGCTGAAGTCATGCCAGATTATAAGCAATGCCACACTGAAAAAGCACCTGAGCCAGACAGATTATAGACAAAGTTCTATTGAAAGGCATGGGATTACATTCTGCCCATTATTGTGGCACTATTTTAATACCTCCCTCTCACACTGAAAATGTGCCGAGTGAGATTCTGGAGTGCCATACCATCTTCAATCCTAAAAATACAGAGATTTCACCCTCATTAAAAACTGGAGGCCTATCAGCTTATCCAACATGGACTACAAGATTGTTACTAAGGTGTTAATTAACCACCATAGTTTGTAATGAGGTATGTTACACAGAGCACATAAGCCTACGGTGTTCCAAGTTGTTCAATAAAATTCAACCTGTTCTTAAGAACTCCAAATCATAAACATTAAATGTCATCAAATGGCACTGCTTTCCATTGATCTGAATGGAGCTTTTGACAGTAGCTATATTCCTTTTTATTTAACCTCCTCAGGAAAGTTGGAGTGAATGATGGCATCATCTCTGTAATACAGGGAGCCTATAACAACAGCTTCACCCACCTTCAGATAAATGGAACATTGTTAGACCCCATCAATATCCAACTTAGTAGCCTTCTTTCTGCAGTCATCCTTGATTCGTTACTTCAGGAAATCAAAATCACATGTGCTGTGATTTTGATCAGTAAACATCAGCTACAACAGTTACTTCCATCAGGTACTGATCACAAATGTCAAGGACAATAAAACCTTTCTGTAGGTAGTTTTTATTATTGAGACCACATTGCAATATAAAGAGTGTTAAAAATAAACAAGTAAAAAACCAGACAAGTTGCGTACGTCATAAGACTTACATCATCAGGGTGATTGTACGTAAAAGTTTTACACAACTAAAGCTTATTGTCAATTAATTACACATATTAAATGTTTAACTTCATAACTGTTATACACATATAACTTCACAACTGTTAAACAAATTGATACACCAGAATACAAATGATATATTCATTACTGTATGCATGTTGGAACATTGCTAATTGTCACGTTCTGTGGTTCATGCATACTATATCCTAGGTCCATGGCAGTTAACTTTTTGATGAAAGCAGAACACCTGATGTAAAATCAAGCCTTAATTTTTATTGTATTGTGTAGGGATCCTAAGCATTTGTGCAGCTTCTTTAAATTTTCTTGTGAAACAGTTATTATCAATATATAACATTTTTGTTTATTGCTAGAGTACTTGATGGCCAGTAGTGGTTGTGTGGAATGCTTAACCTGATTTGTGCTTCCTTCTTTTTTCGACATCTTTTACATGTTCAGACATGCAGTTCTCTACCAACCTTCCTGTCTGGCTTACATAGCAAATGCCACAAGAGCAATGAATCTCATAGATGACTGCTTTTTTTTTCATGGGGTGATGTGGTAGTTTTGGTGGATATAGGAATCTTAATATTTTTTGTAAAGGCAAAAAAGTCACTTTAATGTTGTACTCGCAGAGCAACATAGCCACTTTGTCTGTGACATTTTTGATGTAGGGCAGTGTAATTGCATTCTTGAAATCTTTTTTAAGTAAAGGAGTTGCAGGAGCTATATTAAGAATTTTGCTGATCACCTTGGGTTCAAAACCATTAAGTGTGAGGTTCTGTGTCAGGTAGTGTAATTCTTCATTTCTTTTAATTGGTGTGCTTGATATATTGTATGCCCTATCTCATAAAGTTTTAATTATGCCCATCTTTGCAATGGATAGTGGTGTGAAGTGACATTTAAAAATCTTCCCGTTTGTGGTAGGTTTTCTGTATATGGAGAAGGATAACAATTTTTCCTCTTCCTTTACTTCGAAAAGGATATCAAGGAAAGATAATTTTTTGTGCTTTCTAGTTCAATAGTGAATTTTATGTTGGGATGCAAGTTGTTTAGATAATCTTCGAAAGCAATCAGCTCATCCACTGTTCCTGACCAAATAACGAAAATATCATCGACATAACACAGCCAAACTTTTGGTCTTTTCTATAGGTTTTTAATAGATTTGTTTCAAAATTTTACATAAAAAGGTTGGCTATTCTTGGGACCAATGGATGTTTTGATGATATAGATGTTTTTAATTCTTCTGGCAATTAGGTAACTTTTCGATCAACTCATTTTGATCATGTAATCTCCTTTTTTACCTTTACAAAAAACATCAAGATTCCTACATCCACCAAAACTGCAACATCACCCTCATGAAAAAACCAGGCATCTATGAGATTCAATGCTCTTGTGATATTAGCTATGTAGGCCAGACAGGAAGGGCAGGAGAGATCCACATGTCTAAACATGTAAAAGACGTCGAAAAAAGAAGGGAGCATAAATCAGGTTTAGCATTGCACATAACCACTACTGGCCATCAAGTACTCAGGCAACAAACAAAATTGTTGTATATTGATAATAACTGTTTTATAAGAAAATTTAACGAAGCCGCACAAATGCTAAGGATCCTTACACAGTGCAATGAAAATCAAGGCTTGATTTTACATCAAGTGTGGTCTGCTTTCATCAAAAATTTAACTGCCACAGACATAGGATATAGCATGCGTGAATCACAGAACATGACAACAACTAGCAATGTTTCAACATGCATAGAAACAAATATATCATTTGCATTCTGATTTACCAATTTGTTTAACAGTTGTGAAGTTATAAAAAAACATCTAATATAATTAATCGACAATAAGCTTTTGTTGTTTAAACCTTTTATGTAACATTACCCCTGACGATGTAAGTCTTACGACACACGAAACTTGTCAGGTTTTTTAATAGTTTATTTTTAATAAATCCTTTATATTACAACGTAGTCTCAATACTGAAAAATACCTACAGAACTGCTTAACACACACAGAAACCTATGTCTACAATAAAACCTTTCTTTCTGCATTCATCGGTGATTCTTTACTTCAGGAAATCAAGATCACGTGTGCTGTCACGGAATTCAGCTACTGCCTACAACAAAGGAATCCAAAGTAATAGCCTACATAGATGACGTGGTTGGCACCCTTAGGGACTGTGATCCCATTAACAGCTTGTTTAAAATCATAAAGTAGTTTGAAGTATTCAGCTTAACAACTAATGCTGATAAAACTCAAATGAATCAAGAATGGAACTCATACAGTTTCATTTGGTTACATCCTCTTGGGGGCTAGTCCTTAATGAAGGGGATCTTAATGAAGATGGGGTTAGGGATCTTAGGGATCCCCTTTCAGTATATCAACTCCATATCAACAAATTAACAACCAAAAACTTTAAACAGATTCAAAAACTGGAAAGTCAGACAACTGTCAATTTCCTCAGGGATCACAGTCATCAGAACTATAGTTTGCTCATCCTACCAGTTTGTTATAAATATAATGGACATCTAAGAAGAGGAAGAGGACTTGTTGTACAGAAAACCTTTGAAATTTTTCTGACGAAATCTAAGCCAAGAAGTCGACTTAAACATACTTCAGCTTCCAGCAAAACTTGGATGTTTTGACCTCCCTACCTTAAAAGTGCAGCATTTTAGTAACATTGTTTTCCAAATAAAAAAGATACTACAGACTGACCAAACATGTAGCCATCTTCTCTGCTAAGTTTTAGGCTTTAAGTTTCTTCTGTTTGGGATCACTGACTATGAAGGATACAAAGTTAAAATTGTTCCAGAGCAGTATAACCAGCTTTGCCAGATTTTACAACAGCTACTTTCATCAGGTACTGACATCACAATGTCAGGGACAATAAAACCTGGTATGATCTTCTCTTCAACATTCTACATCCCAAACCAGATCTGGGAATGAAGAACATCTTGTTTGAAAACCTAAATTAAACACAGAAGATATCCAACAAGGAAAGATTTGGCATAGGCCTTCCAGTAAACGTCCATCTCTTCCACTTCACTTGAAGTGGAGATTTCACTTTAACTAAAATTCACAGTTTAACTTCTGTCACAATATATAAACAGTCAGTAATGTTTTCCTTGAGCATCCAATTTCCCAAAATATATGGAAAAGGCTATACAAAAGAAGTATTCTTCTCCTTACACAAGAACGGATCCTTTTTTTGAATTCATAGTTAATGAATACAAATATTCCAACTGAAAGGTTAAGAAAATATGCAAATTACATCATTATCATCATGCTAAATACAGCTATAGACCATATTAATCTCTTCCGGTCTCATTTTCAATTGGTTTATATTTCATTAATTGTTTAGGATATCAGATACAAATTGCATCAATCTTTCAAACATGCTGGATTTGTATCAGTCAGTATGGGAAAAAAAAACTAGGTGAGAGCAAATTTAAGATTGTAAGATGCAGAATACCCATTGTGTGTACTATGAAGAATGGAGCCACCAAGTTAGCCTTTTCCTATTGTAATAACATATGCCAGCTAACATCTTGGTTCCTTTTTAGCAAGCTAACATATTCCTCTCTCTCCCCCCCCCCATCCTCCCTTTTACCCTTCCTTTCTCCCTCCCCTTCCCTTTCACTATGACTAAGGGGCTCTCTTGCCTCTTTTATTTCAATAATTTTTTCATTGGTTTTTCCTGCTAGAGTTTTTTTCTCTTTGGTGCTTTTTTCATCACAATGGCAGCTTAAAATCTCTTGATGGATCTTCCTTGCTCCCTTGGACTTGGTAACTTTTTATTGTAATTTATGTGGTTGTGAAGGACAGACTGTGTGCCTCTCAAGTGCCTTTTTGCTGCAGCAGGGTGATGAAATCTCACACCTTCGTCTTGAGATTGCTTAGTCAATTCACAATCTACTTGCACTCACTTTTCATGAGGAAGAGAAAACCCATTTTAGTGGTTCTGATTATTCTGCAGGCTCATTCTTTTGAGACGAATTACTTTCTCTCTTGGCGCTTTTCAGCGCAGGATTTTTTCCATTCACTTGGTGTCACTGTAATAGAATGTTCAGAACTTGTTTGCTAGCACTAATTCCCCTTAATGCAAAATCCCTTTTGCTTGCCCTGACTCTCTGTTTAGTGTGGGATCTTTTGCAGAAAATCTTTAAGTGTGGGATTCAAATTTCATCTTTTGCTTCTTGCACTGTTCATCAATACAAAATTCTTTCCAGTACTAGTAGTGAGAAACTCAAGCTCACCACATGGATTTTTAAAAGTAATCAAAAATTCCTTTTGCCTTTTATTCAAATGCAGAGTTTAATTAAAGATGGTTCCCATTTTGCCTAGAGTAAGGATTCTCAAAATATAAATTCCTGGATGTAAAGAGCTGAGGCAAGTCACAAAAGTACTTAAAGAGATAGTTCGAGCTGAAAATATTTTCTCCTTCACCCTATGGCAAAAGTGGAGAGGTGAAACACATGGTCATAAAATGTATGACAAGTCAAAAAAAACGATAAGTTTAGCACCCATATAATAGTAAGTGAGGAAAAAATAAAAAGATTTCCAGTGGACTATTTAGAAAACAATAACAATATATTAGTACCAACATTCATTAAATTTGGCAAAGTCTCTACTGTTAAGAAGAATATATCCTTAGAAGATCCCAAATGGTATTAGGGAAAATTCACACTTACCATGAAAATTAAGACACCCATTCCAAACTTTGTGCATAGTGGATCCTCGTGAGTTCATGGTTAATCATCTGCATACAGGAACAGTGTTTACATTGTGGTTCCATGAAACATCTTGGAGGTAGTTGTCCAAAATCAAAATGCTTTAATTGTCTTGAGACTAGTCACATCTCAGATCAGCAAGAAAAAGAATGAAACAGTTCTGAATTACCTCTAATCCAATTAGAACATTTTCTGAATGAGAAGTTGCACTAAGAGAATCTACCAAAACACAACAACAAAAGCAACTGGAGTAACTATAGAACATTTCCCAGTGTTTCAAGCCCCAATTCATGCAGACATCACTTAGTAAAATTACAAAGATGGTGAGGAAGACCAGTCTCAAGTAGACACAGAAGCCATCCACATCCTCAATAACAGCATTGGATAAACCAGCAGTGACAGTAGAAAATAAGGCATAGTCACAAGGAGTGATGGATAAAAAGACAACCAAAAATGCAAACACAGTATATTCTAAACATAAAGAAGAAATATCAAAAAAAACAGAAGAGAAGCAGAAGAAGCTAAAATCCCAGAAGAGATTAAAATATGGAGAAGAATGTAGATCCCAGTATGAAGACTTATTAGATTCCACTGAAACCATGGATCTAAAAAAAAACCCATCACAGGAAAGATCAAAGACTACACAGAAAATCAGTTTAACAGTTACTTCTATAGGACAAAAAGAAATATAACTAATTTTAAAATAATAAATGAGAACCACAAATTCAAGGTAAAAAAATAACATCATATGCTCAAAACTGAAAAAAAAAAAAATCTTTAAGATGCTGGATATGTGGCTTCTCTTTTACATACAGAAGCCTTGATATAGTTGGTTAAAAACATTAGAAATAAAAGACCTAGCTCTGCATTAAAACGTGCAACCTCCTTTTAGTATTCCTACTTTGAATGTAAGTGGATTTGACAATCCAATGAAACAACAATTCATGTTCTTACAAGAAACTTATTTTTACAAATATAAAGACATTAAAATTTTTCAGACAGACAGCACTTCTCTCCTAATGGACTTTCAAAGTGAACACCAGGCTGTAATAGGGATTTTAATCCCCACCACGAGTATTTCATAATATTCAAAAAGATGCAGAAGGCCAAATACTTACATTAGACTGAAAAAATCAAACCTGCATCATCAGACTTATATGTGTGTGTATGCGCTCCAGCTAGATATACAAAAAGATCAAGATTTTTTCCGACCATACAGCCTTATCTATATAGTGCCCACAATATCATAGCTGCAGGAGAGTGGATTGAGGATCTGCAGTTAGGAAGCATAGGAGGAAACCCTAGATCAAAAATAATATGGTATTTTTACCTCAAAGAAGATTTAAACAGAGTCCAGCAAGCAGACATATGGCACATTAATAATCACAATATCCATGCCTACACATGCATAAAAATAAAAATAGAAATGTGTTGTTACATGGATAGGCAGATTTGCCAGCCTAGCTGGTCAAGTGGGTAGCATACCCACTCTCCAACCAATAGTTTGAATCCTGCCTTGGGCATGGATGTTTGTGATTGTCCTTAGGTGGGGGGATGAATATCATCGCCAAGTGTGAACCACTGTTCCACTTACTGGGGACCTAAAGTGGCTTGAAAAAGTTCCATGTTTGTTCTTAAGAGGAGGTTTTCCAGACTATGTAAAAATAAATTTTAAAAAATTACAAAAATATATATATAAAATGTATTAAAAATGACAAAAAAAATTCTTAACCCATTCATGGTAAAAATGTACTATAGTTTTATACTAACCTTTCATGAGTTGTAATAACACACAAAAAATAAATAAAAATAAATAAAAATAAAAAAAAAAGATAGAATTTACATCTCTGTCATTCCTTAATTACGCTGGCAAAGTAAGTCTTAATATCGTGTGGCAAATAAGAGGAAGAAAGACTATGGAAGATTAACCTTAATGAGTGATGACGGTCATGAGGAGACAGAAGTGGATAAAGTAGTCGAGTTACTGAGTGACCACTTTGCAAGGATATATCATCCTAGCAAGGTTACTGCTTTAACATATGTGACAAACAATAATGTGGGAACAGAGGTGTATGATTGAAGGTTCTTAGGATATTGTAGAATCTCAACATATACACAGCTGTGGGATTAGATGGAATATCAACTAGGGTTCTGCAAGAATGTGCAAGGGAACTGGCAATGCCTTTGAATAGGCTCTTTAATTTAAGTCTCAGCTTTGGAAGAGTTCCAAGGAAGTGGAAAGAGGAAAAAATAATTTCTCTGCATAAGGGAGGTTCTAAGACTGCAGATTCAAATTATAGACCAACCAATATCTCAGGTACTAGAAAAATTGATAAAAAATAGAATTCAAGAATGGGTAGATAAAAATATGATACTGTATGAGGGTCAATGGCTTTTTGAAGGGTTAGTCATGCCTTGGTAATTTACTAACTTTTTGTAATAACAGCTGAGTTGGATAAAGGAAATGGCTACACAATGATTTTGATGGATTTTGCAAAGGCATCTGACAGAATACCACATGGAACTCTGTTATGCAAATTAGAATAAATGGGGATGGATATGACACTAGTTGAATGGTTAAGAGGGTGGCTGCTGGACAGATATCAAAAAGGGATATATACGGAGAGGTAGAATCGAGGCAAAAACAGGTGACTAGGGTTTGCCACAAGGTTCAGTCCTGAGACCATTACTGTTTAATTTGTACATAAATGATATAGAGGATTCAGAGGTTAGTAATCAAGATGGTAGGTGGCCTGTGGAATGTTCCCTATGAAGATAGATTGAAGATGTGTGGATTGCAGAAGTTCATTGATAGGATGAAAAGAGGGAATATGATAGAAACATTTAAGTAGGTTCAAGGGTTTTATAAGACAGATTCAAGGGAAATGTTTCAGCACTTGGCTAGAGGATCAGAACAAGGATTCATCTCTGGAAATTGAATAAAGATGTGGTTAGTAGGGTGTAAGGACTAGATTTTTTGCTTGGAGAGTTGTGAATGAGCGGAATGGGTTGCCAGAGTCAGTTGTGAGTGCTTTGTCTTAATGGGTTTAACGAGAGGCATGATAGATTGTGTAAATAGACTGGGTCTCCCGTAAAGGCGTAGGGCTCCATGGAGGTGCCCATATAATAATAATAATAAGTAAAAAATCAATAGCAGGCTAAAATCCCCATCATGCTTGAATGCTCTTGGCTAATTTTTTATCAATATTTTCTAACAAACTTAAAGATTTTTGTAATGAGTCAAAAAATGTTGCCTACAACTCAGATAAATGAGCCCGATTCAAAACAGTTAAAAAAGAAAACAAGATTGAATGGGGGAAATAGAATGTGAATATTCAAATAGGGTAAAGCTCAGGGACTTTGTATAAGGAAAGGAGCTGGTTTATGGTCAATCAGTGCAATGGCATAGAGTACTGGCATCATCAGGAACATCAATTGAGACATGGGAGAGAGAGAGATGAAAAGTAAATAGAAGAAAAAGAATACAAAATACGAACTTACCAGAGATTAGAAAACATCCCATTAACCACATTTTACAATAAGGAATTTGCAAAACATCAAGAAAAAATAACTATCACTAAAATCCGTGTGAATGGAGAAAATAAACTGACAACAGAAATTATACTAAAGTCATTCCAAAACTACAGGATATTTCAAAAGGGTGCATACAAATTTACAGGAGAACAAAGAATAACTCAGAAGATGTACCAAAGCTGAGTAAGTGTCATAATGTACTCAAGTTAAGCATCTATTTTTGGTCACATAACTTTATTACCAAATGACAACACTATATGTTGTGATACATTACACCATTTGAAAATGGCAACTTTCGATGGTACAGAGTGAGCACATTGTGTGTGTGTTTTGGTTTGAGAAAACAAAGTTTGCAACACAAGTTCAGAGGAATTTCTGCATGCAATACAGCAAAGAAACTCTTGGTAGATGCACAATTTACATTGGCACAAGAATTTTCTGGAAACAGGCTGATCTGTTTCCAGGCCGTGTGCTGTTGTAGAAGAAGCTCCGGAAAGTTTCCAGAGAAGCCCTGAAAAATCAACCAGAAAGGTGTCTCATCAAATTAGAATTCCACATATGACTGTGTGGGATGTTTTACGACAGCATCTGCATTTAAGGCCCTACAAATTTACCCTCGTACAAATTTACCCTCATTTGAAGAAAGATGATAAGAAGATATACCATGATTTCTGTACAGTAGAATAGAACAAAATGAGAACTTTTTGAACACAATCATTTTCAGTGATGAGTGCACTTTTCACATAAGTGGGCAAGTAAAACTGCAGAATTTGAGGAAGTGAAAATCCACACACCATCATAGCACTTGTTTTTGGCACGCCAAAGGCTAACATTTTTTGTGCCATAAGCAAGAAAGTGTATGAACTTTTCTTTTTTTCAGAGTCTACCATTAATGGTGGTATGCATCCGAACATGCTACAAGGGTACCTAATACCACAACTGGATGATGATGACCACAATGGATACTTCGTTTCCAGAAAGACGGAGCACCTCACCTGACAGACATAAGGTATGTCAGGTAATGAGAAGGTGCTCCGTCTTGCTGGAAAGGCAAGATGGAGCACCTGCACAGAGGGTAGAGGGGCACCTGTAGCATGGCCACTGCATTCTCCCGACCTTACGCTGTTAGATTTTTTTTTTGTGGGGCTTTGCAGAATATCAAGTATTTGTACCACCATTACCAGCCAATTTTAATGAGCTGCATTCCAGAATTACTGCCACTATTGCTGAAGTTATGCCAGTTATGTGTGGCAGGAAATTGATTGCAGATGGGACATCTGCAGAATTACTGGAGGCAGTCACACTGAACTTTAACTGTGTTGAAACTTCAAATGTTACACTACATTTGCATAGTAATAAAAATTGTCCACCTATCGCTATTTAACTTTTATTGTCATTCAAAGTTGTATAGCCACTTTGGAAACACCATGTATTACTTACTTATTTACTTACTGTCCTCTTCTGTCGGGGACGGTTGAGTCTTCCATGTTTCCACAACAACTTCCAGGAGTCTCGGTTTCTTGCATGGCTGGTGAGCTGTCTATATGTTTGTAATCCAGAGTTGACCTTTATTGTTGTTATCCATTTAGTTCTTGGTCTTTCTTTTTTTTCTTTTATTCTTGCATACAGAGCAAGGTTGGGTAGTTTTTTGATGGCATTCTCATTTTGATGGCTGACATGTCCGTACTGAAGTTGTCTTCTTTTGATCTTTTCGATTAATGTTTCTGTATATTTTAAGTCTTGTCTTACAGTTTCATTTGTTTTCTTTTCTGTCCATTTTGTTTTATTTATTTTTCTGAGACATTTCTTGAAAGCCTCCAGTTTTCATATCTCTGTCTTCTTGAGTGTCCAAGTTTCTGAAGCATATAGCACAGTGGGTATTATAATTGCATTATATAATTTTATTTAGAGGTTTGGAGATTTTATTATTTTTCCAGATTTTACCTAGCTTATTAAATGATGACCATGCAGTCGATATTCTATGTTTAATAGTGGTCATGGTATATAGGTGTTCTGTTATTACTGTTGCTAAATAGTTGAATTGTTTTACCTGTTTAATTGTTGATCCATTCAGGGAGAAGTTTAGTTTTTCTTCATTTTTTCAATTATCAAGATTTTTGTTTTGTCTGTATTCATGGTCATGCTGTATTCTTTAGCTATATTGTTTACTTTGGTTATTAGGTTCACCATTTTTTTCTTTTGTGTCTGCTATCATTACAATGTAATCTATGTATTTTATGTTATTAAGGTTATAACCATTTAGGTTGACCCCCTTTTTCTCCTCCCAAGGCTTGGTTAACCATATCCTCTGTGGTAGATGCTAAAAAGGTATGGGGAGATGGGACATCCTTGGGCTACTCCTTTACTGATGTTTATTTTATCTGTTGTTATACTATTGAATTTAATTATTGCTTCTGAGACTATAATATTTTTCTAAGAAGTTTAGGGTATCTTCATCGATTTGTTTCTGTTTTAATATTCTTAATAACATTACTATGCTTATTGAGTCGAATGCCTGTAGGTTTTAAAACCTATAAAACAGTAATAGATATTTTTGTTGTTTCCCAGTATAATTCTGCTAGTCTTTGTATTATGAAGATCTGATCGAATGTGGAGCGATTCTTTCTGAAGCCTGCCTGTTCTTCACTAAGAATGATTTCATATGTGCTCTTTATTCTGTTCTGTAAGATTCTTGTAAATATTTTGCAAGCATGACTGAATAATGTGATTGGTCTGTAGTTTTTACAATTTTTCTTATCACCTTTCTTGTAAATTGGTATGATAATTCCTGTTCTCCAATCTTCTGGTTGGGGGGGGGGGGGGTGGGGGGGGGGGGGGGTGGGGGGGGGGGGGGGTGGGGGGGGGGGGGGGTGGGGGGGGGGGGGGGTGGGGGGGGGGGGGGGTGGGGGGGGGGGGGGGTGGGGGGGGGGGGGGGTGGGGGGGGGGGGGGGTGGGGGGGGGGGGGGGTGGGGGGGGGGGGGGGTGGGGGGGGGGGGGGGTGGGGGGGGGGGGGGGTGGGGGGGGGGGGGGGTGGGGGGGGGGGGGGGTGGGGGGGGGGGGGGGTGGGGGGGGGGGGGGGTGGGGGGGGGGGGGGGTGGGGGGGGGGGGGGGTGGGGGGGGGGGGGGGTGGGGGGGGGGGGGGGTGGGGGGGGGGGGGGGTGGGGGGGGGGGGGGGTGGGGGGGGGGGGGGGTGGGGGGGGGGGGGGGTGGGGGGGGGGGGGGGTGGGGGGGGGGGGGGGTGGGGGGGGGGGGGGGTGGGGGGGGGGGGGGGTGGGGGGGGGGGGGGGTGGGGGGGGGGGGGGGTGGGGGGTCAGGATCAGATCTTCACTTCACGACAAATAGTTGAGAAATCATGGGAATATAACAAAGATCTGTATTTAACACGTTCGCTGCCACGCTACTTTGGCATGATCTGTTCCCCTACGCCGAGCAGTTTTCCTTCTTCAAGGTCAGTACGATAATCTCGTTACCGGAGGTAAACGTCCTACGAGTATACTCGTAGTTGGCTTGTACAGAGCATATACGTTCTATGGGAATACACAGTTTTGAAGCTAGCCCCACAAGCCAAGCATTTTCACTTCTTCAAGGTCACTACAATAATCTCGTTCCCGGCGGTAAGCGTCCTACGAGTATACTCGTAGCTGGCTTGTGAAGCAGGTTTACCCACTACGAGTATACTCGTAGTTGGCAGCGAACGTGTTAAGTTTTGTAGATCTGGAAAAGGCATATGACAAGGTGCCAAGAGAGAAGCTATTCCAAATGCTACAGTTATATGGTGTCGATGGGGCATTATATCAAGCAATACTTAGTCTTTATTTGAGTTGTAAGTCAGCAGTTAGAATTGAAGGAAGTACAGGAAGATGGTTTAATGTTAAATCTGGTGTCAGACAAGGATGTACATTATCCCCCTCTCTTATTCATTATCTATATGGATCACATTATGAAGGAAAGTGGTATTAAACATGATATCAAAATTGGAAATGTTAATCTCAGCTCTTTGTCTTAGGCAGATGATGTTATACTTCTAAATAAATCTGCTACAAGTCTGCAAGATTCCCTGACTAAATTGAATAGCTGTTGTAATAGATATGGTATGAAGGTCAGCATTAAAAAGACAAAGACAATGAAAATAGGCAGAAACATTGAAAATATCAACTGCATTATGAATGGAGAACCTATAGAAGAAGTAAAACATTTTAGCTACTTAGGCACGATTTTTAGTAAAGATAGTAAATTAAATATGGAAATAGATAACAGAATCAATAAAGCTGGTATGGTAGGAAGTCAACTGAATAAATTCATATGGAATAAGAGAGAAATTAGTCGGAACACTAAATTAGCTGTATACAAGACAGTGTTTAAATCAATTTTAACTTATGGATCTGAGAGATGGGTCAGAAGTTGACCACTTGACCAAAGACTAGAGACCGCAGATATGAGAGTCCTGAGAAAGGTTAGAGGCATGAACAGATGGCATCAATGACAATATCATATTAAAAACGAGGATATTAGGAAAGATCTTGACATTGTCAGCATCCAGGAATGCATTAGCAGAACTAATCTCAGGTGGTATGGTCACTTAAACAGAATGGGCGAGGAAAGATTAGCAAACAAGTGTTCTACGCCAGGTTGGCAGAAAAAAGACCCAGAGGAAGACCAAGATATAGGTGGAATGATACAGTAAAAAGTGCTTAGAAGATGGAAATATAAGACCTGATAATATTGGAGTCTTGACATAAATTTAATAGACTGATTTGGAGGAAAATTGTAGATAGGAAGTTAGTAATGATGTAAATGTTTCATGTAGTACTATCATATCCTACACCCCTTGAGGGTGTATATCAGAAATATGATGATGATGATGAATTTAAAGTTCAAAGGTTACATAGCAAAAATTGCAACTACAACTTAGAGGATAATTAATTCAATAATAAAATTAGATTGGGATATATTTGCCGAACATTTTAATAACAAATTAAGCTGACTAGTTTTGTCAGCTTAATTCTAGGCATGAAATCAGGTCAAGAAAGAAGCATAAATGAGTACTAAATGTTATACAAATTCAAAAAATTCAAAAGACGCGTTACATCAAATGCATCAAGCATGTGCGATATCAGACATTGTTATTCTGTAATTTGCAGCGAAGTTGAATTCTGGTGTCATAAGTGATCTTATGAGGGTCTTCCATATGTCAGCAAGGATTATCCCTTGGTTCCACTTGAGGCTGCCTTTGCTTCTTTGAAGTTTTGGTTACGAAAGTGTTCCTCTAAATATGGCATAGAACTTTTGTTCCATTCAATGTTGTGATTGGTATTCGAGAAATGAAGGGCTAACCCGGAATTATCTTTTCTGGTATTATTAACATCTCCAATGTGTTGTATTTTTCTTATTTCCAAACTTCTGGAAGTTTGTCCTACGTAATTTGAACCACATGAACAAGGGATGTTGTAAATGCCAGGCTGTTTGAAGAAAGCCTTGTTATCTTTTGGTATTCATAACAAGTTGTGGACTGTCTTAAATGGTTTGAAAGTTACTCTTAGTTCATATGGTTTGAGAAATGTTGCAATCTTCTGTGAAACTCCCAGCCTAAGGAATGGCAATGGAAGATTTGTATTGAGTTCCTTTGGATTGCTGTTGGGAGGGGTTGGACAAAAGTATCTTTTGAATTAAATTTTTTAGATAGCTGTTGTCTTTCATGGTTTCTTATATGTGAGTTAATTCATCCTTGAGAGTTTTCTCTTCTGTTATGATGCGAGAAGCTCTATTTTTGAGCCTATGTATGATACTCAACTTTTGAGATATATGGTGTGAAGAAAAAGTGCAGGTACTGGCCAGTGTGAGTCGGTTTGCAGTAAACTATTAGGTTGATATGTCCATCTATTAATAATTAGAAGATATGTTTATATTTATTTAGAGGTGTTTATATAGAAGATATTATCATAATATTAATCCTACCGGCTATGCCATTATTTAAATGTAGGATTTATAATTATTTGATATAGCCTGTCTATAGAGATGATCTCTGTTCAACAATTATTTTTTTTATTATTTCCGAGTGTACGTATATATTATTATATGCACAAAGGTTCACTCTGATTGGTGCAGTGACCTTAACTCCTTCTTTCAGAATCCAAATAATCACTGACTCAAAACCAAAATACAAAACAAACACATTTAATATAACAAAAACAATATATATATATATACACTTCAAACAAATATTACAAAACTAGCTACAAATTTAATTGGATCCAAGGCCTTTTTATAAAATAAACTTACACTTAAGACTAGACTAAACACTTTGTTTGCACAATGACAAATGTTCGTAGTCAGTTTCTCTCTCTGTCAAGGCCATTTTCCGAAGATATATGACCTTATTCTTCATTTTCACAGGATTCTTTTTCTTCACTCTTGTAACACACAATTCTTCCTAACTCAATTCTGTCTCTTTTTAGTAGAAATAATAGTTAGACCTGGTGTCCTTAATACAGATGAAACTTCCTAATCAGAGTTTTTTCGAACATTCCTTTAGAACATAAATAGAAATTTCTTCTTTTATTCACTAATGGACAGTCTTAACTCTTCCACTTTAAAAAAATTCACAGTTCTACGATTCCCTTTTTGGAATCTACTATAAATCTTCCAATTAGCGTTTCCTCCAATATTTCTTTTAAAACACCTATAGCATATTTCCCTTTTATTTATCAATACTTATTCCACTTTAAACTTCATACTTCCATGATTCCCTTTTCGGAATATACTTTTAATTTTCCTCCGAATGTCACATAAAAAAACTAAATGTCCCCCCGAATCTAAATGTCTGCCAGCCTGTGTTCTAATTTCTTTCGAACGCTATCTTGTTTACTCTCTCATTGCATCAATACCGAACTTGTTAGCTGTCAATCACACATCAAACTTCTCGGTGAGCATGCGCACTCCGTGAAAGTGGCAAGCAAGAAACAAAATACAATGGCTGACACGGTGTCTCCATTAGCGACAAGAGAATGTCTTCATAAAACACAACTTTTGATAATTTTAAACTACAATAAAATTCCTGTAAGTAATACAAATATCAAATCCAGTAAGTATATACATTTTTAACTGCTTTACATTTCATTTTGACAAAATAACATCAATAATGGGCACATCGCAAGTGCCAACAATGTGTTATGAAAACAAAACTAATAAATATTCTAACATAAACAATACGTAAAAATATTCAGAATTTTAAATTATGATTATTTTTACACATCCACTTGTTTTGTTATTAAAGTATCTAAAAATGGTAATTTTCTATCTCTCTCAAATTTCTAAGGTGAACGTTATTTTTTGATGGAAAGAGTTTATCTTAGATAAGAAATTAAAAAGTGCTGCTTCTGTGTTTCTCCATATGATGAAAATGTCATTGACATATCTCCACCAAACAACTGGTTTTGGGTCTAATTGTGAAAGAACATCTTTTTCTAGTTTCTCCATAAAATAGGTCTGCACAAAGGGGGGGGGGGGGGTTAGAGGGCTACCCATAGCAAGACCGACTAATTGTTTGTATATTGTTCCATTCCATTTGAAGAAATTTGATTTTAGACAATGTCTGAAAAGAGAAGTAATATCTTGAGGATACCGGTTGTCCAAAATGTTGATGACTTCATCCACTGGGAAGTTGGCGAACAAGGACACCACATCTAGGCTGGCGAGAATGTCTGTTTCTGGGATTGAGACATTTGTCAGCTTTTCGATGAAATGTTGTGTATTTTTTATATACGTGTCAGAATTACGAATATGTGCCTTCAGGAGAGCAAGACAAGGTATTTTGACAATAAGTAAGTGAGAGAGTTTATTCCATCCACTATAGGAAGTAGGGGTATTCCAGTTTTGTGACTTTAAGAGAACCATATAGTCATGGTGTCAGTGGATGTAACAAGTTTAATTTCCGTTTTAGGTCTGTTAGCCAACTGTCCATATTGTGTAAAAGGTTATTTGTTTCATTATGGTTCATCATGTGGGATCAGAATCCAATTCACTGTAAGTGGATGTGTCCGAGAGTAACTCCGTGATCTTTGTCATGCAATCTCGGGTGTGAGATTCCTTTGTATGCCCTTAGGATGATAATTTTTTTGTTTTGCTTCAAATTGGACAGAGCTCTTTTTTCTAAAGGTTTACTGCAAACTGACTCACACTGGCCGGTATCTGCACTTTTCCTCTTCACACCATATATCTCAAATGTTGAGTATCATACATAGGCTCAAAAATAGAGCTTCTCGCATCATAACAGAAGAGAAAAATCTCGAGGATGAATTAACTCACATATAAACCATGAAAGACAACGGCTATCCAAAAAATTTAATTCAAAAGATACTTTTCTCCAATCCCTCCCAACAGCAACCCAAAGAAAATCAATACAAATCTTCCATTGCCATTCCTTATGCTAGGTAGTTTCACAGAAGATTACAACACTTCTCAAACCATATGAACTAAGAGTAACTTTCAAACCATTTAAGACAGTCTGCAACTTGTTATGATCACTACAGGATAACAATGTTTTCTTCAAACATCCTGGCGTTTACAACATCCCTTGTTCATGTGGTTCAAATTACGTAGGACAAACTTCAAGAAGTTTGGAAATAAGAAAAAAAGAACACATTGAAGACATTAATAATAACAGAAAAGATAATTCCGGGTTAGCCCTTCATTTCTCGAATACCAATCACAGCATTGAATGGGACAAAAGTTCTATGCAATATTTAGGGGAAGACTTTTTTTATTATTTCATGGCACTGCCAGGGAGTCCAATGACTCATCCAGGAAGGGCACCTGCTCTACAACTTTGTCTCAACCACTCATCCACAGCTGACTGAAACTACACCACCAACACTAGTATTTCCACAGACAATCACAAACATTCATGCCCACGGCAGGATTCGAACCCGCACCTTTTGGCTGGAGAGCGGATACACTAAACACTTGGCCTTTCGTAACTGAAACTTCAAAGACGCTACTGTGGTAATCCATTCAAAAGGCAGCCTCAATAATCCTTGCTGACATATGGAAGACCCTCCTAAGATCACTTAGCACAGCAGAATTCAACTTCGCTGCAAATTACAGAATGCATTTGCATGACACTTACATCACACACACACACTCCATGCGTTTGATGTAATGCATCTTTTGAATTTGTATAACGTTTATGTTTCTTTCTTGACCTGTTTTAAGCTGTTTTTATCACCTTATGTATGCCCAGACAAAGCCAACAGTCAAAAACTAGTCAGCTTAATTTGTTATTAAATTCTTTGGCCAATATATCCCAGTCTAATTTTATTATTGAAATAAAGTCGGTAGTCAAAAAAATAGAATTATTAGAGGATAATTGTGAGGTTGAAATGAACATTGACAAGTGAGGATGAGGAAAGACCTGACTACTGTGCACAGATTTGATCTGAGTTCCAAAGAGAAAAGAGACACAGAAGCTATGTTAAGGATACAAAGGAAGGTTACAAAAATGATAACAAGATTATGGAATGTAGATCATAAGGAAAGATTGAAAATTCAAAGACTCAGACAGTAGTAAACAGGAGAAAGAGGAATGATATGATAGAGACCTATAAACTTCTAAAACAGTATGTTGAGGATTACCTGTTACACAAACCTAAGGAAGAGTGACATGGCAACCTGTGACTCAAATTTTGGCTTTACACTTTCAGCCAACTGTCTAAAGAACAGATCTTTGTTCTCCTACAATTCCAATCATTTCCAATTTTGGGGAAAGAAAAAAAGAAACATGCACCAGTTGGGACATTGAAAAATAACTAATGAATTTAATGCCTTTATTTCCTGACATCTCACAAGTAAGGTTATTTTTCACTTTTTTTTTTAATTTGGATGTTTGTTTGTTTTAACTCTACTAGGAACAAATCTTATATTAAACATGCCCTAAGGTTAAACTATATTGTCCAAGCCAGAGCATACATAATAATAAGAAATCAAAGTAGATTAAAGACAAGAGTATCTTCGTCCTTGATTCCCTGCTAGTATCAAGAAAAAAGTTGCTCATTTTCCCACTTGTTAATTGACAACAACTGCAGTGTAATGCTCTTATGCAACTTTTCATTAACCATTGTTTTCAAAAGATTCTGAGAGATGTTGCCCAGTATGTATTACTATGACTATCACATATGATATTGTGTTATGCTTTTAGAGGATATTATTCTTCAATTATTATCATTATTATTATATGATACTGGAGTCCAAAGACTCATTGAGGGAGGGGGGGGGGCACCTATACTCTACAACTCTCCATCTCCACCACTCACTACAGCGAGCCACCATCATAATCTACACCAGTGCCATCTACCACCCACCACCACCACTAGTATTTTCAAAGACAATCACAAATATCCATGCCCACAGGTGGGATTTGAACCTGCAGCCTTTTGGCTGGAGAGTGGATATGCTAACCACTCAGCCAACCAGGCCGACAATCAATCAATCAATCCACTCATAAAATTATTTCTTTTTCTTTCATTATATTTCTTTTAAATTCCCTTAGCTTCTACAGAGTGTCCAGTTTAAATAGAGAGAGAGAGAATGTGTGCGTGTGTTCACACATGATGCACTGATATCTGACACTTAATTACAGAGGATGGAAAATGCAAAAGAGAGATTAGGAAAGAAACTGAAATTACAAAATAAATTTTTTATCGGAGTTAAAAATACTGGATGTTTGTGACATCACTACTGACATCAAGAGAAATAAACAAAAACTAGACAAAAAATTATTAATGCTTCATTTAGTCCACTCTTCTAAATAGAGTGGAAATGTAGACAATAAACAACAAACATATTAAAAGGATTGAAGAAGATTAGAAGCACTACAATATTGCCATATCACTACAACATTTCGTGCTTATAAGGCACTTAATCTGACTGGATCAATTCACTGATAATAAATCTCATTTAAAAATTATTCTATAAATTAATTTTATCACTTGTGAAAGTGATAAATCACTTATATCACTTATATCTGGGATCCAATTTTTGGATCCCAGATATAAGCACTGTGTCTAAAAGACATGAAAAAATATGTTCATCTTGGATTCCCAATGTTTGTATTACTTTTTGGTGGGTAGGAGATTTATCTTGCATTTTTGCAGAGATCCAGACAAGCATTTTTTCCATTTTAATTTATTGATTTATTTAGATAATGTTAAAAAATATTCATTCTTGCCTGTTCAAAACATCAAACAGTTTTTTTATGAATTTATATAATTACATATACTCTCATTTTCCAACCTTTTTTATGGCATGTCTCAAAGTATTATTGCCATCTGAAGCATCAATCACAACTGATCCAAGGAAACCTAATATATAGCGCTCTTTTGCAGGCTCTTCTCCTTTACCTGAAAATAATTTAGTAGTCATATTTAATTGCATTATTTGTAGTTTGCACCATTTTAATAAAAAAGCAATAGTTTTAAAAAATACAAGAATACTTCCAAAATTCGAAAATATGCCACCTCCCATACTCAGAATTATTACATAAGTTCTGAACAAAAAAATGACTAAGACTAAAGTTTAAAACCAAAATACAGTGGATATATTGTTCAATGTGCTGCAAAGATTTTGAGTTAGCTTCTACACGGTGATCAAAATTAAAGTAAGCCTGTTTAAGACCTTATAGTGCACCACCCATTGATCGAAATGCTGTGATGTGATGCATGTGTGCAACACATGGAAAGTTATCAGGATGATCTGATAAAAAATCCTATCTTTGATAAATCCCAAGCCAGAAATCACAGAGGGTGAGATCAGGTGAAAAGGGAAACTGTGCAGTGGAAAATGCATGGCTGATCACTCTAGCTTCCATGAAATGTTCTCAAAGAACCTCCAGTATGAATCGACCAATGTGTAGAGGGGCCCCATCCTGCATAAAAATGACTGGATCAATGCACAAGTGCTGCTGTATCTGTAGCACAACAAAATTGTTTATCATATATGATACCACGCAGTAATTGAGTAGGCCAAAGGACCCGACTAGCAAATGACCTCAAAGAAAAATAATCCAATGATAAACGAAGCTGTAAACCTACACCAGACAGTAACTTTGATTGAATGGAAAGGAATTTGTTGGATTGCATGTGGGGTTTGAGTAACCCATACCCAGCAATTGTGGGTATTCACAGCTTCATTCAGGTGAAAGTGAGCCTCATCTCCCCATAAATGAACTGGGGCAAGGAACGTTAAAGCGAATGTCAGTTGACTTTCAAAGTCCTGTGGACACAACTTCTGTGTCAGGGTTATCTTGAATGGGAAGACATGCAGAATCTTCCAGAGAGTTGTGTAAGAAATATCCATGTCTCTTGATACAGCACATGAACTGCAGAAACCAATGGCCTGCTCCACAATGACAGTAGCTACTTCATTCATTTGTGAACTAATTGGTTTGTGACCTCTGCTAGGTCTAACTTTCACTGATCCTGTTTGTTCAAAATGACTACTCATTTGTCGCAGAGCACATGGAGATAGCAGATCTCAATGACATTTGTTCAGGTGACAAAAATTCACAGAGTGCAGCAACAGCATCCAATTCTTTGTTTAAGCTACAGCTTCACTAGCAAAGCAGGTTTTTTTCCCCTTCATTCTGGTTATTAATACCATCTCCAGTGATTGCACTAAACATGCAATCACTGGGGATGGTATTAATAACCAGAATGAAGGAAAAAATCCTGTGTCCATCTTTGTAAACCCTCCTGGCACCTGCCAAATTTAATTATATGCAAATTCCATGTATTTGGTGTTTGCAATGCCACGTGAATCTTGGAACTGTTTTTTTTCTTCCTCTCAGTTATCGCATCTGCATGACACAATGTAGTCCTGCAAAGTTTTGCAGCATTTGAATCACTGGGTGGGGCTCCAGATTGGCATTGCTCTGGTTTTGCACATATAATTTGCATAGATAATTTTTCATTATATTTTGACAGCTGGTGGAACAGTATGGCCTTCCTTGATAAGTTCCTAACTCTCTGGAGGTCTCTCTTAATAAAAAAAATAATAATAATAATAATAATTATTATTATTATTATGTATATATTATTATTATTTTAGTAACCTCCAGTGGAAGTTCGTAAGAATTTGCAGTGGTGGGGCTGCAATGCTACCTGCCCAAACTGCATATAAATCATGCATTTGCCTCCACTACGTTATCCCCACTAGGTAGCAGTTTGGTGCGGTCTGCAATGAATGCAGCTCCAGCATTGGGTATACTAGCCAGTAGTAATACTAGTCCTAGTCTGCACAGCACATTGTTGCAAAATACAACTACTGCTATTTTTGACAGCTGGTGGAACAGTATGGCCTTCCTTGATAAGTTCCTAACTCTCTGGAGGTCTCTCTTAATAAAAATAATAATAATTATTATTATTATGTATATATTATTATTATTTTAGTAACCCCCAGTGGAGGGGCTGCAATGCTACCTGCCCAAACTGCATATAAATCATGCATTTGCCTCCACTATGTTATCCCCACTAGGTAGAAGTTTGGTGCGGTCTGCAATGAATGCAGCTCCAGCATTGGGTATACTAGCCAGTAGTAATACTAGTCCTAGTCCGCACAGCACATTGACTATTGCAAAATACAACTATTGCTACAAAATGAATTACATATTTTTCGAAAGATAAGACACACCCCAAATTTATGAGACGATTTTTAGAAAAAAATATTTTATTATATAAAGATATTTACAAATTCTTACTTAATTTTTATTTATTGTTACAATCATTTGTATTAGCAATATTCAGTTCATCTTCACTCTCGGTATTATCACTCATCTCGTTAATGTCACCGTTCGTATTACTTTCATCTGAGCTATTGTTGTCACTCCCTTCAAAAACTGCATCATCTTCGGTACCATCCATCACATTACTTATCCCACATTCTTAAATGACTTTATAATCATCTCTTCTTTCACAGCTTCCCATGAATTTTTCACCCAGGTACATAATTCTGAAATTGTTGGCCGTTTCATACGTCCTGTTGCTGTAACATCGTGATTTGGCTTTGCCATCCATTTGTTCCACTCTACCTGCATAAAATTTTTGAATGGTTTATTAATAGATCCATCGAAGGGTTGTAATTGACCTGTAAGGCCTCCAGGAATGACAGCTAATTCTGTATTCATTTCTTTTAGAAGCTTCTTTGTTGATTATGTTTTATGTGCTCTGAATTGATCCCACACTAACATTGCAGGGTTTTTAAACAATGCACCTGGACGTTTTGCCCATAGCTTTTGTATCCATAATTTCATTCCTGTTTCGTCCATCCAGCCTTTATCTTGAACGTGGATAATAATGCCAAGAGGAATTTCATCTCTCAGTAACGTTTTTCTCTTGAAGATTAACGTGGGAGGGCAGTTTTGTTCCGTCCACACAACAAGCTAAAACTACAGTGTAGCGAGTTTTTTCGTGACCTGTTGTTTTGATCACTATTGATTTGGTGCCTTTTGAATCTACTGTCCGATTTGAAGGAACATCGAAAGTTAGAGGCACTTCATCCATGTTAACAATTTGATTAAGCTCAAAGTTAAATTTCTTTTTCGCTGATATGACAAATACATGGAATTCTATAATTTTAGCTTCAGCTGGCATTTTTTGTGCTAGAGTGGTTTTTGTACGCATGCATTACCAGTGTCTTTTCATAAATCTAAAGCACCAAGATGGTGATCCAGTAAAATCTAAAATTCCATTAGCAGTTGCCCATTGTTTCACTTCAAAAATTATAATTTTTTTCGTCGAAACAGATATTCCGATGTTTCGATGATTTTTTACCCAATTTTTCATTTGTACTTCTAATGGCCATTTTTCTAGGTGCGAACGGAATGTTTTCTTGTGTTTACATAGCAGTTTCAATAGTTCCTCTTGTTTTCTCCACTCACAAACCATTTTTTTCTGTTTGTGGTGAACCAAAATGTCTTTCTGCTGCTCTGTTTCCATATTGTTTTGCATAATTTATCACATTTAATTTATAACTCACATTATATGAAAGTCTTTTTTGTTTTACACTGATTTTTTTTAATTTTAAGATAATTTTAACGACTTATAAAAAATAATTCAGATAATTGAACAGTACAAAAGCGCATATGTTTACACACTAATGACTATTGACGCTCTAAATCACTGATTTAGAGCATCACTGTCACCCACATGCAGCGAGATAACTTAGGTATCTACCTTCAGTGGCGTACTTACTAATTTTATTAACATATTGCGCCAGTAACTGAACTTCGGTACAGTGTAAAGATTCGTATTTTAATGTTACCTTTGGACCATAAGATGCACCCCAATTTTCAGTCGATTTCTCTATATAAAAAGTGCATCTTCTGGTCCGAAAAATACAGTATATAAAATACTGAGTAGTATTGTATTGCAAACAAGAAAATAGCAGTTTTTAGATGCATATATAAAAATTTAAGAACAACGATAATAAAAGAGGAACTTTCATTTTATACTAGAGGGGGCTGCAGCCCTGCAGCGTTTATGGACGAGCCACCACTGGCAACCTCCGTGGTGTCAACAGATTCATTCTGGGAGGTCCACTCAACCCACATATGTCTATTGTAATGAGCTTTGAAGTTATTTACACTACTTACATTCATGATGAACTCCGGCAATGCATTCCACTCGCTAACAACTCTCCACATAAACAATCTACTCCTGGCATCCTTCTTCACCACATCTTTATACAACTTCCAGGGATGACCCTGGAAAAGGGATGACCTCTTCCCATCTTAACATCCACTCTTTTATAATTCCTTCTGTATTAATCTGATAGAATCCCTTAACTAACTTGAAGGTCTCTATCATATCTCCTCTTTTCCTCCTATCTACCAACCTCTGTAATCCACATTCTCTTAAACACTCCAGTCTTGTTATCACTTGGTTATTCATCTTTGGACCCTCTCTAGTGTTTCCACATCAAAATGAAAACTAGGTGACCAAATCTGAGCATAATAGTCCATTTGTGATCTGACCAATGCCTTATAATAGAAGCACCACCACATCCTTATCCTTACACGTCAATGTACTTTTCATCACAGCAGCAATACAATGTGCAGTCTTTGCAACACTTGCGATGTGCCCTTGGAACTTCAGTCCACCATCCGCCATCACTTCAAGATCTCAAATCTCATTCAGCTCCACCAATACAGTACATAGAGCTATATTTCTGTATCCCAAAGTGTAACAACTTGCATTTATTAATATTAAAATTGCAACCCCACCCATTTGTCCATGTAAAAGTCTATTCAAATCTTCCTGTAGAGAATTAATATTAGCACTGCTCCTGATGATTCTACCTAACTTTGTATCATTGGCAAACATTTGAAGAACCCCAATCAATCAACATGAAATATCATTAACAAATAAGTTAATCAGTAGGAACCCAAGAACAAAACTCTGAGGCATGCCTTCTGCCTGCTCCATCATACACAATTTGCTGCTATCTTTCAGAGCCAATCTCCAATCCATTTAAAAAATATACTATATATTTCTATCATCTGCAGCTTGTATATCAACTTATGTGGTAATCGATCAAATGATTTTGCAAAGTCCAGGAATATCACTATACATGATTCTCCCTTATCCAACACATTCATCACTTATCATAAAACATAAGCAGATTCCTAAAATAAGACCTGCCTGTCACAAACCCATGCTGACCATCATAGAGAATCTTATGTCCATTAACCCAATCCTGTATTGTATTTCTAACCAATTTTTCCAACACTTTGATCACAACTGCAGATATACAAATCAGTCTATAATTGGAAACTTCTGTTTGCCAACCATGCTTGTGGAGAGGTATTATTCTACCTTCTTTGCACTCCTTAAGAACCCTCCCCAGTGCAAGACTTTCAACCAGGTCAAGGGCATGGCTAACTCTTTTGCACATTATTTAAAAATGTGATATGTCATACACATCCATTTCCACAGCCTTATTAACATCTAATCCAAGCAACACTTGATAAACCTCTGATTCTTTCACTTTTAATTCTCCTAATCCTTGCCTCCCTTCTACATGTTGCACAGAATCATTCACACCACCATGACAGATGCTGACGAAATATTTGTTAAATAATTCCACTATATCATTTGCTATGGTTACTCTGTTACCATATCTATCTACCAGTATCAACTTGTCATAATTATTTTTTCTCTTGCTATATATATATATATATATATATATATATATATATATATATATATATATATATATATATAAAATATTTTTTTTAAATAACGAAACCTGTGGTGAGTTCATAATTAAAAGAAACACACGTATTAACCACAGTGAAAATTATTTAATTGTAAATATTTCATTCTAAGTATCTTAGGACATCATCAGTACAGTAGTTTAAACGATAATACGAATAACATACAGTTAGGGCGCATGATTACAATAGAATCTGATAAAACGTGCGTAACGTGTTACAGAAGTTAAAAAAAAAAAAAAAAACTAATAATAATTATTAATAATAATAATAATTTTACACAATTTTGTATGAGAATTTCCCATACTTTAGGAATAGTAAGAACGTCATACATTACACCACAGGTTTGGTTATTTAAAAAAGTTTTATTCCTTCACGGGAAAATGACAGCGCTGAAGACAAACTTACTAGGAAAAATTTTAAATCTCTTTTTTAAAAAAGTGCAGATGTGATAATCTCATTCCAACCTTCGCAAAACTGAAGGAAGTCATCAAATTTCCAGGTGCCCATAAAATTTATCAAAAAGCTAGCCATTCCTTACTACTCGATCAGTTATGAGTTTCTAAGCATGAATTAGCAACAAACAATTTAAAATTACAGAACTAGAAACAGACTTGTCAAATACGTTAAATCAAGAATTGCTACAATTCAGTGGTGCACCCAGGGAGGGGGCTAAGGGTCTCTGCCCCCCCCACCCAAAAAAAAAAAAGAAAATCTTTTTTTTTTGAAAAACACTAGAAAATTTTTTAAAAATCTTTTCCTAATTAAAATTTATTTTTTAAAATTTATGTTGTATCTCTATTTATATACTAGTTGTCATGTATTGGCAATCACTGCAGATGCTCAGTCATAGTTCATATGCGATGTGTAGTGTGTATTCGTAAACCGTCTACTCAGCTCGCCCCCCCACCCCAAGATTAAATCTTGAGTGCTTGGGCCCCCTCCAAGATTAAATCCTGAGTGCACCACTGCTACAATTAATAAAAAGTGGGCTGAGTTTGATAAAAAAAACTCAGCCCGCTTTAAAGCCAGTTTAGAAAACCTCTTGCTCCAACACACTGACATAATGGTCAGTTTTGACGTCTCCTGCCTATTCACTAATGTCCCACTCAAAGAAACTCTAGAGCCCATCCAAGCCAAGTTTCCTCCCGATATCTCAGCCCTATTTCAGTTCACAATGAACTCAGGCTATTTCGTTTGGCAAGGAAAATTCTACAAACAGATAGAGGGGGACAGCCATGGGTTCTCCACTCTCCCCATCCTTGGCCAACTTTTATATGGAGACTTTTTGAAGAGAAAGCCTTAAACTCAGCTTGACAAAAACCTACCATATGGCTTCGCTATTTTGATGATGTGTTTGCTATTTGGCCATATGGCCTGGATACACTCCTCTTCTTCTTAACACACTTAAACAACCAACACCCCAGAGTCCAGCTCATCTTAGAAAAAGAGGAAAACAACACCCTCCCCTTCCTAGACACTTTAATCACTTGCCAGCTTGATGGATCTGTGGTTTTCTCTGTTTACAGAAAACCCACCCATACTGGCAGATACATTCACCAGCAATTCCCCCCACCCTCACAACAATATGGGGTTATAAAAACACTATATAAAAGGGCAAAATTAATCTGCTCAGATGACAAGGCCCTAACCATTGAACTAAACTACATCCTCAACACTTTCTTAGCCAATGGCTATAACTCCTAAAAAATCCCAAGACTACTAAAACCAGTAAACCACAACCCCCCCCTCCACAATAAAGATTACACCAAATCTATCACCATCCCCTACATCCAGGACACCTCTGAAAAAATAACCAATATCCTCAAAAAATATGACCTTACTTCTTGTTATAGACCATATAAAAAGTTGGCATCCCTTATCCGCTCTACCAAAGACCAACCACTTCCCCTAGACCTACCTGGTGTATACCAGGTCCCTTGCAGCTGCAAATTGTCCTACTTTGGCCAAACAGGCAGGACAGCAAATATCAGGATTTCAGAATACAAAGACTACATCCGGTTTCACCAGTACAGCCACTCTGGGCTGGCAGACCATGCCTTAGATACCCACCATAGAATTCGTTGGAAGAAAACTAAAATAATACACCGCAGCAAGTTTAAGTACGAAAGATTATTCAAGGAATCATCAGTAGCTCTAAAAAACGATTCAAACCTCAACAAATTTGGGTGCATGAAACTACCCCAAATTTGGGAGACTTACGTTATGAGAACTTCAGCCCAACTGCCAAGACAACAAAATTAGCCCGCCAGAGGGCACCATAAGGACTTTAGGAACAATATTAGTTTCTTGCCTTCTTCCTCATTTGCTTTTGTTAGTGTCTGCATGCACATACCATATTTTTATGTTCCTGAAGATGACAATGTGACGTTGCCGAAATATAGAAGTTATTCATTAAAGTTGCCTTTAAATAATAATCTTCATATGCGTTGTTAATTCCGTGAGCTAATTACTAGTTATGTATGACCAACGTATAAGCCTTGCTACTAGAATAAATATCCCACCGTCAGAATTGAAAGCTATTATATCCTTAAAACGTAATAAAAACATAATCATTACCAGAGCTGATAAAGGAAATACCACTGTGGTTCTTAATACCAATTCATATAACCGAAAAATGAATTTACTTCTTCAAGATCGTAATACTTACACCAAATTGGATTATGATCCTACAAAACGTGAACTTAGAAAATTAAATAAGCTACTTAATGAAACTTCCTCCTTAGATGAAGAAACAATCAAAAAACTTAAGACATACCATGCCAGACCTCCTAGAATTTATGGCTTACCTAAGCTACACAAAACTAATGTTCCACTCAGACCCATTGTAGACTGTATCAGCAATCCAACTTACAAGTCATCAAGATTCTTATGTAACCTTCTCCATCCTCACATAGGCCACTCAGTCTCTTCAATCAAAAATTCTGCAGAGTTTCACACAAAAATGAAAGACCTTCAACTGTCAAAAGCTGACTTGTTAATCAGCTTCGACGTTGTCTCCCTCTTCACAAACATTCCCCATAAAGAAACAATAGAATTACTAACTCGAAAATTTCCGTCTGATATAGTTGAATTGTTCAAGTTTGTTATTGCATCAGGTTACTTCACCTGGAAAGATCAAATTTACAAGCAAGAGGAAGGAACAACAATGGGATCTCCTTTAACACCAAACCTAGCAAACTTGTTTCTAGAACACCTTGAGGAAAAAATATTCACTTTTGAACCCAAACCAAAAATTTGGTTAAGATATGTCTATGACGTATTTGCAGTCTGGGATCATCCCGAACATGAATTACAACTGTTTCTAGATAAAATTAACCTTCTTCATCATCGCATTGACTTTACATTAGAAAAACATTCTCCACAGGGTATCTCCTTTTTGGATTTACACATTCAAAGAAAAGAAGATGGTTCAATCGCCACGTCTGTCTTTCGCAAGCCTACATTTTCAGGTCACTACATTCACAATTCTTCCGCTCATCATCCATCTCAGAAATCTGGCATTATTAAATCATTAGTTTCCAGAGCATACAAATTCTGCTCCTCTGAAGAATCTCTAAACCAAGAATTAGAAGTAATCAAAAATATAGCCATCCTAAATTGATATAATCCTAAAACAACTCAAAAAATCATCAGTCACTTTCCCACACATCAAACCAGACAAGAAGTCCATAGGATTGCCATTCGGCATCTCCAAACGTCTTTCTAAAATTATGAAGAAATACAATTTTGCCACTACTTACAAACCTATCAACCAAATTTACAACTTGTTACCTTCTTCTAAGGACAAACGCTCACCTTTGATGTTGCCTGGCATTTATGAGATTCCATGCTCATGCAAATTGTCTTACTTTGGACAAACAGGTTGATCTGTTCAGAAACACATCTCGGAACATCAAGACCACATTCGTCTTTTTAAACCACAGAAATCTGGCCTCTCTCAACACAGAATTGAAAATCCAAGCATAGGATCCATTGGGAAAAGTCTAAACTTTTTCATAGATCTTTATATAAACATCAACAACAAATATAGAGAAAGTTCTGAAGCCCTACTACACACACCAAATATAAACCGCAACGACATTCTTACTGGAATTATTATGGAAAATTGTCATACAAAATTGTGTAAAATAATAATTTTTTTTTTTTTTTTACTTCTGTAACACGTTACGCACGTTTTATCAGATTCTATTGTAATCATGCGCCCTAACTGTATGTTATTCCTATTATCATTTAAACTACTGTACTGATGATGTCCTAAGATACTTAGGATGAAATATTTACAATTAAATAATTTTCACTGTGGTTAATACGTGTGTTTCTTTTAATATATAAAATAATATATCAATGTATAAAATAGTATTATGAATTACTTTAATATATATATACATAAATACATACACAAGTGCGCACACACACATACACACACCTTTTACCACAATTCACGGCATATACAAGTAAAATTTTTTATGAACAGTAGATTCAAGTTGTATTTCGTGAGCCCGGTCTTTATCAACTACTACCTGTTTCCAGATTTCCATCATCAGCAAACAACTGAATATCTCCCAGCCCCTTAAATCTTGCTCTATATCACTGATATGCAAATTAAAGTAGTGACCCTAGTAAAGAATCCTGAGGTACTCCACTAGTCACTCTCGTTCTCCTAGATTCCACACCACCATATACTATTATCTGGAATCCATCTGTCTGTCAGCCTTCTCCCTATCCATGCTACTGTTATATCAGAGAGTGACAGAAAGTCAAGGATATACAGAGGAAAAATGGAAGAAAAAGCCCTTGATCACTTACATTAATAGAGAAATTAGAAGAAAACAGCTACTGAATAGATATCAGCAAATTCTATGAATCTTCTAATCAAGTAAGTGCTAATTCATCTGTGTGTTGTAATCGGTCACTTCTTGAATATTGAACTGAAATTTTATATTGGCTTTATTAGTTGACCAGATATTTGTAAAATATGTGTCTACAAGTTTCACCAGTATTACTGTCTGGCTTCTTCAGGACATGTGTATTGGTACATGGAACTAACGTTTACTAGTAAAAAAAGAAAAATGGAGTAACACAGTCAAATAAATTAAAACGGCATGTAACATCTAAACATGGGACGTGGTGTATCAGTCATTGTTTATTGAGCGTGTTATATAGTTTTTGGCAAAATGAAATTCTGGTAAGCTGAGCAAACTTATTAGGCTTTTCCAGATGTCTTTCAGAATCATTCCTTGATTTCTGTTTAGGTTTTCTCTAGAGCAGAGTACAAAGTACAATGCCAACTTCATTGAAGTTTCTACATTGAAAATCCTCTTCTATATAAGGCATGGAGGTTTTATCACAACTGATGGTGTGGTTATAGATTGTGAAGTGATGGACTAATCCAGAAGTATCTGTTCTGTTGTTGTTCATGTCTCCTACATGTTCTTTTATTCGAATTTCCAGGCTGCTCGATGTTTGCCCTATGTAATTTAATCCAGAAGAACATGGAATGTTGTATACCTTTTCAAAGTGAATGACACATTATATGAACAACTTGATGGCTTAGCCATGGGCAGTTCCTTATCACCTCCCTGCACTGATCTGTTCATGGAAAAACTAGAAGCTGACATCCTTTCCAAATTAAACCCAAAGCTGTTGGTTTGGTGGAGATATGTAGATGTTTTCATAATTAGGAGAGGCACAGAAACAACCTTATTTGAACCCTTTCTTTTAAGGTTACACAGCGATCAGCATTCATATTTCCAAATTTAGGGACACAAAACGTGTTGAAATGATTATTTTGCTTATTATTAATAAAATAACACTTGACGTTTCAACCCCTGTATTGAGGTCATCATCAGAACGATACATGTGTATAGGAAACCAAGCTACATGCTCTTGCTCTCTATAAAGGTAAATTAAATCAACGCTGTTAATTAATCTTTCTTCTTAGCCCGACCTCTAGTGATAAATAAATAAATAAATAAATTAATTAATTAATTAAAAAACTACAATAAACTCTGTTAAAGTCCTCCTGTACTAAGATTACTAAGATTCTTCTGACAAAATCTGTATGGAAAATCTTGTATACTAAATTGAAACAAAAAACTAAGCAGCAACCTAAACAAAACGGAAAAACTGGCCCTCAAATCTCTAAAAAATAACCAGGATATTATAATCACCAAAGCAGACAAAGGAATGCCACTGTTGTTTTAGATAGGGCAACTTACATAGAAAAAATTAACCATTTGGTATCGGACCACAATACCTACCAAATGGTAAACTATAACCCCACAAAACGCATCAAAAAGAAAACAACTGAATTAATTAAATCCGTTAACACATGGCCAGAAGAAACAACTGAAAAACTAATACCTCATTATGCCAGCATGCCCAGAATTTATGGCCTGCCAAAAATACACAAAACAGACACACACACACCACTATGTCCGATTGTTGAAGGAATCGACAAATTACCACTTAGCCAAAAAATTAGCCACTATACTCAAGGAATTGGTAGGTCATTCCCCTTCCTACATAAAAAAATACACAACATTTCATAAACAAAATTAAAAAATTACACTCAACGACCAAGATTTATTAGTCAGCTTTGACATAACTTCCCTTTTCACCAATGTATCGATCAATGATACTATCTTGCTCCTACAGAACATATTTCCACACAACATCACGGCCCTCTTTTCCCATGTACTCCACTAAAGATATTTCGTGTGGCAAAACAATTTTTACCCTCAAAAAGAGGATAAAACCATGGGCTCACCACTTCTCCCCCCCCCTGCCAAATAGCTAACTTTTATATGGAAAACTTATAGTAACAACCTCTAGAGTCAGTATGCCTAAAGTCCAAAATTTGGCTCAGATATGTCAACAATATTTTCACCATTTGACCCAATGGCCGTGAAGCACTAAATACATTCCTTAGCCACCTGAACAAACAACATAAACGTATCCAATTCACCATTGAAAGGGGAAAAAAACAACTCTCTTCCATTCCTATACACACACTCGTCACACGTCTTCCCTCAGGCTGTCTCTCCTTCTCAGTCTACCACAAACCAACACATACACAGGCCAGTACATATACACACACAAAAATTCTTATCACCACCCACACAAAAACTAGGGATCACGAGCACCACCCTTAAACACAGAGCTCAAATGATTTGTTCAAATGAACAAGCTCTAAACCAGGAATACGAGATCCTCAACCATACATTTATGAAAAATGGATACAGTAAAAAAACTATTCACACGATCCTCCACAGAGATACCACTAAAAACAAAAAAGATTTCAAGAATGCTATTGCCATACCTTATGTTAGAGGTATTTCCGAAAAAACAGACAGAACACTACACAAATACAACATCAAAACCACCTTTAAACCCCTGACAAAATTAAGACACCTACTCAGTTCTTCCAAAGATCCTCTTCCACACCTAGCCCACCCAGGAGTTTACAAAATACAATGCACATGTAACCTATCATACATAGGGAAAACAGGGCGAACCATCCCAATTAGGAAGGATGAACACAAACGACACATTAAATATCTCCATTTTAGAAAAACCGGCCTTTCTGACCACGCACTCCAAACATACCACAGAATTGATTGGAAAGGTACCAAGTCCCTACACAGCACCAAAACCTGATTCAAGAGGAAATTTAAAGAAGCATGTGAAATGCTCAAACATAATCCAAATCTGAACAGAAATGATAGTCTAACCATTCCAAAGATGTGGAGGACCCATTTGCAACCTTTATAGCAACCAGAACAAGTCAAAGAAAAATCGCAATACAAGAAGACTCGGAGAAGTGGTTTTTTTCCCCCCTTAACATTCAATAGCAACTTGAACTGTCCAAGTCCAGAAGAATCTTAGTACAGGAGGACTTTAGCAGAGTTTATTGTAGTTTTTAATTTCATTTATTTATTCATTTTTAATTAAATTAATTAATTTATTTTTCATCACTAGAGGTCAGGCTAAGAAAAAAATTAATTAACAGCATATATTTAATTTACCTTTATAGAGTGCAAGAGCATGTAGCTTGGTTTCCTATACACATATATCATTCTGATGATGACCTCAATACTGGGATCGAAACGTCAAGTGTTATTTCATTAATAATAAGTAAAATAATCATTTCAACATGTGTGTTTTGTGTCCTAAATTCGGAAATATGAACCTTATTTTAATTTCTTACAAAAATAAATTCCATTCACCAAAAAAATACAGTTCATGTTAGAGCTTGAAAAGAATAGCCAAATGCCTTTTCTAGATACACTAATCAAGAAACATGAGGATGGACAAATCCAGCTCACAATCTATCGAAACCAACACACACACACACACACACACACACACACACACACACACACACACTGGACGTTACCTGCACATCAAATCGACTCACCATATTGCACAGAAACTCAGCATAATACATAGGCTTAAGAATAGAGTGATCAACATTATTCTCAGAAGAAAAAGATCTCCTAGATGAACTCACTCTCATGTCTCAGACCCTAGTAAAAGTTACCCAAGAAATATAATCAAAAAGATTCTTCATAGAAACCCTCCACAACAGCAATCTTCTGCCATGCAATATACATTGTCCATTATCATCCCTTATTCAGGCTCAGTGTCAACAAAAATTGCCAAATTTCTTAAGTCTTTCAACATCAGAGTTGCTCTCAAACCTGTCAAGACAATACGCCATATTTTAAGATCACCAAAGGACATTAATGCCTTCTTCAAATACGGAGGTGCATACAACATTCCATGTTGGAAATTTATTTTGCACTTGGTTAGACTATAATAAATTTAGTTTAATCCTTTATCCAAGTGTAAGCAAACAAAGTTTGCACCTGAAAATATCTTCAGGACTGAGGTAAGGTGGTGCAACACCACCAACACCATGTATAGGTAAATATGACCTCTCCTATTGCTTCTGACTTAGTATCTCCATGTTTGGGTCTGCCTCCCACTGACGAGATCTCAATAAAGGTCAAAACCAGTCTGGGTAGTGGCCCTTCCCTTAATGCACAGCAGTATACATGTCTGCAAGGAGATGTGCCTTGCATTATGGGAGATACTGAGACATGGAGTGATGAGAGCTTGGTCCACCTTTGCTCGGAGTTGCTAGTGTTGCACCACCTTACCTCAGTCCTGAAGATATTTTCAGGCACAAACTTTGTTTGCTTACACTTGGATAAAGGATTAAACTAAATTTATTACAACATTCCATGTTCCTGTGAATTAAATTACATAGGGCAAACATTGAGAAGCCTGGAAATTCAAATAAAAGAACATGTAGGAGATATGAACAACAAGAGAACAGATACTTCAGGATTAGCCCATCACTTCTTGATCTCTAACCATCCAGTGATTGGGATAAAAGCTCCATGCCCTATATAGAAGAGGATTTTCGATGTAGAAACTTCAAAGAAGCCGCCGTTGTACTCAGCCTCTGGAGAAAATCTAAACAGAAATCAAGGAATGATTCTGAAAGACATCTGGAAAAGCCTAATAAGTTCACTCAAGTTTACCAGAATTTCATTTTGCCAAAAACTATATAACGGGCTCAATAAACAATGATTGATACACCGCGTTCCATCCTTATGAAAATCCTTATGATGTTAAGTGCTGTTTTAATTTATTTGATTGCGTTATTCCATTCTTCTTTTTTACTAGTAAACGTTAGTTCCATGTACCTTTACACATGTCCTGAAGAAGCCAGACAGTAATGCTGGTGAAACTTGTAGACAATTCTTATATATTTTACAAATAAATATCTGGTCAACTAATAAAGCCAATATAAAATTTCAGTTCAATAAGTGCTAATTGTTAAGTTTTCCTTTTTTATCTTTTCAAATTTTGTTTCAATGTAATTACACTGCTCAAAACAATTAGGGGATATTTTACAATTTTATGCTTAACTATTTTACAGAAGATCAATTTGATGTAATGCAATTCTTTGTATAGTTGATATCTTAAGAATATACATGATAGTGATGTGACTACATGAATGTAACCAGAACTTATGTGAATTTTCTTCCAAAACACTGAGAAGTGTAGAATGCCATCCAGTTGACAAACAATTAGCAGATTCAAAAAGGCTAACTTTTTGAAATTAGGTTTTCATCTTTTTCCTAATTATTTAGGAAACCTTTCCTAATTATTTATTTTTTATATTTATTTAGTTTAGTTCAGTTTTTTAAATAGGAACTGGATGACTGTTTCTAACCTTACCGAAACTACTGTAGCACTGTTTCAGAATCTTTCTGTTAACTGTATATTTTGTTGTTAATTTTTTCAGTTGCAGTGAAAATGACTTAAAATATATGTGCAAAAATTCTACAATCAAAGTTAATTGATTTAATATAACTTATCTATTTATTTAATCTATAGTATTATGCCTACTTACATTCTTCCAGTTCTAAAACAACCTGTAATACTTCCAGTGGCGGCTCGTCCATAAGGACTACATTGAATGCAGCTCCAGCATTGAGTATACTCAACGCTGGAGCTGCAATCAATGTGGTCCTGCAGCCCTTATGGACGAGCCAGCACTGCATACTTGTTATTGAACTCATTCGCCAATGTAGCCCTCACAACTGTCTCAGACAACCCATTCACCAAACAAACAATCTTGTCTTGGCATCCTTGCTAATTGCACACTTTTGTGCATGTCAAAAGAAGGAGAATACAATTACCAGAGGTGATTCCTTATTCTTTCCTTTCCTGTGAGATACTGAAGGTCTTCTTCATCATTCATAGAAAATCCATTTATAACCTATAAGCTTCACAAAATCCAACCTCATATCGGAGCCAAAAGTAAATGTATGAGATGGTAGTGGAATTAGTAGAGGATAACTGATAGATGAAAATTCATTAGGAACCCTAAAAATTCTGGATAATAGGGCTCCAGTGAAGCTGTCACAGGCCCAGCAAGCCAACAGTGGATTTATTTCAACTAAAAAGAAATGCAAGATGAATCATATAAATGGTAAATGATCTGGACTAAAAAGAAAACTGAGAATAGGGACATTGAATTCATGCTTATAGTAAAGAGGAGTTAGTGGATATTATGATGAAGAGGAAATTAGATGTTTTGGGTTTGAACAAGGCAAAATGGAAATAAGTAGAAAGAAGAATTTAAGAGGCAATTATGTTTTTTTTTTGGCAAGTAGCAGATGGACAATCAAAAAATGGTTGGTTTTATCATCAGTAAAGAAGCAAATGGCAGACTAATAAAGTTTGAAGCTGTGTACTATACAAGAGTGGTCAGAAACGTTCTTGGCCATAGATGGCAACACTATCAGCAAGATTTTTTTTTTCCTAAGTTGGTATAGTATGCTTACAGATGTGAGACCCTTTGACACTTTTGTGCATGTCAAAAGAAGGAGAATCCATTCCGATAATAGGGAAATCAATCCGTATTGTGGGATGAGTTGTTTATTATTACATGTCGAAAACTCTTTTATGATCATTGTAGTTTTTAAAGTGGTAACTATTTTCTTTAACAAGAAAATAGTTACCACTTACTTCAACCTTAGCATTGTCAGATCTGGCTCCCACTGACGAGACCTCAATAAAGGTCGAAACCAGTATGGGTAGTGACCATTGCTTTTAACATAGAATCATACATCTCTGCAAGGGGAAGGGGGGATGTGCTTTACATTAAGGTGAAAATATTAAGGAAGGTGATCAGAGCTTAATCCACCTTTACCACGAGTTGCCTCAGACTTGCACTACGTACAGGTGCAAACTTGACTTACTTGTCTGTTTGCTTACTTAGGAAATAGGATTAAAAACCAAGTTTATATAAAATTACTTGGTATCTTGAATACATATATACCCAAGTTAAAAAACTTTCTACATTTAGTTCTATGCCTATTGTATATTATTACTATTGGATGGGCTGAGTAGTTTTTCTACTTTTATTAATGTTTTCATATTTTTGATTCATTTTTACCTTGTCTAGAAACCCTGCTCTAGAGGCCAAACAAGGAACTTTTTCAACAACTTTGGACCTCCAATAAGCAGGACAGTGATCTCACACTGGACAATAAAGTTCATCTCCCACATAAAGTCAATAGCATGCATCTATACCCAGGATAGGTTTCAAACTTGCAGCGCTGGTTGGAGAGAACACATACACTAGCCACTAAGCTAAACAGACCAGCATATCTATGATAATATATATATACACACACACACACACACACACACACACACACACACAGTAAAACCCCATTTTTATACTTTTCAGGGGACTGATGGAAAAAAGTGTAAATAGCAGGAAATGTAAAAAAACATTAAAAAAATGCTAAAAGATGACTTACTGCTAGTATGTGAGTCTACATACTAGATTACAAAATTTAATAACTGAAAATAAATGAATTTACAATTACTTACATTTATCTATTTAAAAAAATCTTTAATTGTTGATTGTTTTTGCTTTTTCTGCACTCTTATAAGTTCCACCTGCCTCTACACAGTGTATAAGGCAATAAATGCCCCATCGTCTCCTGATGCACTTACTATATATACTGCCTCAAAAAGATAGCTTCCATTGCTTCTTTACTAGTAGGGGACAGTAGGTTCTTGATCACAGTTTCTTTTCAACCACTTCTTCCTCTAGTTCTTCACCAGGTGGTTGGAAAGAATGTCTTCTACACTTAGTACCATTGATGTGATCACACCAACATCAACATAGTCTTGAAATGAGGAAGTCTCATCCATCACATACCAGTTGTTGGGCTCTGACATATCTTCTTCCTCCTGTAGTTGTTCCTCCTCTTCCACGAACGTAACTCCTGTCTTCCGTAAACAGTTGGATATGGTTGCAGGAGTAACATGCAACCATGCTTTGGCCACATAATGCATAGCATCAAGGATTGATATGGTGATTTGTTTTGGGTCCATACCATTGTCATGCATAAACACAGATTTTTCAACAAGCATTTTTCTATATTTCCATTTAAATGCATGAATGATGCCCAGATCTAATGGCCGAAGTTCACTTGTACAATTAGGGGGAAAGAATACTAATCTAATGTTTCTGAGCTGCAGATCTTTAGGGTGTGCAGGACATTTGTCTAGCAGTAGTAGTATTTTGTGGTGATTTTCCCCATTTTAGCATCCAGAGTATGCATGGTGGATGTGAAGATGCTGCTGGTCATCCATGCTGTGCTGTTTGCATCAAACACCTTGGCTTTTTTTTTTTAAATTTATCAATTACCAGTGGAGGTAATTTTTCTGATCCATCAGCATTGACCATGAGCAAAGCGGTTACCCTCTGCTTGCTGCGTTTTCCACTGTGACACTTCTCTCCTTTAAAACACAATGTTTTACTTGGCAGAATGTTATAAAAGAGCCCAGTTTCATCAACATGAAAATATTTTTCGGTTCATAGTCCTGAATAATAGTCTTTAGTTCATGTTTCCACTGGTTTACAGTTTCCCCTGCAACACTATTACTTTCTCCACACACTTCATTATACACAATATTGTGACGAGTCTTGAAACGATAAATCCATCCATTTGAAGCAGTAAAACCATTAATTCCAACTCTGTAGCAAATTCAAGGGCTTTTCCTCAGAGTATAGTACCATCGACTGGAATACCCGACGCTCTCATAAAAACAAACCACTCCACCACAAGTTTATCCAATTCATCATATGTCGATGTGTGGATATATTTTTGTTTTTTTGACATAGTGCCAGAATGCTTTGCATTGAGCTCAATGCTTGACCTGTTTTTCACTATCATGTTCAAAGTGGACACGGAGAGTCCAAGATCTTTTGCTAAATGCACACGTGTTCCAGCATGCCAATCTACAATGTCACAGAATTGCCATCTTTTCTTCTATCGAAATGTCTTTTTTCTCTATGTTACTAACATGGATAATCCACCACCGCAACTTGAAAGCAACTCTCACACGCTAAATTACCTAGCAGAAATTCTGCAATATCAGTTCGTACTGTGATTGCAAAAATCACCGTATCACTCATCACTGCTGCAAGCGTGCAAGTCACCGTGATGGTGGAAATGAAATTACAGCCAAAAGCAATGCCATCTGGGAACAGAAATGCACAGATTTCTGCAGAAATCAATTAATCGATTTGAAAATCAGTATTGCCACCTGAGAAAAAAATCACAAAGCACAGGAAATAACATCCACATCAAGTTGTTAATGGCGTGAAAACAATATAATCGTAAGAATAGGCCTTAAGATAGGACCAACGGAAAATGACGTAAATGGCAGGAAAACGTAAATTGCGGGAACATAAAAACGGAGTTTTACTGTATATATGTTTATATAACATAACTATCACATTAAAAGTACATTTCAAAATCACTAATACCACATAATGCATGTATCCAAGCACTTGCTTATCTGATGCACTAATATCACAATGTGATATTAGTGCATCAGATAAGCAATTCTCTTTGAATTTCTCTTTGAATTTCTAAATTC